>NC_134709.1:70924455-71235955 GCF_043290135.1 Rhipicephalus microplus | reverse complement strand
CCAAGCAAAATAACACTTGTAGGATGAAAAGGTGGCCCAGTGCCTCACTATTGACAAATGTCAATTCCACTGAGAATATTATACACTCCAGAGGATGGCTGGGCATACGCGACTACTACGCATGAATGCATGCAAGGCGGCTGGAATTGGGAGAGAATTTGTTTGACAGCACAAGAGAAAAAAAAAATTAACAAAAGGCTACGTGGCAAGTTCTATTATTACATGGAGGCAGGGACATGTAAACTCCAGCATCCGTGAAAGGCTCGCTTCCTGATATTGCGAATTCACGTCAAGCGCACACGTGTTTTCTGGTTGTAATTTTCTCTTTTGTGGGAACAAATGGTGCGCTTTCATGTTCTTACTTGTCATTTATTTGTGCCTAGATGCGAGCATACCATATACAATAAAACGGCGCTACCCGTATTAAAGTGATGCGATCGAGAGTTATCCGTGATTGCATTTGCTTATGAAACGATGCTACACTCGTTCAGCTATTGTGACGTTCAAATACAGGGCCCCGGTAGCGCGCTTTATGAAATAAAAAGACGAAGATTGTGTCGTGACATATGGAAACATACTACTGTTTATATATCTGATATTAATGAATAGTGAGAAACAAATGTCAAATATTTCTTGAGAAATTGTCCATTGCGAAAAAAATTGATTTGGTCCTCTGAGCGCCTGATATTTTTCAAGTTTTATGTCAATCTTGTTGTCCACGTGATAATTTTGACAGTGACGAAAGAAAGTGTTTGTTGGCGTGATACCAGAAGGAGACAGAGCACCATACCGCCACTTTTTCTATGAATGAATTCAACTCGTTTTTTTAAATAAATCACAGTCAACGTGCTGATAAACTGTCCCAACGACTCGACAAGTAGTTAATACAAAGGTAAATGAATAAATATTCTTGCGTGATTTGAGCTTGCTGTTTTCCCGTCTCTGCAGCTTGAGTGGAATGGGTGGCGCTCGCGCATAGTAGAATATGGTCACGTGCTTCCTCAAGAAAGACGATGGCAGTTGTGCATGTGCCACGAAGGACTACGAAATGGACAAAAAGAAGAACTCTCTTGCGCGTTCTATTAAAAGAACCTCCCTGCTTCTGGTGTCTCAGTTTATGCGGGAAGACCTCTGTTTTGACGTCGTGACACTGGTGGAGGTGCTGGGGCCTAGAACTTGATGCGAACAGTCTTGCTCGGACCCGTTCACCTAGTCCAGAAACTCAGCCCCCCGTCACGACTCCAGTGCACCGATTCAGTCGGCGCCTACTAGGCCTAAGTCCAGAGTCCGCACCTGTTCCGCCTCTTTCCAGCATGGCAGCTCCTACGACATCCACGGTTATCCCACCATCGCAGACCACTCTTCCCTCACAGGTAACTCTTGAACATCCTCGCGTTCCTGAAGTTTTCCGTGGGGAAGAGTAGGAGGATGTCGAGGACTGCCTCGAACAGTTCGAACGGGTAGCTGTATCCAACCACTGGAGCGAACAGCACAAACTTGGCCGTGCATATTTCGCACTAGAAGATAGCGCTCGCACGTGGTATGAGAAACGCGAGGCTACATTCCAATCTTGGGAAGACTTCCGTCGAAAGCTCCTCGCTACATTTTTGAACTCGGACCGACGGGATCGCGCACAGCAAGTGATTGAGGCACGCGTGCAAAAAACCAATGAAACAGCCGCCATGTACGCAGAGGGTATGATCCGTCTGTTTCGATGAGCTGACCCTGACATGCCCGAGACGAAGAAGGTGCGTCACCTAATGCAGGGTGTTAAGGAACAAGTCTTTGCGGGCCTCGTACGAAATCCACCTACAACAGTAGATGAATTCATAAGAGAGGCGACAGTCATCGAGCGCGCACTGTAACAACGACGCCGACACTTTGACCGCCTGCAGAGCCACACGGAAGTAAGTGCTGTAGCTCAGAACACAGCCGTATGCGAAAGTTCCCTGCGACAAATGATTAGGGAAATACTGCGTGAGGAACTTCGGGCCTTCTGCGTTCCTCCTGCCCAACCGCCAGTCGCATCTGTTGCTGAAATCGTTCGCCAGGAGTTGAGGCAAGCCATTACATCACCCGCGCCAAGTCCTGAGCCACATCCAGCGAGCTACGCTGATGTGGTCCATAGCCCTCCACCGACATTTGTGGCGACGCCCTTCCAGCCACAACCCACTGCCGTACCTTGGTGGCAACGGGATTCTACGAGACGACCACCAGTTTGCCGAACTGACTTGTGGCGCATGGCCGACCATCTACCTATTTGCTACCGCTGCGGAAAACCCGGTCACATTGCCCGCTATTGCCGTCACGGCGATTCCGGGTTCGGGAACTTTTCTCGTCCCGCTTCTTTCCGCTCTGAAGACCGTCGTGCCCACGATGCCGATCAACTATCGCCTGCTCAAGCAACCCCAACGCGTCGCTGGCGATCTCCATCACTTGCGCGTCACCGTGACTTCCCTCAGAGCTACGCGGACGTCACCAGAGGCCGTTCGCCTAGCCCGTGCCGGGGAAACTAACTGATGCGACCTCGGGGGGCAAGGTTCCCAATCGTCGACTCACTGAAAAGTTCCCTCAATCATCGCAAGAAGGTATGGCGACAACAACGACGAATACGACGACGAATAATAATACTGATGAAGTTGTACGTGCCGATCTGAGCGTTCTCATTGATGGACATCACGTTAAGCACTGGTCGACACTGGCGCCGACTTCTCAATCATGCGACAAGAGCTCGCCGACCGCCTTAGAAAGGTCAAGACACCGTGGACAGGGCCGCACAAAAGGAGTGCCGGTGGTCAGCTGATGACACCCACGGGTAAATGCACCACTAGACTTCGCACCGGGGATTCTAGCTTCGTGGCCACTTTCGTCTTCTTGCCAGACTGCTGTAAAGAGTTAATTTTGGGAATGGATTTTCTTCAAGATCATAGCGCTGTTATCAAGATCCCTCAACGTATGGTGACGTTTTGTGCACATCCTTATGCCGACAACAGCAGTGAAGAACAACGCGGCCGTTTGCGAATGGCCGACGATGTGACACTCCCACCGAGATCCTGCTGCCTTGTGTCGGTGTCCAGTGGGTGTCCTTGCTATAAAGATGTGATAGCGGAGCACATAGTCACTCTTTTGTTCACGCAAGGCATTTACATCGCGAGGGGCGTTCTGGCGCTTACTGGTGGACAGGCAGAAGTGCTCCTCACAAACTTCAGCAATGAGCGCCGCCAAATACAGAAGGGTACCGCAATTGCCTACTACGACGATGTAGACCGAGCCGGGGATTGTTTTACCTTGCAACCAGATGACGCGGCTGTCCCCGCCTCGACAACTTTGTCGGTAGACATCTGCTCTACGCTACCGCCCTCAGATAGGAAGCGCCTGCTTGAACTTACACACCAATTCGAAGACTGCTTTTCGCGTACGTCAAAGGTCCAGCAGACAGCATTGACCAAGCACCGCATCATTACTGAAGACAACACGCGACCGATTCGGCAAAACCCCTACCGTGTGTCTCCGAAAGAGCGCGAGGAGATACAGAAGCAAGTACACAAGATGCTCGCGGATGACGTCATACAACCTTCGAAAAGTCCTTGGGCATCCCCCGTGGTTTTGGTCAAGAAAAAAGACGGCAGCTTGCGCTTCTGTATTGATTATCGCAAGTTGAACCAAGTAAGGAAGAAAGACGTCTATCCACTGCCCCGCATAGACGATTCACTCGATTGACTGCGTCATGCGCGCTATTTCTCTTCAATGGACCTCCGAAGCGGCTACTGTCAGATAGAAGTCGACGAGAGAGATCGTGAAAAAACGGCCTTCGTGGCGCCCGACGGCCTATACGAATTTAAGGTGCTTTCTTTTGGGTTGTGCTCGGCGCCAGCCACTTTTCAGCGCCTCATGGACACCGTACTATCAGGTCTCAAGTGGCAAACATGCTTGGTCTATCTGGACGATGTTATTGTATTCTCAGCAACATTCGAGGAAGATCTCAGCCGTTTATTCACCGTCCTCCAAGCCATACGTTCGGCCGGCCTTACTTTAAAACCAGAAAAATGTCATTTTGGTTTTAACGAACTCAGCTTCCTAGGCCACGTCATCAGTCACGAGGGTGTTCGACCTGACCCGGCCAAAATAGACGCCGTAGCGCGATTTCCTGCACCACGCGACAAAAAGGCCATGAGACGCTTTTTAGGGTTGTGTGCCTTTTACCGGCGATTTGTCGAGGACTTTTCGTCTATTGTGGCGCCATTGACACGACTCACACGTGAGGACGTCCCCTTCCTTTGGGGTGAACAACAGCAAATCGCGTTCAATGAACTACGACAACGCCTGCAAACACCTCCAGTCCTCGCGCACTTCGACCAGGAAGCCCCTACAGCACTTCACACTGACGCCAGCAATAAAGGTCTGGGTGCCGTTCTGGTGCAGTGGCAAGACGGCTGTGAAAGAGTAATAGCCTACGCCAGCAGAACTCTCTCTCGCACGAAGAACTACTCGACCACCGAGAAGGAGTGTCTCGCCGTGGTGTGGGCGGTCATCAAATTTCGCCCGTATTTGTACCGCCGCTCCTTCAAGGTTGTTAGCGACCATCACTCTTTGTGCTGGCTCACCAACCTTAAAGATCCATCTGGTCGTTTGGCGCGCTGGAGCCTAAGGCTTCAAGAGTTTGACATGACCGTCTTCTATAAATCTGGGAAGAGGCACACCGACGCCGACTGTCTCTCACGGTCGCCAGTGGAAACTGCCGCTCCTGATGACGAAAACATCGACGCGGCATTCTTGGGAGTTGTCGACACGGCCACTATTGCACGAGAGCAGCGCAGTGACCCTGAGCTGTTACCACTCATTGAATATTTAGAAGGACGACGTGAAGACGTGCCGCGGTTATTTGCTAGAGGACTGCCATCTTTTTGCTTGCGAAACGATGTTCTCTATAAGAAAAACTTCTCACCAAACGGTAACCCGCACTTGCTCGTCGTGCCTGCCTCTCTCTGAAAAGAAATTATGGAAGCGTGCCATGATGAAGCAACGGCTGGTCATCTAGGATACACCAGCGAATTGTGCCGACTGCGATGCAAGTACTACTGGCCAAAGTTACCTGCTGCTATTAACCATCACGTGCGAACTTGCACCGACTGCCAAAGACGCAAAGCACCTCCCAGTAAGCCATCCGGTCTTTTACATCCAGTCGAAGCACCAGAAAAGCCGTTCACCCAGATTGGAATGGATTTTCTGTGTCCCTTTGCAACTTCCACAACAGGGAACATATGGATTATTGTGGTCACTGATTACCTGTCCCGTTATGCGGAGAATAAAGCTATGCAGCGCGGCACAGCAGCTGAAGCCGCTCAGTTCTTCATCGAGAACACCGTCCTTCGGCATGGCGCTCCGACAACAGTGATCACAGACAGAGGACCTGCCTTCACCGCAGAGCTTTTGGAGTCGGTTCTCAGACTCAGCGGTGCAGCTCACCGGAGAACAACTGCATACCATCCGCAGACAATTGGACTCACGGAGCGCCTCAATAGGACTCTCACAGACATGATCAGTATGTACGTTGACACGGAACATAAAAACTGGGATCAGATATTGCCATACGTGACCTTTGCTTATAACACCGCTCGACAAGAAACCACTGGAATGACACCGTTCAGTCTGATCTATGGTCGCGAAGTCACGACAACATTGGACGCCATGTTGCCGCATGAGTGTGACGACATCCATGTAGACGCCGAAGAATTCACTCAGCGTGCCGAAGAAGCCAGACAGCTCGCGCGCGTGCGCATCTGCCATCAGCAGCATCAAGATGCACAACGCTACGACACCCGACACTAGTTTATTAGCTACACAGCAGGTGACAAAGTGTGGGTCTGGATTCTAATACGTCGACGTGGACTGTCTGAGAAACTGCTAAGACGGCACTTTGGTCCATACAGCGTCACGCGACGCTTGAATGACGTTAACTACGAAGTTGTTCCTGACACTGATTGTAGTTCTAAGCGCCGAAAGCATTTGCCCGAAGTTGTGCATGTCGTGCGTATGAAACCGTATTTATCGAGTTAATTAGCTCCCGGCTGCCGTTTTCGTACGACCACTTCAAACGCCTTGTAGATAACCTAAGTTGCGCATCGGGACGATGCTTCTTTCTGAGGGAGGCAAATGTCACGTGCTTCCTCAAGAAAGACGATGGCAGTTGTGCATGTGCCACGAAGGACTACGAAATGGGCAAAAAAGAAGAACTCTCTTGCGCGTTCTATTAAAAGAACCTACCTGCTTCTGGTGTCTCAGTTTATGCGGGAAGACCTCTGTTTTGACGTCGTGACAATATTATTCCGACAGGTGCCTGGGCTTACGAGCGAGTGGCGTTCTTTCAATTCTTGAACAAGTCACCGAACGGCTGGCTACCTATGTCAGCCATGCATTGTCTTTTTTAGCCGAAACGTGGGGAGTCATTTCGCCCAACGCCATAAGCGGTTTCGCGAGACGACGTTAAGTGTTTTGGCGGTAGGAAAATCTTCCCTGAAAAAGACAGCGGCGGCAGCCGCAAATCGCCCCACTAATTCAGCGAGCAGTTCGGCGGACCCTTTGGAGCTCTGTTTTGGTGTCCCTTTTGATGTATGCTGTCGTGAGCTTCGGGCCCCTCGCCAAGCGGCACACACGTGACAAGGAAGAGCCCCGTTGGTGCCACATTGCAGTGCAGTGACCGCACCTCAATACACCTCTACCGGGGTACGTCAGAGCGTGACGTCACCGGTGCACGTGCAAGGTGGAGGTTGGTAAAACATTCCCGCCGGTGGCTGAGTGGGGTGCAGTCGCTCGGTGCTTGGGGCATTTTCTTTAAAGCTTAATCTTCATCTCACAGTGGCAACATTAGCTTTGGTATGTGTCAGAGAAAATCAAGGTGTGTGATAAAGTGCGGGATGAAATATTCGCCACGTTGACTGGCTGTTTATCTTGGAGAAGTGAACATACGTGGCGGCCTGTGCGAGGAACAGTGGCATCGCCTTTTAAAATGTGCAGTGTTGACTGTGGCGTGTAGTGTGCATTGAAAGGGATCGATAATATTGGTTCACCTTTACGCAGGGTGAAACTGGGAATATTGTGCGTGGTGTGTGCAGTGTGAATAACGCGATACGTCCTGTTTGCGAAAACACTGGCATTTATTGTTGGCCGGTTTCAGTAACCAGTTGTCGATGAAACTTTACGATCTGACATTGTAGTCAAGATAAAAATACACTTGACGCGATCATCTGCGATTGGGTACATCTCAGCGTATGCACGGCGTGCAGAAAAATAAAAGTTCATGATCTCTGATGGATATATATGACAAAACATAAGAGCTATAAGCGTGTTGTAGCGTTGCCGAATCTGCCTATATGCTTCACCACGGCTAGAGCTCGTATGATTGAGTACCCAATACGTGTTAATAGAAACAGCGGAAATTTTCTTTTCTTATCTACTTCGTACTTTTTCAGCTCGATCCTTATGAAGTGACAATGCGCATTAGAAGTGTGTATCAGGCCTAAAGGAGCAACATGTATGTACGAAAGCACGTTATAGGTGTTAAATGCAGCAAGGTGAGTCTGCCAGATGATATTATATATTCATAAAATGTCGGGTTTTACATCACATGAGTTCTCACTGGGTTATTGAAAAACGTAGTGACAGAATGTCACTTTGATTTTCACGTGAATGTGTGAGACCTGTGAGCAATGAGTGAGAATTTTATCCGTGACGTCGCGTGCAGCAGCCCACAACTATGCTGCCGCCAATGCTGTGCCTCGTTTAAAACTGCATTGCACATGCCACGATGGAAACTGGATAAGTTTACATCCATACCACGCAAATATTTCTCATACTGCCAGTAACCGTGTACATTCAAAGCGTTCGCTTTCGAAAAAAGATCAGATTTTTTTATGGCTGCCATCTACGCGCGTGAAGCCCACTGCGTGCTAGTCGCGTCTCTCAGTACTCTAAACAAAGTTTGTCCATCCACCCAACTACGACGAGCAAATTTCCACACTATGAGTAGTGACACTTCCGTGAAGCCCTTCTTTAAAAAGCTGTGACTTTAGAACATAGCAATGTAGAAATTTCTGTCAAAGGAATGCAGACACGCAGCTCTGCTATGCAGAATGATGCCGCCGGAGGAACTTTCTTGCCAACCAGCAGCTGCTCCGAGAGAGGGTAGGGGGGCGGGGTGCCCGCAGTGACGTCACACTGTTTACAAACAGGGAGAGGTCTATAGTGGACGTTGACTTGGCCGGGTATGCACCTCAACCTCATAAGTTGTGTGTGACACGTCATTGGACAGTGCCATCTGCCCGCGTTCCCCGATCTAGAGATCTGGGGAAAGCGTACCCTTTATAATGAGCCACCCAGCTCAATATAGGGAGCTCGACATGTGCAGGAGCTCGCCATGTACATAATGTAAATAATTCACCTTCCTCCTGCCTCGACCTCTTCATCCCGGATCTTCGGTGCCTGCAAAGGCTGGTCGCAACAATCGACGAATATAGCAAGTTTAGCTTAGCGCGTGCAAGGTGGTACGCGCGCAACGGCTTGTGCGCTACGTGCGTTACTGCTGAGGCTGCTTCCTACACCATTAGTTTAGCGCACTCGATAACGGGCATATGGACTGCGCCTAAATGTCAACACCTTCGTCTTGGATTGGTACTTGGCACTATCTACTGACTAGGCAATAAACTACAATAGCCAACTATATAGTTGACAAGAGTCAAGGCATGAGACATAAAACTTTGGACATTCCGGGCATTGAAAGGCATTTCCGTCACCTTTTGTAATTTCGCAGCGATAACAATTCATTGCACGGTGTCCGCGAACGGATTTAAGCTCCTCACGTAAGCAAGGAGCTCCAAATCGAGCGCAATCATAAAATGCACAAGGGATTTACTCTGAACCGCACTGCTGCTTCTGCTGCTGTTGGTTGCGGCCGTCTTGGTTTTCGTGCTATCACCAGGGGAGATCTCGCGAGAGCCACTGCTAAGGTACCCAACGGCTGTAGTGTGCGTAACACGGCGGAAGGAAAGGTATAAGAGGGCATGCCCAGCCGGCGCAGGGCGTAAAAAATGTGGCGGAAATTACGTCACAGCGGCCATATTCACTGGGCACAATGGCGACGTTTTGTTATTATTGATGTAGTGCGGTGCGGTACCGTTCAGGTGGTCCAGCGGCGGTGTGCGCGTTTTCATGGGCCTCGCACCTAACCGTGGCATACTGCAGGTGTTCGACAGCATCCATTATTTGTGCCGCATTGATAGCTACGCGATTTTCCTCTGGTGGTGGTTGTAACCAGGTGTCTGAACTAGAAACCACGGAGCGAATTCCAAATTTGCAGCGTCCGTCAAAATTATGCTGAAAATCCATCATAGAAGATAACGACTGTGCTCAAGAATTCGTTCAATGAATGCTTTGCAGGTTAATGACAGTTATGTGGTGTTGCTTTTTATGACAACGGACGATGCATTTGTGGTCCACAGGCCCTTATTAAGACTGTAATCTAATATTGCTTTTCATGTTCCTGTACAGTTACCGGTTGGCGATTGGCGCTGACCTGTGTTCCAGATAAGGAAAACATAAAAAAGCGCCTTCTCTTTATTTTCCTTTAAAGACTAGCCATTTATCCCGGAGACATCTTCCCTCGCATTTGGCTGGCTTTCCCTGTCGTCCTTGGCGGCTGTGTCGACGCGTGAAGCTTCCCGCAGACCTTTTCTCACGCATTCGTTCGGCTAACTTTCCCACCTTTCGCCCTATTGTGATCCTGGTCTCTGTTCTCCGTAGCTACTAGTGCGCGTGAATCACACTGGAGACGTCTTCCCACGCACTTTCGAGTGATCTTCGCTGCTTTCGTCCTAACGAAATCTTGGCCTTTGGGGTAAACGTAGAAACCAGTGCGCGTCAGACGAAAGATGGGCGAAAACAAAAAGGCCGGCGCGAAATCAACGGGCTGCAACGCACACAAGCTCCACCGACGCCGACTTTACTGGCATAATTACGGACCTCCAGGTTTATTGCAGGGAAGGCAATTTTTCTTTTTTTGTCGTTATGTCTAGCCCACAGCCTGACCGAAAATTTCATAAAGCCTAAAAAGAAGCGCAAAAGGGGGGAAAAGTGATCTGAAAGAAGCTGTACAAATTTCGGTGCCTGGTTCGTCGCGCAGCAATGTTCGAAATATCATCTTTATTTTCACAAAGAACACATCAAATAATAAAAAAAGCTTAACGTGCAACTTGCCGTGTTTAAGGTAAACGCCGGCAGTGCAAGAGTACAACGCCCATACGCAGAGATTTCGTCAACCATATCGCGGCAAGACCCTGTGTTGAAATTCGTTCCGTTGGTTTCGAATAGCACCGGCGCACGCGGCGCGCAGGCCACGTTCTTTGTGAGACAGAGAGGGAGTCGCACATTCTGCTTCGCATTCATACGTACACAAGGGAGGAGAATTCGCCCAGTCAATAAGGCCGACTTCCGGCTTCATCGTGGCTTCACAACTAGTGACGTCAGGGCCTCTCCTACCTTTCCTTCCTCCGTGGTGCGCAACGTAAAAGCCGAGATTCAGTGTACGTATCTCTCGCGTGCGCAAACACACGCATTTCCCTTACGCACAGCGCATGCGCAGCCGTGCTCCCTCTAGGGTGATGCGTGCGCTAAGCTGTTGCGCACGCTAAACTGAAACTCCTTAGTATCGATAAACGACAATTCAGGCCTTGGTGTTCAGCGGGTGTTTCTGGAGCTTAGTTGCACTATGTTTTGTTTGAATTTTTATTTTTTTGTTTTGTCCTACACGTCACATTGCTTTCATTTGTCGTTATTTTCCCGTCTACTTCAACAGTTTCTCCGCTTCCTGTTATAGCCGATGCCGATCAATTCGATGATGGCTCTTTATGAAGAGAGACAGAGAGAACTTGCCATAAGGCAGAGAGGATGGCCTGAGCTAGTTCGCTGTAGCCTGCTACTAAAGTAATACCGTAGTCCACGGTGTTGTAAAGTGTTATCAGAGAACGCTTTCCCGTTTGTTATTTTTTACGCCTAAATGTCATTGGTGCTTGACTCACGATGAGCGGCGACCACGTAGAGACGTGCTAATGCTTCCGAGTGGAAGCGTCGCCATTTTACACCTCTTTTCATAAAAAGTTGTGAGTTTACGGCCGTTGCAAAGAGTTGAGCGATGGTATAGAGGACTCATTTTTTTATCGCGATGCGACCGGAAGAAGCGGTACTCTATGAAAGCGCTATATCAGCCATTATCGAAGGCGTCATTTCCTTCCGTGTACCTGAAAATAAGTTTTCATCTCTTTGAATGCGGAGATGATCGTGCCTTCTGATCCGCTATACTCTAGTGGACCTCCAATGTGAGTTTCCTCTGCAACTGTAGATAAATAGGTCGTCAACAGATGCCGTATACACTTATCGTCTATATCCGACAAAAGGCCGCAACATGCACAGACGTGCATTTTATGGAGCTCCAAAAGTGACGCCCCTGATAAGCCTCGGAAGAGCGCGTTGCATATTTTTACCTATAGGAGATCCGCTATGACACTATTTATTTAAAAACTCCTTACAGGCCTCGTTAGAGGTCTATACACCGTTATATTATCGCAAAATCATTACTTGACTGTCGTATAAAGGACGACTCGTATGGTGCGGACCGGAGAAGTTGAGACTTCAGAGTATGATGGATAATCTAGGAACACTAACATGTGCGTTACATCGAAAACCTTAATCGAAATGATCATGCAGTGCCATCGTTTTCTAAACTAAATATACTAAGAATAGATAGGTTCATCCAACCTAAGCTCGCTTTACATACACAAAGGCGAACTTTGTATGACTCCCAAAATATATCATCATCATCATCATCACCATCATCATCGTCCTCATCATCATTATTATCATCATCTCACTATTCTAAATATCACCTTTGGCGCAATCGACTCAGAACGCCTGTTTTTCAAACTACACTTGGCACTAAAACGCTCGCTTACCTAATGAAACATTTTCTAAATAGCAACCGAAAATAAGCCAATATGATTCAGGACAGTAATTTGAGATACCACCTCCGGAAAAAGTTAAAGATCATAATTTCTGTGTAGCTCCGTATTTGTTTGTTTTTTCGCTCATTTTTGTTTTCTACTGTTTTGTAGCATTTATCATGAGAACTCTTGTTGACATTTCCATAACATGTGCCATTATTGATGTGTACTCAGTGAATCTATTTCACTTATTGTGTTTTGATTGCTCGTATGCTGTATTCTGACATTATATTCTTGTTACCTCTATTTCCACATGTTGCTTGATTCCTCCCAACCTGAGCAATGTGTGGATAGGGGGCCTTTGTCAGGCAGTCGTATGTGCTTTAACCCCTTCATCCTAGACAATCACTGTCTCAATAAAGTACAGCTTGAATTCAATTCTATTTTCGGCTCTTCGCACAAACAATGCGAGAAGGTTTTTTTGATAGGTTGTGTGTCAGGGATAGATAGCTTAGCACATTGTCATAACAGGCAAGTTCTTGTTTTGCAGCAGCCGTTAACGAAAGACGAGTAACGCTACAACATTGCTCTGTGACCTTGAGTTAATCATAACTAAAAAAGTGTGAGAGAGAGAAACTAGCAAAGACTTGAAAGATAACTAGTTGGTCACCAATATTTGTTGCCTTGCATTCAAAAAAGGATGACTGAACGATAAGCGAGACAGAAGAATTGAGATATAGATGGACGAAGATATACCTAAAACACACAGGTTCCTTTATACACTCACATAAGACAACTGTAAGTAGAAAGCATTGTTCTGTTTCTTATCAGTCCCCTAAGACTTGCTTATCGTTTCACTTAAACTTTTTTCTATCCTTTTATCTCTTTTGCGATAAGGTATTGCTAACTTGCTTGAATATAGTAAGTTACACTTTCACTCTAAGCAATGTAACTTTTAATCGGGTGTTGATAGTATGGCCCTAAACTGTGTTTTGATGCAATCGAAAGTCTCCATGTTCATTTGTTAAAATGTTTTCCTTCACATTTTATGAAACTTATTCATGTAAAACAATCATAAACGTTATTATTGTTCACTATATTTTCGGGAACAACACCATACAAGTGCTCGTTCGCTCTAGAAAAGCACAAGTGGTGATAGTTCACAATTTTTCTATTTAATGTAACTGTATTTAAGCACGTTACGTACTACCTACTTGTTGCGCAGCACACTTTGAATGAAGAAACAGCGCTGGAACAAGACGGAGACGGGAAGACACAAATTGCGTAGAAAGGTTTTACGCTACGTAGTCACCGTGTAATTTAACCATTGTGTTTTTAATCGAAAGCATCGTCGTATGCCAAGGGCGTACCAAGTAATTTGTTTTTTTTTGGGGGGGGAGGGAGGGGTATTTCTCGCTGTCTAGACTATGGCGAAAACATTTCGGGTGCGAGGGGAGAGGGGGAACACGGGCCTTGTGTGCTGTACTCTGCGTATACGCCCCTGCTATACGCGATACATGGCTGTGGACATCAACCCGGCCGAAAAAAATTGTGTCTATGGCGAGCTTTTGTTTTTGGTGGCCCCAAGTGCCCCCCCTCCCCGCCTAGTGGCTAATGAGCTAAACTCATCACCTCAGTGCGTCTATCTTTGGTGACGACTAGCTGACTCAGTCGGGTGCCCGCTATTGAGTCGCAGTGGTACAGCAATTTCTCTGAAATTAACATGCTTGATTTCCCACTGCGAGCAACTTGCCATGATATCTTTAGCCTGGGGTCACCCAGCTGCGCTTTGCGAAACTCTTTTATTTGACCTATTGACTCATCCCTCTTTTTATCGATTTTCACGTCTTCTCCAGAAACGTCTTTCTCTTCTAAGGCATGAGTGCAAGCCACTGCCTTTGGTTTCTCAGCTGATGGTTCTGCCTCATGAGCAGTTGAGGCTGGTGTTTCACAGGGTGCCCGAGAGCTGTTGGACTTTAACAAAAGCTTCCAATGTACCTTGATTATTAATTAGCGCACAAAGTAGGTCCACACTCTGATGTTCCGAGAACTATCGCCGGCTATTTATTTCACCGGAAAAGTTGCTATAGCCTTGCCTCGATATTTTTCCCGAACGCAGAAACCAATCTTCCTGTGCCTGGTGGCTCTTTTAGGCTTCGCGGAAGTAGACTCTCCCGTATTACAGTTATCTCACTCGCTGTACCCAGACCCCCATATGTGCATATATGCGCACATAATAAGGAATAAAGGTGATTTATTTGTGCCGTTGCCCTCGTGTCTCAAAATTTCTACCTTTGCACTCAGAATTCTATCCGGTATTTGACTCCCAATCTCTTGGGCTATCATTACCTATTGAAGGTTTTGCTTGCGCTCGGCAGCCTTCTTTGCGTTGTTGTTTTTATTACAAAAATTTGGGCACTCTTGCGAAATGACCTCAGCCCTGACATACTTGGCACTTTCGCGCTCTTTTTACAACTGTTGTCATCGGTTTCTTGCCGATTTCTACAGCTAGTTGCTCAGAAGCTAGCCTTGTACCTTTTGCTTGTCGAAAGTTTGGAGTGCTTTAGTGATCTGAGTTAGTTTAAGCCATTCCTTGACTTCCTGAAGTCTCGCATATCCAAGACCTTCTGTACTAAGTCCCAAATTTATGCTGTGAGAGCTAGCATGAGTTCTGCTATCACGCCTACCGTGTCAGCCTTTGTCACTTGGAGGTAGTAAGAGAAATATGTTTGACGCGAGACGCGAACGGTGACCATGACTCCTTCTTTTGCTTTAACGACCTCTCAAACCTTCGCAGATGCTGTGCCAGCGAAAGCTTCACTTCAGTCAGCACAGCTGGCCTAAAAGACTCGTAATCTGCACTCTCTTCTGGGTTAAAGTTACGCAGTATGTAACGAACACGTTCAGTTAGGACTGGCATAACCAAATGCACGCGACTCTCATACGTTACCCGGCAATTAGCAAAACGTTTTTGAACCGCCCCAAATCATAATGGTACATCAGCGTCACTCGGTGCCGAAATCCTTTGAACACTTTTTAACATTGTTGGATAGAATCAAAACCAAGTCATCTTGAATCACCCATCCCTGACTCAGAATTAGACAACCTGCCATTGAGGCGTTCAGGATTTATTCTACTTTGCAATAGCTTTTCGTACTCAATCTGCACATTCGGTCTTTGAATTTTAAGTTCAAAAGTTCTTGTACCTCTTGAATGTGGCAAAATCTGAGATGCCTGCTGTATAGATTCCCGTCTCTGAGTAGGTGCTCTCACCTCATCTGAATTACGAAAATTTAGCATGACATCGTTTGATGGTTCTCGACTGCAATAAATATCCGACACACTCGCAACTTTCCCTCCATTAGACTCCATTACCTCTGCACCCTGGCGCGTCCTCATCAGTCGAGCGACTCGAAACTATAGCCGCTCAAGGCTTGTTTGTTGTTTTGTTGTGTTGTTGTTCAAGGCTAGGCTTGTTGCACTCAAGACATAAGCCCACAGTCAAAGATCGTGCAGAGAGAGCCGAAAAAGTAGTTGCACAACTTGCAGTGCCGCATGTCTGTACTGTACGATTGACATACGAATGGGATAGCCTAATCGTTCCCAAGATTGATGGTTATCATCTTCGAACTATACTAGCGAACTTCATTACGAACCCCGTTGGTTTCCCTGTTTATGGTAAACTACACCTTATTATGTCCGATCATGACGTCAGATTTTAGAGGACACTCTTCTCTATTGTTCAGTAAAGATCGGGTGTGTGACCTTTTGTATGCTAACAGTTGTAACAATAGAAGTGGCTGACCTTTGACGCTTACCGACATAAAGTGATTACTTTGTGTGAGGAGAAAGAGAGAGTGAAACTTTATTGAATTGGGAAAAAGGCATGTTAGAACTTCTATGGTTCGGGCCCTATGTCCAGGGCTCCACTGGCCTTAGTCCCCAGCCGGACGTGACCCAGGAGCGCAAGCGGTTACCAAGTGAGTTTTCTGCATGCCCCCACATGTCGTTTTCCGCTTAGAAGTTCTCTTCCACGTGTTGAGAGCATGGTGTAGCTCGCGTGTAATTTCAGGTGACATTTGAAACTGTTCCTATACGAGGTTAAAGAACGCAAGGGCTCGATGCTTTTACAATAGTGTTCTAGATGAACCCTTTTTTGACATAGTAAACTTTGGTGAAAAATAAAGGAAACTTGAGAGGATCCCAGAGAGCTTCAGGTGGTCGTTCACAGTGGGATGCATGGAAAATTTGAGCATTCATTGGCACCATAGGTACAGGCTGACTGCAGGACACCATGTGAGGCCCACGGGACGGCTCTATGCTCCCCCTTAGTACAGCACCTCGTACTCTGAGTGGTTAACAACTTATTATAAACAGGCATTCAGGTTGGCTATATGTTCTCTCATAGTAGAATATACAGTACTCTGAATCGTTCAACCATTTTTCTAAACAAAGCTGAGTGAGTCGTACAAGACGGCTTTATAATCTCCCATAGTAAAGAATCAAGTACTCTGAATCATTAACAAAATTTTATACTCCACTGCTCTCCCGCAGTAGAATCATTTAACTCTAAATTGTCGAACATTTCAGGATAAAAAACAAGCATAAAAAATCACAGCATATCTACTGTGTGAATGATGATAAGTGCAACGAAGCGTCTATCCGGAAGGACAGAGCCACGAACGGTTGGACAGATGCATGGATGAACTGAAGCGAGGACGGACGCATGGACGGATGTACAGAAGCCCGCACACACACACGCGGACAAACTGACGGAAGCATGGACGGACGGATGTACGAATGGACGGACAGAAGCACAGATAGCCAGATGGAAGTATGGAAGAAATCATGTCCAAACAAACAGATGTACACACTAAAGGACGTGTGAACGATGGACGCTCCGCCCCACTCATCGCCATTCACTCTATGGGTATGCTGTGAAAACCTCCAACGCCATCAAGTTATATTCCCAAGAACATATACACACAACACCATCGATTTAGCAACTTATAAACTATAGGTGGCTACATACTACTACTACTACTACTACTACTACTACTACTACTACTATAGGAGAGGGAACGCCTAAGAAGCTTCAGCCCTAAAAATCAGCTCCGACAAAATTATTCAGGAAAGTAGTAAAATGGGTCAATTTTCGATGAAGCACAACAACCGGTCATCACTTCTTAGCGATCACTCTATGTTGAATGTATTGAGAAATAAATGATGTGGTGTTATTCCACAGCACAATACATGGTTCTCTACATCATCTTAGTAGCGCTTGAACTCAGTTCATAACTTTTCTGTTTTCGGACCATCTTGTCAAGCGCCGGTGCGAGTTGTCTGGAAACTCTCATGAACGCTTAAAGAACGCCAAAAGAGTCGAAATATCTAGAGTGAAGATTAGGCTACACTAAACAAATAAGGTAACAAATGGAAAAGGGAAATAGCATGCAATTAGCAAAATTTTAAAACTCATCGATAAAGATGCAGGGACTGCATGGGTTAGGGCGAAGGAGGATTAAAGAAAAATCCTCCTTGGGTAGGGCTAAAGTTTGAATATTGTTAGCCGACGCTAACGTGTTGCAAAAATGGAATAAAAATCACAGCACATTCACGAGGTGAATGATGGCGAGTGGGACGAAGCGCACGGACGGACGGACGGACAGACAGACGGACGAACAGACAGACGGACGGACGGATGGATAGACAGACCAACAGACAGACAGACAGACGGACAGATAGACGGACGGACGGACGGATGAATAAATGAATGAATGAATGAATGAATGAATGGATGGATGGATGGATGGATGGATGGATGGATGGATGGATGGATGGATGGATGGATGGATGGGTAGGTAGATGGATGGATGGATGGATGGATGGATAGATGGATGGATGGACGGGTGGATGGATGGACGCTGCCAGCGGATGGTTCATTGCCGATAAAACCCTTCGAAGCTTCGGCCCACTCATCATCATTCACTCCTTAGATATGATGTAACTTTTTTGCGGTTCGAGCGTAAGTGGAGAACGGGTAGTCAGAACCAGGTGACGCTAAGCTAGTTTCGAAACGGATGGATGCTATAAGAAAGCCGGACAATAGGGGCAATATCCTCATTTAGTGAGAAAAATTACACTTTTTCATTGGAAATGTGTTGAATAGGATGGGCGGGTATAAACTACGTGTTCAAGAAATAATCGTAGAAATCATGGTCATGATGCATTATTCCACTTCACCAAGATTTCTAAGAAATGACAGTGTTAGATGTTAAAGACGCGTTTCTAAAGCTCCCAAGGTAAATGGGGAAAAAGGTAGCCATTGAGCAGTGTGTAGCTAGCACAGCCTCCGATGTGGCATATAAGAAGGCCGTGGGTTCGACGGTCGTTGCCCGAGATTTTTCTTCCTTTGCTTTCTGATAGTTCGTATTTTTGGACGACATTTTCATGACGGAAGTTTGTCGCTGAAGTATTGGTGGACCCCAGCATAAGACGCTTTCGTGTGGAAAGAACGAACACCCTTCTCGATGTTATATTCCACACCACGCCGTCGGCTCGGAGGTTCTTCAGAGCCTGTGCGGACATGCTGGGCGAGTAGAGCGAAAGCACGGCCGTAAAAAGCCCTTTCATAGTTGGGCAGTAGACGTAGCGCAAAAAACCATCAACACGCGTTGCGCTAGCAAGGAGAGCCTACGACGACGACCAATGTTCTCGGTGCTCTGCTGAAACTGTAGCAACCCTCCCAACCCCCGCACTGAAAAAAATGGCACCATATCCACGGAGTGAATTATGGAGAGTGGGGCGAAGCATCCGTCCGTTCATTCGTTCTTGCTTCCGTCCGTCCATGCGTCCGTCTGTGTGGCCGCCCGTGCGTCCATCCGCCCGTCCGTGCGTGCGTCTGTTCGTGCGTCTGTACGTCCATCTGTGCGTCCGTCCTTGCGTTCGTCGATGCATCTGCTCGTGCATACGTCCATGCGTCCATCCATCTGCGCAGCCATCCGTGAATTCGTCCATGCACCTGTCTGTGTGTCCGTTCGTCCACCTATTCAACACTCCAAGTACCACCATCCCGTATTTTTTCATCATATATTTCTCATATAGAAGCACCACCATCCAGTGTACATTCCAAGGACTGAACGAGCAGAGGCGCACGCATACTTTCTTACGGCTTGCGCTTCGTGTCTATTTCCCACCTTTAACCACCTCGAGTTCATGGTATATACTAGTTCACTGCATTCATGGCACTGCGGCCCAACACTCGCTAAACCAATCTAAAAACAAGGTTACGCCCAGTGAGTATAACGTAGCAATTCTTTCTTGTCAGATAGTGCCTAATGTACATGCCAATGGCTGCTAAGGTAGAATGAGAGACAGGAGAATTCAGCTTTTAGTTAACGCGCACACTGCGAATTTTTTATTGTTCAATAGCGCACAGAAAAAATCTCCCACTGGCACCACTTTGGAGGTCAAAATGTAAGACTGGTTACACACTACTACTACGATTACGAGGGATGAACGGCTGCCGCTATAAGAAGCTTCGCCTCTAAAAAAAGATTGCAGTATATTCACGCAGCACGGACCTTGAAGCACAGCTCTGGGCTGTCTATCAGGCCCACGACGCGGCGGAGGGTCTCTCTCCGGACGTGGAAGCGGCCCGCTGCACGCTAAACGCATGCACCGAAGGTCCATAATGAAGGTATTCATCCATTCCTTCATTAACAGAGCTAATAAGTATGAGTGGGGTGAAGCTTCGGAAGGTTCTGTCGGCAAACAATGAATCCTCCATCCGTACATTCATCCATCGGTCTGTCCGTCTGTATGCATGCGTCTCTGTTCGTCGTGTGTATGTCTGTCCGTCCGTTGGTTCGTTGGTCTGCCTGTCTGTCTGTCCGTTCGTCTGTTGGTCTGTCCATCTGTCAGTCCGTTCATGTATCTGTCTGTCCATCCGTCCACTCGTCCATCCGTCTATTTGTGTGTCTGTCCGTTTATCCATAGGTCTGTCCATCTGTAAGTCCACCCATCTGTCTGTCTGTCTGTCTGTCTGTCCATCCGTCCACTTGTCCATCCGTCCATGAGCTTCATCGATTTCCCAAGTCTCGGATTACTCGCCGGCAGCTCGCGGGCGCCTCGGTTCATAGGCGGCTACGTCATATGCACATGATCCAAAAGTCCGGAGCCAGCCCGAGCGGCTTCGAGCCGCTCGGGGTGGCTCGGGACTTTTGACGCACGCTTGATGCTGGCTGCATCCGCTGTGGCGTCTGCTATGCCAGGCTCTGCCATCTGCTACCTCCATAGCTGTGACACGGGCCACAACGCTGACCTAATTCCAACCTAAACAGCCGTTAGGTAATAAAGTATACCTATTTCTGTTGTGATGCAACTTACTGTAAGTGAACTACTCGAGCGCGTACACGTCGTAAACTGGTGCGGTCATTTCACCACTGTTTTTTCTTGCGAGTATAACGCGTGTTTGCCTTATCTTCGGGAATACGCACATCCTCGACATGGCTCAGAACACCGATGACAAGAACTGGGTGCGCAAACAATGCGAAATCTAAAACATTCGAGAAACGGATAGAAAAGCAAAGAGAGAGAAATAGCGCGTCAGAAATTTCCTTGTCTATTTTAAGATGGTTGCACTGGCATATGCCCCGCGCTGTCGGCTGCCAGCTGCCCGAAAGAAATTGTTCGGGCAGTTCTGGGCCGCCCGCAGGCCGCCAGACACACGAAAACTTACATGCGTCCGAGCGATCCCGAACCAGTGGGCGGAGCTTCCAGTTGGTCCCCGAGAAAAACGAATGCGGCGCCGGTGTCCGGGGCCGTACGGAGTCGTCCGGGACGTGTAAGTCAATGAAGCTCCATCTGTCTGTCTGTCTGTCTGTCTGTCTGTCTGTCTGTCTGTCTGTCTGTCTGTCTGTCTGTCTGTCTGTCTGTCTGTCTGTCTGTTCATCCGTGTGCCTGTGTGACAATTCGTCCGCTCGTCCGTCCTTCTGTCTGTCTGTTTTTCTGTTTGTGTCTGTCTGTCTGTCGGTCCATCCATCCGCGCCTGCTGACTGTGTGATAGAATTAGGCGGTTATGTACTAAGATGGATGCCTGTACAGGCCCATGGCACTAGGTGCTTCGCCCCTAATAACAGGAAACATTGCGGCATAAGTCGGAGAGGTTCCTTGCGCCTCGAAGTCCTAACTGGGAGCTCGATAGCCCGTATGTTCTAACGCTTCTTTCGTGTTTGCGTTCTATTTGCGCTCTGACGCTTGGAAAGCAATGCGTTAGTGTCTACTTTTCACTGTTTCTAAGGTTCATTTTGAAGCTAACTTGGAAAAGGCTTAGGAAGCGTGGCTGAAGGAATGGCCAATTGCAATAACAAGTAGAAAACGTACCTGCTAGCAGAGGTTGGAAAAACTTGTGCAGCTCACCCAGACTTACTCCTTACAGGTGTTTTGCGCTTAGGATTCACCCAGACTCACACCCACCAAACGGACTTACTCGCAATCACACTCACCATAATTTTTTTCAACTGAACCCACCCACACTCCTACTCATCAAAACAACTCACCCGGGCTGACTCAGGCTCGTACTCACGGCCTGATCTAAGTGTGAGCGAGTCCGAGTCCGTCAACTCATAGGTCAGTTAGCCTTGAATTGAATTTTTCAAAAGTGGATTCAGTGCTCTTTAGCACCGATATCTCACATCACTGGTGCTCTTCTTAGCGCCAATTGATACAGTATCTTTTAATAGAAAGTATGAGTTATGAGTAAGGTCACTTTACTTGGAAGAGATGTATATATAAAATATATTTCTCAAGAACTTCCCCGGAAGAGTTGGCGAAGGGGAGATCGAGGCACCACCCCTACATAATTCGCACCTAGCTCTAATCAATAAATATTAAACTTGTGTGTGAAAGGCACTACTTTGGAATATGTGGCAATAACCATGAGTGTCAGTAAAGCGGATAGTAAGGCTGAAGAGTATAAATTTGATTATAAGTCGGCAAAAGAAGGTCGAACTCACTCAGACTCAATGCAGAATTATATGTTGCGCTTCGGACTCACTCGGACTCCAACTCACCCAAAATGTTCTTGGGCCAAACTCACACGAACTCACACTCACGAAAAGTTTCTTGAAGGAGACTCACTCTAACTCGGACTCACCAAATTGTTCCTGGCCCGGACTCACTCAGGCTAAAACTCACAGCTTGATCTCAGTCCAAGTGAGTCTACTATCTATGTCTGCTAGTTTTTCTCAGCTCCATCATCATCATCATCATCATCATCATCATCATCATAGGCCTGACTGCGTATACTGCAGGACAAAGACCTCTCGCATGTTCCGCCAGTTAACCCGGCGCTGTGCTTACTGCTGCCAATTTATACCCGCAAACTTAAGCACATCTGCCCACCTAACCTTCTCCCCCTAACTCGCTCGCCTTCTCTGGGAATCCAGTTAGTTACCCTTAATGACCAGCGGTTATCCTGTCTACGCGCTACATGCCCAGCCTATGTCCATTTTCGCTTCTTGCTTTCAGCTATGATATCCTTAACCCCCATTTGATCCCTAATACACTCTGCTCTCTTCTTGTCTCTTAAGATTACACCTACCATTTTTCTCACTGCTAGCTGCGCCGTCTTTATTTAGGCTGAACTCTATTTATAAGTCTCCAGGTTTGTACTCCGTACCTAAGTACCGGCAGTTATAGCTGTTATATACCTTCCTCTTGAGAGATAGTGGCAATGTACTTGTCATAAGTTGAGAGTGCTTGCCAAATGTGCTCCACCCCATTATTATTATTCTAGTTACTTCTATCTCGTGCTTCGGCTCCGCGGTTATTACCTGCCCTACGTAGACATAGCCTTTTACAACTTGAAGTGCACTATTATCTCTCTAGAAGCGCTGCTCTCTTCCACGGTTGTTGTACTATACTTTCGTTTTCTGCAGACTAATTTTAAGGCCCACGTTTCTGCTTTCCTTGTCCAACTCCATAATCATGAGTTGCAACTCGTCCCCTGAATTACTCAGCAATGCAATGTCATTGGCGAAGCACAGGTTGCTAAGGTACTCTCCATTCACTCTTATCACAAACTGTTCTCATTCAAGGCTTCTAAAAACCTCCTGTAAGCACGCGGTAAATAGCATTGGGGAGAATGTGTCCCCCTACCTTACACCCTACTTGATTGGTTAATTAATCGACCTAGCGCGTTTAGAATCATAGGACAAGGGAAGGGCCAGAAGGGAGCACTTACTTCCAACATAATTTTATTTCGAGGAGCGTACATATATGTGCTCACAAAATTCGAAAACAACAGACAAACAGATCGAAATCCCTCCATTTCCATGCGCTAAAAACTTATGATCTCAAAAACGACAGTTCTTTTTAACAAAGACCGAGAGAAGGAGTGCTGACGCAGTTCAGCCCTAATCTACTAATCCTTTTTCGATAATCTCCCTTGTCACTTTATCTCTGTTTTTCCCTATCATTACCGTACCATAAAAAAGGGACAAGGTAAAGTGACAAGGGAGATTATTGAAGCAGAAGGGATTAGTAGATTAGGGCTGAACTGCGTCAGCACTCCTTCTCTCAGTCTTTGTGAAAAAAAATTGTCATTTTTGAGATCATAAGTTTTTAGCGCATGGCAATAGAAGGTTTTTCATCTGTTTGTCTGTTGTTTTCGAATTTCGTGAGCATATATATGTACGCTCCTCGAAATTAAATTTTGTTGGAAGTAAGCGCTTCCTTCTGTCCCTTCTCTTGTCCTATGATTCTAAATGCGCTACGTCGATTATACATGTCTTACCAACATGCCCAACTTTATACTCTAGTCAATTCTTGATTGGTATGCTGTTGCTTTCTTTATGAAGCACAAAGGTAGCAGTTGATCCCCTGTAGATTTCTTTCAATATGTTTATATATGGTTCATCGATGCCCTGATTTCGCAGTGTCTGCAGGACAACTGATATTTCTACTGAATCAAACGCCTTATCGTAATCTATGAAGGCTATCTTTAGTGGTTAGTTGTATTTTGAGCAATTCTCTGTTACCTTATTGACAGTATGAATGTGGTCGATTGTTGAGTAGCCTGTTCGAAATCCTGCTTGTTGCTTTGGTTGATTGAATGCTAATGTTTTCTTTACTCTGTTAGCAATTACCTTTGAAAATAGCTTGTATACTACAAAGAGCAAGCTGATCAGCCTGTAATTCTTCAAGCCTTTGTCATCTCATTTCTTATGTATTAATATGATGTTGGCATTCTTTCGAGACTCTGGTATTCTTCCCGTGAGGATACACCTCGTAAACAGGGTGGCTAGTTTTTTTAACACAACCTCTCCTCCATCTTTCAGGAGATCCGATGTTACCTTGTCCTCACCAGCAGCTTTGCCTCTTTGCGTGCTCTCCAAAGCTTTTCTAACTTCGTCTATAATTACTGGTGGGGTGTCATCTGGGTTACTGCTAGTTCTTATACTAATAATGTCGTTGTTTTTCCGGCTACCGTACAGATCTCTGTAAAACTCCTGGGCTATTTTAACTATCCTATCCATATTGGTAGTTATTTTACCTTCTTTGTCCCTTAGTGCAAACATCCGATTTTTGCCTATCGCAAGTTTTCTCTTCACTGCTTTGACGCTTTCTCTGTTTTTCAGAGCGTGTTCAATTCTCTCGATTTTGTGCCTTCCTACATCGCATTCCTTACGCCTACTAATCAACTTCGAAGGCTCTGGCAGTTCTATTATGTCTGTTGTACTTGAGATTTTCATGATTTGATGCTTCTTATTGAGATTATTCGTTTCCTGGGAAATTTTGACAGAGTCCTGTCTAACTACCCTGCCTCCAACTTCTTCTGCACACTCCGTATTGATACTTGTCAGATTATCATTCATTGTATCTATGCTAAGGTTGGTTTCCTCACTAAAAGCCGAGTACTTGTTCTTAAGCGAGACTCTGAATTCCCGTACTTTCCCTCTCAATACTAGCTTAATAATTGGCTTCTTGCGTATCAGTTTCTCACATTCTTTCTTCAAGTCTAGGCGAATTTGAGACCGTACCACTCTATGGTCACTGCATCGTACCTTGCCAACCACTTCCACATCCTGCACGATTCCAGGGTGTGCACTCATTATAAACTTTATTTCGTTCTTATTTTCGCCGTTGGGGCTCCTCTATGTCATCAGCTTAAGATTGCTCAAAGCGATAAAAGATTTCATCGTTTAGTATTGCTGTCAGGACAAGTAGCAAGTACAAGTCTGAATCGAAGTGGGTGAATGCATGTGCATGGGCACTGTAATGTTCGTCCGCTATCAAAATGGAGTTACCAGTATACCATAACAGAATGGTTAAGTAAACGTAAATCTTGATCAGTGTAATGTGTTGTCTAACTCCATATAGCACGTTTAAAACGCAGTTGGTTGAAAATTGTTCAATTATAATTCAACTACAAACGTAACTATTATATGTTGCTGCGCAAGAATGGACTTAAACCTCATAGCTTTTACTCTGCTGCAACCAGCTTGTGATATTGACTGTGGTATAAAAATCAATTACCAAAAATGCTTCATCAAGCTGGCGGGAAACACACGGGTCTGTTTCAAGTGAGGAAATATACTTGAATCTTAAGTTCAATGAGAATAGTTTCGTAAAGTGCAATGCTGCCTACTTCACTCCCCTCCCACCGATCCTTCAGCCCACCCGTATACCTCAGAGCACTGTTAAGGCAATCTCTGCGTCGGTGTTCCCTAGGTCGGTCGGGTACTTGTTCAGTGGAACCGGGTGGTTTTAGAGGCTGTCTTATGTGTCCCTAAATAGGGACAGTTCCCACTTTTTTAAAGTGGGAAAAAATGTTCTCAGCATCACCATCATCATGACCGTCAGCGTCGGAGTCAACAAGAACAACTGAAAGTTCACGTGATCAGAGGGCATTGCTTCATAGCGTCATCATGTAATGTCGTCCGGACGTCTAAGATTGCCACAATTTTGGTCGTCACTGTGACGTCATATAATATGTCAACACGTTATTCTATCATCACATCAAATCAACGCATCATGAAAAGTGTGCTAATCTCGGAGCAGTGTGAAACTAGATTAGGTAGCGAAAGCTTTCAGGCTAGCGGGGGGTGCGAAATAAGGGCTGAGGGGCAAGTATCAACAAATAAACACACTGACAAGAAAAAGAAAATACTAGCAGGTAGTGACAAGTTTACAGACCCAGTCAGTGCTAGTTGCACTCTCTGGCCCGCAGTCTCGTAACAGGGTAGCTTTTTTTTCGTGTTTCATATCAATTATGCTGACACCCTGCTGGCATTGTGAATACATTCTTTTTCGCTCACAGCACGCTCACAACGTCAATCTGCAGGATTTGTTTACTACATCAGCATACGACTGACAACAAGAGACGGCCCATGAAAATTCTACGCTCATCGCTTACTTTATGTTTAGAAGACAGAAAGCTCAAAGACCCCTTTGCTTCGTGGAGCAGCTGTCCTGCCTTAGGGTCGTTCCACGCGCTTCCCGCACAGCCGCAACGCACGTGCCGGGACCCCTGCCTCACGCAAGCGGGGGCCAAATAAGCCAATTGGCGACGCTCTTTCATCCTCTGTTTGGGTGCGGCAGGTGTGCCGGCACGTGCGTTGCGGCTGTGCGGGAAGCGCGTGGAACGGCCCTTACATCGACATTTCGTATAGTTCGTATACGCTAAACAAGTCATGTACGCTAAAGAGTTATGGGCTAACCTTACTACGTATGGCATTCCGATTTGTTGGTATTGCATTAATTGCTTTGTCTGTGTTGCGAAAATGTGCCTTTTTTATAGCGACAAGGAAGCGTGGCTCAAAACAGCTTTTCAAAAGTATAGAGCACCCGCATATTGTTCACGAAAATGGTACCATTCATTTAAGACAAAGTTAGGAAAAGATACACTTAGTTACCCCTGCACCTGGTTTACGGCGCTCTTTTCGTTTTAATGCCTCAATCATGCCTGCTGTTCCGCTTTACAGAGAGACGAAAAAGATTGCCGGATAGTGTGAACTGCGTGGTGAAGGAAGACTTACAAACGAGCTTTCGCGTAAGGTGCCCGACACGCTACAAGCACCTTCTTACTCATGCCATCAACGCAGCTTGTGAAAAGTGATGATTGTGTCGCTGTTCAACGACGCTCACACCTGAATACGCAAGTTTACACTACGGAAGCGGCATCGTAGCGTCGCCATTGATAGCGTAGAGTTCCTACACTATTTACTATGACCTGTGGCGCTGCGACTGTTTGGTACCCACCATGGGAATGATGCTTATCTTACGTGGATTTGCGTAGACCATGTTTGCTGCTTTGAACGCTCTTGCGCATTAGTTCATTCGCGTGTTTTGGTTTTTGTTACGGATAAAAGAACGGTTCTTTGTAAACTTCGTTAGATGACTTAAGCTGGTAAGCATAGCGAAGTTGGCGACGTTTGGCCGCGCAAAAACAGCAGCGCAAGATAAACGATGCTACTTCCATCCCTGCTCGTCCGGGGCAAAAGTTCTGACAATCTTGGCGATGCGCAAACCCATGCCTTTGGAGACTTCTTCAGGATGCGGGCAAACAAGCGGATGAAGCGTCCAAAGTGTCTTCTGACAAGAAATGATCGTAGCAGAATGGCTTCACTCAATCCTTCACTAAGGCGAGAATCCGAATATCGGGAAGGGTCAGCAGGATATGCCGACACACTCTCGCTATTTCCAGTATATCTTCTGGTAGATCGTGATGGCATGCAGTTTTGCCCCGTTCGGCCACAGCTTGCGTGCTCGGTTTTACTTTTGAAGCACCTGTACGTCTCACCTACTACGATGACTTCAGAATGGAAGACTGCACGGCGCAATGCAAAAGCTCTTCAATAACAGCGTTGAGTTTCTCACTCGCATGACACTTGGAAAAAGCTCTCGTAATGGAACAGCAGAATAATAGCCATGCTGAACTTTAAAATTAACACAAAAACATATGGTAGTCGTCGTGACGTGGTCTAAGCTAAATTTGTTAGATTTAGCGTGAGGGTAAGTGGCGCCAGTGGCAGCGGGTCTAAAAAAAGTGCGCAGCTCGGTAATCGCCCTTCGAAGCAAAACCACTTCCCCAACCAACGGCATCGTTCGCGCGAACTTTGGGCGTAGAAAGGACAGAAACAAAAGTCTCTGGAGAATTAAGAAACAGAAATAAGACAAAGAAAAAACACAAAAAAATTGGTTACTTTCCGCCATTCACGTCGCTAGAACAAAAATGCAATAAAAGAAAGCCGTTCCCTGCAGATTAACACTCGTAAGGTTTTCGCTCGAATTCTACCGCACTGCTATATAAATTCACTGTGCGAGCAGTTTGGTGACTGCACAATGGCGTTTCCATCTAAGTCTCGGCCAGTCAGCTCCTCCCTGTCGCACCAGAGGCAAAATGTAAGGAACATCTACGATCATGCACACGAGTGTCGATGGCCCGGCTTCGCCAAGTTACACGGAGGATTCATCGCGTACATTGGGTCAGATGTGGAAGACTTCTGGCATCGCCCACAGTTTTCCTGTTATTTCTCCATGTCCGGTAAGTGTGTCACGTTGAGAGAACTTATGACACTTTTGTTTCGGCAGTGATTCCAATAGAATAATCGTGAATAATTTTTCTCCTGTATCCTTCACTGCAGTAAATACAGCGGAGGCTGTATAGAACCACGAGGAGAAACTACAGCCAGACAGAAGATGTATAGATATTGTCACGACGCAGACACAGCAGGAGTTTGATATAGAAGAGCTAACTTTAATTAAAAATGAAAGGCGCTCGTAAAGGGGACCGGGCAAGAGCTTCGTCTTCCTCTCTGGCTGTGCGAGCTCTTCTCTGCAGGTTGAATGCGGCATTTGCCTCCCTCTAGGAAGAGCATCGACCCGATGCTCAGCTACAGAATACGCGGTGTATGTAGTTGACGTATTACGCAACTGGCTCACTGCAATATGGCTTCATCCGCACAACGTGTACGATTTCAGATTTTTGAGCTCGCGAGGAACTGTCAGGGATGACCTCATAATTCACGTCACTTAGGCACCGTATAACATTGTAGGGACCAAAGTACTTCTTCAGTAACTTTTCACAAAGGCCGCGTCGGCGAATAGGGCTCCAGACCCACACTTTCTCGCCTGGTTGATAAGTGACGTATCGGTGTCGCAGGTTATAACGTTGTGCGTCGTAACTCTGCTGACGGGCGATTCGCACGCGTGCTAGCTGCCGTGCCTCTTCAGCTCGTTGGGTAAAGGCTTGAACATCCGTGTCTGTATCCTCGCAGTCGTGCAGCAGCAAGGCATCAAGCATTGTCGTCACTTCACGGCCATAAAGAAGACTAAATGGCGTGCTCCATGTAGTTTCCTACTGCGCCGTATTATAGGCAAACGTCACGTATGGTAGAACGTCGTCCCAATTTTTTTGATCCACGTCGATGTACATACTAAGCATATCAGCAATTGTCTTGTTGAGGGGTTCTGTTAAGCCGTTGGTTTGTGGGTGGTAGAAGGTAGTTTTTCGATGCGCTGTTCCACTCAACTCAAGCACTGACTTGCGGAGCATGGCCGTGAAAGCGGTACCTTTGTCTGTTATTATAATTCTAGGAGCACCATGCCTCAGAAAGATATTTTCAATGAAAAATTGTGCCGCTTTTACTGCGGTTCTACTTGATAAAGCCTTTGTTTCTGCGTAGCGAGTAAGATAGTCCGTAGCGACAATTACCCTCTTATTTTCAGTATGCGAAGTCGGAAATGGTCCAAGGAGATCCATTCCGATTTGTGCAAAAGGCATGGTGGGCACTTGAACTGGTTGCAACAATCCGGCTGGTTTTAAAGGTGGCGAATTTCGTCGTTGACAATCGAGGCACGTGCGGACGTAATTTTTTACAGTGCCTGGAAGCTTCGGCCAGTAGTACTTTTGTTGGATTCTGGCCAATGTGCGCGTGTATCCGAGGTGGCCGGAGGTTGGCTCATCGTGGCAAGCGCTCAGGATCTCATCGCGAATGGATGTCGGGACGACAAGTAAGTGGGCCTTTCCGCTGGGGGCAAAGTTCTTCTTGTATAGGACACCACTGCGCAAGCAGAATGATGGCAGGCTCCTTGCAAATATCTTGGGAACGCTTGTAGACTAGCCGTTAAGAAAATTAATAAGAGGGAGCAACTCACTGTCTTCTTTCTGCTTAGACGAAATGGTGACCATGTCGACTACTCCTAAAAATGCCATGTCATCATCTTCTGAGACATCATCTTGCTTTATAGACGACCTGGATAAGCAATCAGCATCAGAATGCTGTCGTCCCGACTTATAGACGACCGTCATATCGAATTCTTGTAGGCGTAAGCTCCAGTGCGCTAGCCAACTGGACGGGTCCTTCAAGTTGGTCAGCCAGCAAAGAGAGTGGTGGTCGCTGACTACGTGGAAGGGATGGCCGTAGAGGTATGGGCGAAACTTCATAATTGCCCATACTACAGCAAGACATTCCTTTTCCGTTGTGGAATAATGGATCTCGGCGCGGGAAAGCGTCCTACTTGCATATGCAATCACTCTCTCGGCTGAGTCTTGCCATAGGACGAGTACAGCGCCTTAACCTACGTTGCTGGTATCAGTGTGGATCATAATTGGAGCGTCCTCGTCAAAGTGAGCAAGCACAGGGGGTGTCTGCAGGCGCTGTCGTAGACCGTCAATTGCTGCTTGTTCCTCTTCGCCGCATAAAAATGAAACATCGTCTCTCGTTTTGCGTGTTAAGGGTGAAGCTATGTGCGAGAAACTGGCGATAAATCTGCGGTAGTAGGCGCAAAGGCCAAGAAAACGTCTTATGGCCTTCTTTTCTGTTGGCACCGGAAATTTTCGGACGGCGTCGATCTTGTCGGGGTCCGGACGAACACCTTCGTGGCTCACCACATGTCCTAAGAATCGGAGCTCCTTGAAACTGAAATGACATTTCTCAGGTTTCAGCGATATGACAGCAGACCGTATTGCTCGAAATACTAATAGCAGCCGTCTTAGATGTTCCTAGAATGTTTGTGAGAAAACAATGACGTCGTCGAGGTATACCAGACACGTCTGCCACTTAAGGCCTAATAAGACGGTGTCCATCAGTCTCTGAAATGTTGCTGGGGCTTAGCACAATCTGAAGGGCAAGACTTTAAACTCGTAAAGCCCGTCAGGCGTAACAAAAGCAGCCTTTTCTCTGTCCCGCTCATCGACCTCGATTTGCCAATAACCGCTTTTCAGGTCCATCGACGAGAAGAAGCGTGCATGCCTCAGCCGGTCAAGTGAATCGTCAATACGCGGTAGTGGGTATACGTCTTTCTTTGTCACGTGGTTCCGCTTGCGGTAGTCCACACAGAAGCGTAAGCTGCCGTCTTTCTTCTTAACTAGCACTACCGGTGATGCCCAAGGGCTTTTTGACGGCTGAATGATGTCATCATTGAGCATTTTCTGGACTTGATCTTGGATTACTTCGCGTTCTTTCGGTGCCACGCAGTATGGGTTTTGTCGAATTGGTCTTGCCGTCTCTTCTGTTATAATTCGGTGCTTTGTCAGTGGCGTTTGATTTACCCTCGAGGTCGACGAAAAGCAATCTTCAAACTGGCCGAGAATATCTAGAAGACTCTGCCTCTGCCCTGGCGATAAATCTGTGCTCACGTCGACAGGCAGTGGTGTTGAAGCGGCCGGCGTTTCTGCCTGTTGTACTGCGAAGCACTCACGGAATTCTACAATTTCTTCGAAGTATGCAACTATGGTACCCTCTGCAATGTGTCGACGCTCGTTGCTGAAGTTTGTCAACAGGACTTCTGCTTGCCCAGACACTACACTGACGAGACTTCTGGCAATAGAGATTCCTCGAAAAAGTAAAAGCGTCGATATTTGTTCCGCAACCCCTTCTCCACTATGCTGCGTGTTACACGTGACAGAGACGAGGCGGCATGACAACGGTGGCATGGTCACGTCGTCAATCACGCGCATGGGCTTGCGCTGCAGCGCTGCGCTATGGTCTGCTGAGAAGGTCAGTACACCGTCCGGTATATTTATAATGGCACCGTACTCCCGCAGGAAATCCATACCCAAGATGGCCTGTTTACAACACTCAGAAAGAATAACGAAGGTTGCCACGAATGATGAATCCCCGATCTTGATTTGTGCGGTGCACTTTTCGGTAGGTGTCAGCAGCTGGCCTCTGGCTCCTCTAATTTGCGGCCCCGTCCATTCCATTTTTACCTTCTTGAGTTGGTCGGCCTGATTCGCACTCATTATTGAAAAGTCCGCACCAATGTCGACCAGTGCGGTCACGTCGTGACCGTCAATTGAAAGTGTATTGTCAGCGGTGACAATCTCGTTTTTCGTTGGTTCATTCGAAATGTGTGGCACTTCATGCGGCGGTAATGGGGGATTTTCAAATCTTCGGCAATTCGCAAGCTTCCCCCCTAAGGTCGCTGCTTTTAGTTTCCCCGGCATGGACTGGGAGACCTTCCTCTCGCCATGTCCGTGGTGCTACCTCTATTAGATCGGGGAAAATGACCTGGGGAGGGCGAGCGTGACCGGAACCCAGGAGAAACGTCACGCGGGATCGTCGCGCTCGTTTCAACGTTGCGTCTTCCGTCGAAATAGCGCCGAGGGGAAGTGGACGGAAATCCTTGATACCCGGCAACACGATGAGGACAATACCGCACGATGTGGCCTGCTTCCCCACAATGGAAGCACAGGGGCCTGTAGCAGGGGTATGCCATATGTCGGTTTTGCGGATTGGGGGTCGCATCGGCGTCGACGTTTCCCTGTAGTACCAAGGCACTGTCGGCGGCTGTTGCTGGTGGTACTGTTGAGGTTGCGGCAAGTTGGATCTAGGCTGTCGACGGAGAATATCTGCGTATGTAAGCCTAACTATATCAGTGTTCGGCTCGGGAAGTGAAAGCGCTTGCCTTATTTCTTGGCGAACAACTTCTGTGACTGACGCAATCCGCGGTCATTCGGTGTGGCGGCGAGATTCTTCACCTCTTCTTGCACAATTTCGCGTATCAGGTCACTGGTAGGGCAACTGCTTCCCGGCGCGGTCATGTTTTCCGTCCAAGAACCGAACTCTGGGCTCAGGCCTAACAGGCGGCGGCTGGTGCGGTGAACGGGTGTTTCGACGAGCGGACGTCTTTGTGGACTAGATCCCGCGCTGTTGGAAGAGGTCCTGGACATTTACCCAGCACCTCCACCAGTGTCACGACGCAGGCACAGCAGGAGTTCGATATAGAAGAGCTCACTTTATTTGAAAATGAAAGGCGCTCGTAAAGAGGACCGGGCGAGAGCTTCGTCTTCCTCTCTGGCTGTGCGAGCTCTCCTCTGCAGGTTGAATGCGGCAATATAAAGATACGCTTCATATTTATTAGTGATCATTATGCAAAAGTGTTACAAAAGATGAGGATATACGCAAATACAAGGCACGTGCGCCTTTGCATCAGCACCTGTGTCGCGTATTTCTTGGCCCTTGTCAAGTCCTTGTCTCTTTTAGCATTGTAGCTCTCACGTAATGACTTACCACCAACTGACGCAAGTAACTCTTCTGATGGAGAATAGTATTGCTATATTTATTTTCACATTTTCAGAAGTAAAGAAAGAGTAAAGAAAAACCTTTTCATGTCTCAACATGTCTTTGAAGTGAAGTGGGCATTTAAAGGAGCAGTGACATGGTTTCTAGACCCCTCGAAAAAACTTTTTCTTTAATCTGATATTTTCTATCAATTCTCTCCTCACAACACGAAAAAAAATTATACATTGACTTTGAGTTCTTCATCCAGCGTCTTCAAGCAAACCCTACGGCAACGCAATGAACATTAACGTGGCGAGTAAACACAGTTCACTGGGTTCACGAAGTCTGCGTTGTCGGAGTCCTTGGATTACACTTTTCTTATCGTTGTTTACGTGGACCTTGTTTGACTGATAAGAAATGATGGAGGCAGTGCTACAATTTATGATTTTTTCCATCAGGAAACTAGAGAGTTATAGTATACGGGGCTGACCGGGTTACCGGGTGTACCGTGATACCGGAATCAACGTGCGCATGCACAGGTACGTACGTCACCAGTATCGCTTCCCGTACGCGCGGTATTTTTCATATTTCACGTTTCCGTGGTACTGTAGGTGTACGTAGTGTACGTAAACAAGGCGGCACTCTCGGACGCCCGCTTCGGAGTGATTTTGGCGTAGTTGTTGAAAGATTAGCCTTGTTCGCAGCAAACGACTGTTCAAAGTGGCTTCGCTTGCCTTCAGTTGCTTCGATGACCGAGTATTACGGATAAGTTGGCGTAGTTTTTGAGATAGCTTCCCATTTCTAACGCGTCTAGGCTTAACTACAAGATCGATGTAAACGAATCGGCAACATAAACGTTTTCGCGTTTGGTGCGTGATTCATAATTATTTACTTTTAATATCACTAAAATAAACTTCTAATAATGTTTCGCGCGGTGGCATAGGTAAACATTCTCGTTTTCTTTTCATTTTCACTGTTTAACTTATTGCACATATAATAGGTGGCGCCACCATACCAGCTGGAGCACGTAAATCACGTAAACGCTATCCCGCTAAACTATAAGACGCTATCTTACCGTGACATCAGGATTGTGTTCACATGTCACTGTGAAGCTACCGCCTCGGTATCGAAACTGAAAGTATCTTTTAGGGGTGAAGCTCTATCAGATGTGGGTCATTCCCTCGTATTATTTGTATGTAGTAGTAGTAGCCACTTCTAGTTAGCTTCAAGAATCGCTCACTAGATAGCGTTTTGTGTATGTCCTGTAAAATAATTGGCCCCGTGTCTGCATGTAATCTGCAAATTTCGTCGAAAAACGATAGTCTTGCCTGTGGAGAGAGTGAACGAAACATCTATTTGATGTTCTGCGCAAGAAAATCGGTGAATGGTATTCCGAAGGCGCTGCTTCAGAGTGCCTCGAGCGTACAGTGGAGGCGAACGAGCGCATCAAGTCACGTAACACGTGAGACATGAGCGCCATCTGGCAGTTTCTTCTGGAAAACAAAGCGCGTGGCCATGCGTGCCCGTATCAAAGGTGATAAGCTGTAGAACGTGAGGCTCCGGGTAGGTGCCACCACCATCTCGTCTTAGCAAAGCGTTGGAAACACTCCCCGTTCCGTGCAAGCGTTGCATGGTAAGCGCAGCGTGATAAACGCTATGGTTCTCAAAATTACTTATGTATGCGTTTTCTAGTAAGAGACGCATATGCAGAATATATGCGTGTTGTTATGGTGCCCCAGTCTTGCGTAATAATTGCTTTTTATTTGACATTTGCACAAGCATGAACGCTCAACCTGGAGCAACATTGGTGGTCGCTGTGGATGGGATCGGCCGTTTCAAGTACCCGATGCCGGTAAGAGTGGACAAACAGACAATTGTAGAGACAGACAGACAGACAGACAGACAGACAGACAGACCAAAAGTTTTGTGTCGAAGGCGCCCAAGAGAGATCGTCTTTAATAATATCTCTAAATGGCGTTAGTGGTTTTCGTCTCTCCGTTAAGACAAACATACAGACAGACAAAACGACATGCGGACAAACGAATGGACGTTTCGCCCCACTCATCATGATTAACTGCGTGAATATGATGTGAATTTGTTTTTTTAATATCGTTGGTAAAAGTTGATAAACACATTCTCAAACACTATCACACGGTTTTCAGGGTTCAGAACATTAACGTTTTTATTTATAGCAACAAGTAAACAACACATAAATCTCGTGTAGTACTCTTTCTAATTGTGTTGACATAGGTTTGAGTTCACAAGCTGGAAATTATGTTTGGCCGACAGCCTTTTTTTATAAATTTATAATTTCAGGGCTTTTTTGACACCATAAAACTGTACGTTGGTTGACCTCATTGTTGAAGAAACAAAGCGCGAATAAGCTCGAAGAACGAACGACTTAATGACTTTGAAAACTTGACGATCAAAATTACGACATCCGGCACAGAAGTCAACATCGTGGAAGCCGCAACTTTCTCAAGCTTCTTTTTTTTTTTTCTCTCCAAGCTCCCAAACTTCTTGAGCTCGTAAAGTATAAGGCCGTGTGGGCGCCCCTAGTTCCCTGTAGCGAGTTTCTTACCACTCATTTATCTATCAACATCATTACTCACGCTTGTCGCCAATAAAACCTGGGGCTCTTTCAGTGAGCCAGAAATATTTGCGCTACCTTATCGCCACTTTTCGAGTAGTAAACGTAGCGCCTCGTTTAATTCTCACACTTTTTATTAATGGTCATCTCATTGGCACAATCTTTACGAGTAAAAAAATTCTGTGGGTTCAATCAATATCTAAAACACTGAAATATATTTATACCTATACTGTGCCGTCTTTTTACGGGCCATGTGAACTCTCTGAACATTCAACTTCTCGTAACTTCTCGACGTTAAGACGGTGAACAGCGGTAAACTGCGAAATTGATATGAGGTGCAAAACAGTGAACTCTTGTTCGCGGTCTACAGGATGCACTCGCCCCACACACAAAAAAAGTGCTCCAATATACGGAGGATTCTTTCGGTGACTAAGCTTTTTTTGGAAAGCGATAGTATTAAAGAGCTCGTTTTCGAAGCATTGCGGATTTGGCATCGCTGCACATAATCCTCGGGCACTAAACCACGTGGTCATCATGTTCACTACAATCCGCTCTCCGCCACAATCGTAGTTCAAAGCCGGCCACCCCTTATATAAGGCACCTAAGTTATTGCTCGTATTCCTTTAGGACTGCGCAGTGGTTGCACGGCAAGTAAAAAACATTTCCCGCGTTCAACTGCTAGTGATTTAAAGCATGCTACTCATTACACAGGATGCAGCTATATTCGAAAGCTTCTCTGACCCAAGCCGTTTATTATATATCAATTATACATTGCTATATTTCATATTCATTCTTATCGAGTAATATCTCACGATAAGAAGTATGCACCAGAGATAAGGTGTCGCTATTTCATTAAACTCATTTAGGCGAAGCTTAAAGGTCCCCCACTCTTTCGTAAGCCCCTCACTAGTGCACTTGGAGTTTTTGAAGGCTCGTAACAATGCCAGTCTTAGTCGATTCGTCTCATCAAAACATAATATTCTTAATCAACTTTCTTTATTGTACATCTTCTCTTACACATGTCATGTAGCGTGTGTGGTAAAAAATAACGAAGAGCCAAAAATTAGTATCATGCTGATTAGCCCGTTTTTGATATCTCTAATGACGAGAAGCGGTGTTTATGGGATGGTACAAAACTGAATTTCAACGCGCGCGCACGCGCGTGCGTGCGTGCGTGCGTGTGCGCGCGCGTGTGTGCGTGTGCGTGTGTGTGCGTGCGTGCGTGCGTGCGCGCGCGCGCGCGCGCGCGCGCGTGTGTGTGTGTGTGTGTGTGTGTGTGTGTGTGTGTGTGTGTGTCTACACGTACGTGCGCGTACGCAAGATTCGTGGGTTCAGCAAACTCATGTGCCTTCAACGTTGTCTGCAGGACTGGCTGTTGTGCGATTTGCTCCCTCACGCGGGTGGCCTTTTCTCCTTATCTGGTAACATGCACATTTGTGGTAAGCTATAGATTTGACGGGACAAATGATAGCCACCTAGTTATGGCTGTGGTTCTCACAACACAAAATATTCAAGCTGGAGAGCTCTTCAAATGGCTTTGTACTTACTGATTGAAAGAAGCAAACAAACATAACACCTGCAAAATTTACTGCAAGAACAACATTCAAATGTAAAGAACTTGTAGTAGACCGTCAAGGGACTGATAAATGCCTTCCATATCTCAGCTGCCCTTAGAATGCCGCAGTGCATTACGCCAACTTTTTTGTCAGCTGTTAAGTATCGTTATACATTGCGGAGGCGAAAGGCATTCACCAGGAGAATATGTTGAAGGGAAACTGTTACGGTGCGAGATAAACACGGCAACTCGTGATTACTAACGAAATCATGATGCTGGGGTGCCTAGTGATTGCAGTTGGGTGTTAGGTATAGTTGCTTGAACTTAAACACAAGTAAATTGAATGAGAGCCAGCAAACCATGACACTTTGCGATTTCTTGCAATGGTATTCTTACTATCGTCCCCTCAACTTCTTGAGAAATACCGTAGATGAAGGAGTTAGTGCCACGTAAAGTTTATAGACAAAGAACATGCTTTTAGTCGATCGAGTTAGCACCAAAAGCGTGCGACATAGAACTGAAGTCGATATTGCCTCGTAATGCACACTGTTACACTATGTTACAAGCGGTACCTCCTTTATTTGAATTAAGTAGACATAATTACCATAACAATTACTATCATTAGCACTGAAGTCATCAACACAGCCAGCGTCTTGAGAATACCTGAAGATGACGCTGCTATTTACGAAAATGTATTTTGGTGTGCTAACATGTGCTACTATAGTGTTCTGTTACCCTGCGTCCTACTTCAGTGTCATTAAAAGCACTTATCGTCGTCGTCATCAACATCATCATCATTATCATCATCATCATCCTAATCACTCTCCGCTTCATCATTCTATCTAGAAAACCTAAGTAGAATCGTGTTCACCAAGAATCTATTTCAATCGGTAGGTGAATGACTTCATCCGTGACATGCACCTCGTTTTCTTGCCAGCCAACCATCAGCGCTCTTGTCCCGACAACCGCCCCTGTGACAAAAGCTTTCCCACTGTTTTCATTTCCATCCCGAGTGAATAGAAAAAACGCAGCTTTTAAAAACAGGGCGGCCAGTCCTAGCATACAACAAATGCATCCACGCATAAAAAATGTAAAATTTATGTCATTGCGGGGAGACGCCCCGATAAGGATCGTAAAACAAAACGTCACGACATGCGCCGACCGTCGAAAGACATCGACCATTGAATCCGTATACTGAAAAAAAAAGACAAAAGTTAAAAATCTAGAAAATGATCTACTTTCCTAGAATGATGAAAAACTAGAAAGATAAAAAAGCAATGATGAATTGCATTTTGAAGTGGCCCGAATGTCGAGATGAATGCTCACGGGAAAGCATTCAGCCTGAAGAAAGTGATGTCACTGTCTCCTCCGAAGCGAAAATAAGAATCACACAGAAACACAAAGAGCCGCATCTTCGACCACGCGAATGACAAGATATGGTGTTGGGTGACTAGAGCAAGGTTCGGTGAATACGCCGCATGACAGGAAAAAGAAATTATGGAAGAACGCAAACAATGATTACACCCCTGTTGTGAATGAAAATTGTGGAGGACTAAATACACGTTAGGTACGGCGATAAAATAAGAAAGAAAACTTACCGGTGTGATAACGATCTCTTTCAGCACGTATAGGAGGCTTATGAGAGTGTAAGTATGGATGCGCAGCCCTGCCGCGGTTGCTTAGTGGCTAAGGTACTTGGCTACTGAGCCGCAGGTCACAGGTACCAATCTCAGCTTCGGCGGCTGCCTTTTCGAGGAAGGCGAAAATGCTGTAGGCCTGTGCATCCAGATTTGGGTGCACGTTAAAGAACCCCAGGTGGTCGAAATTTCCGGAGCCCTCCACTACGGCGTCCCTCGTACTCTTATCGTGGTTTCGGGACGTTCAACACCATATCAATGCTAGTATAAATGTGCGAAAACAATAGCGATGTTCTGATTGATTGATTGATTGATTGATTGATTGATTGATTGATATGGGGGGTTTAATGTCCCAAAACCATCATATGATTATAAGAGACGCCGTACTGGAGAGCTCCGGAATTTTCAACCACCTGGGGCTTTTTAACGTGCACCCAAATCTGAGCACACGGGCCTACAACATTTCCGCCCACGTCGGAAATGCAGCCGCCGCAGCCGGAATTCGATCCCGCGACCTGCGGGACAGCAGCCGAGTATCTTTGCCACTAGACCACCGCGGCGGGACAACAGCGAAGTTATGCTTTGAGGTCCCTTTGACGTGGCTCTCCTCTTGAAACAGCAGGTGCTTTATTGTTCACAGTATAGCTTTTTGGTTTAACGTCGGAGGGAAGGAGTTACTGTAGAAGTCTAGGTGTTCAACAGTACTTTGGCACAAAATGTCTACCACGTATACAGTGTTTGCGCTTCACATATGGGTATAAACAATTGGACAATTGGAACACAGCTTGTTTTCAGCTCCTATCACAATTTCATCGTATTGTAAATCATGCTGTACGTGTTCGAACTGCGTCGTTTACAAACATGCAAAGTGGGAGAAACAACGCTTCAGAACACACTCAGGCATTCGTGTAAAGCGTGGCTAGTCTGAGAAGCCACGAAATTGTTTCCTTGTTTTCGGTTGCTTTGCAATTTTGTTTCAGGAGTAGTACCCTAAATGGTCTGCACCATAAACTTTTCTATCATGGCTAGAGCAGATAGTTTCGAAACTGCGAAGACATAACCTGTTTTGCGGCCATGAAGCATTCACAGAAGCAGCGTCAGTGGCGTGGTTGAATGCAATAATTATTATATTATCTTGGGTTTTACGCCACACAATCAATATATGATAATGAGAAACACCGTGGTGGAGGACTCGAGACAAAAATTTCGGTCATCTGGTGTTCTTTAATGTGCACTCACATAGCGCAGTACTCTAACATTTTGGCTCTATCGGTGATTCAATGCAGGTATGTATTTGATGTCCATGAATAACTCGTTTATTGGAACATAGCTGTTCTTGAGATTGAGGAACTGTATCACATCAGTCATCTCATAACCTATATAGCACCATGATACGCCACGAGCTGGATAAGATGTTTTACCTAATTTATTGTATACTGTATTTCTAATAGTGAAGGTAAATTGAGAATGGGAAAGTAGAATCGATAAATAAGAGGGTTTCATCTGTGGTCTATTTTATGCAGGGACCACTGCAAGTATACGAATGGGCACAAGAAGCCGTTCTTCAGCTGAGAGCCATTGCTTACGCGTTTGCATACTTAGCACTTTTTCTGGCTTCGCTTTCGGTTTTATGCTCTCACTATCTAACGCTTATTTGATAGACTTAGGTAAGTGTTAGCACTTGCCAATCATGCACATTCATTTATCCAAGATAGGCACAAACTTTTACAATAACCCATTCGAGTAAGGGTCTTTCAAAAGTCGTTGCTGCGTATTCATTAAAAACAAAAACAGCACAGCTTTTCTAAAGCTCACTACCCATTACAATAAACCAAAATACCTCAGCTTATTATTGCCGCCAATAAGTGGAATGAGTCCGGTCAGGTTCACCGCTCTCTTATCCGTGACGCCATTTTCAATCCATCGTATTTTGTGAGAAACAGCGCACTTTTTTTCGGACGTCGTGCAGGCATTCGCCAAGATGTTTTTTTTATTCTTTAGCTGTTTCTGCATCAATCCTAACCAACAGCACGTTATCAAGTATTTTCAGGCGAAAACCATTTGGTTTAAGGTTTAAGATTTTCTACTATACGTTTAAGGTTTTCTACCTCACCCTTGAGCTCAAAAGAAACTAACCTGACCATTCTGTATCACTTTTCTTTAGATCGACCAATCGACCATGGCAGTCGTCGTTTTCTGGATAAATAGGGTGAGACCGACATCGCACATCCAAACATATTAGAGCTTCCTAAGTTGCTATGTCCACGTGCTCTAATGCGAACATTAAAAGTTGGTTGTTGCGAACGCAAGACACCGTACTTGACCGCACTAGACAAGTTCAATTCAGACCAGAGATACCAGATGCTGCCCATCTAACAACGAAATATCACCACAACGAAGACAATAAAACAGCATTGACTCTTTCAAAAAGAAGCTCAACAAAAACAGTAATTTGAATAATCTGCAATTTTTGAGAACATTTTTAATTGTTACAAACAAATGACACTGGGAAATGAATTCTTATTGGTAAACTTAATTTAACTAACTTGTTAGGCGAAAATATGCGGAGTATGAGCGAAAGCACTTATTGACTTTTGCACACCATCCTCACAGTAGCCTCCATGCGTAGAAAGCACGTTTTTTTATTGATGTTACTTGTTGATTACCCTAAAGTATTTTATTATCTAAGAAAAAATATCACCTATATAAAGACAAACTATAAGTGAACGTGCCGGGCATTAAAATAACCATATTCTTTGGGAAAATTAAAAAAAAATTCATAAAACGTGACCAGCGACGGAATAATTCTATAAGCAACTCGGCGAAAAAAGAAGTCCCAATTCGCTTATTATGGACGGAACTGGCTACTATGATTCAGTTTGTACATGACTTTCCCTTGTCAAAATATTGAATGCGCCACAAACGCGACACATAGAGATAGCAAGGAAGCATCGGCTCCACGTATAGCATGCACGAAATCCTCCCAAAATGTTCATCGAACCTTTACACCTCACTCTTCGCACTAGCCCAAAGCTTGTTACGCGCAGGCAGGGATGCTCGTCAACATCAATTCGTTGACAGGACTGTCAGATGTGGCGCAGAAAACTTTTTTTTTTCTGCGAGCCCGTTTTGTACGTGTTTTGGCGTAAAGGTGTCCCCAAAGCATGACGCGCCCGCATTCAATTCAACGTCTCCCCGAGACACCGCCAAAAAAACGTGTCTATATTATGTCATTTCTTCGCGAGTGACAGGACGACAACCCCTCTCTGCGCAGTAGGCGCACAGTGCTATATGCAGGAAGCGTTCATCTCGGCCTCCAGGAGGGTAGAAAATACGATCTGTCACAGCTCCATGCTATTCGCCTCTTTTGCATGGGATTTCTCTCCAGCAAGCAAGGTTGCTATTGTGCCTATCCTAATGATGCTCTCTTCTCTTTTTTTTGTTTCTATAATGACTTCTACCACAGTCTTATTCTGTCGCAATAGCATGATACCTAGCTACATGCTGCATTGAGGCACTCTGACACAGTATTTTTGTTTGACAGTGTCGGTGCTCCTTGAATGCATCTTGCCGTCGTTTTCTGCCTGACTCGGGGCTTGCTTGGAAATTATAACGTGGCCGTGAAGGTACGGCATTCAGGGAAGCTGAATAAAGAAATATTTCTACCAATTGAAATCTCCTTCGCAATTCAGGCAATATAGTAACAGAAAAATGTTATGCTTATGTCTTTACTCCGGTGCAAATGAGTACAAAGAGGTGTAATCGATGTCACTGCTGCCCTAAATTATACAGTTAAGTGTTGAAGGATGCGTTTGTTAAACAACACTTTAGACACTTGGGACAGAAGCATCGATGAAACAATAGACACAAGTGCAGGCAGTAAAATAAAAAGTCAGTTTTCAGGCCCTAATTCAAAGTGGCCTTCATATAGTGGCAATTTGAATGGAAGCAAGCTAGCGTCCTGTCAAACCGAATGCACATCGCAGTGTCAGATTACCGTTTACCCTTTGCATATGTCCGAAAACCACCGAAATTTGTTTAAAACACGACTGTCCTCTTGTATATTGGTACACCGCACACCTAATCGAACGCTTTTTTAATGCGATCCACTTTTTAATAAATTTCTTCCATTTAGAACATATCTATCTAGCCGACATCGACTTTGTTCTCTCAAGGCCGTTTTGTTGATTGGATATGTACCGATAATTGCGTTTTATGGCATAACTTCGTGAAGAACATAAATTACACTTTACAAGATTGCAAGATGAAAATCAAAACAAATGTTTCACGAACCGCAAGATTTAAAGACATGCTCTCACGGCTGTGTGAATAAATCGATGCGTATGGCGAGGCAACATTTTATCGAGAAATCAGATGGCAGGTTGTAGCATTAATTCATCACGCCATGATGCCTATGTCACGTAAAGCGTGAATGTACACAGGCAGGCCCTCTTTCCGTCCTATTTCAAAGCGCACACACACACACACATATATATATATATAAATTTATATATATATATATATATATATACATATATATATATATATATATATATTTGACAGCTGGTGCGATTCTGCCTTTCTGTGTCATGCAACAATACACGCTTTCCCGTGACTCAACACAATGCATGGCATTCATGTAGTGTCTTACTGTATCGAAGCCGTCTAAAGTTATGGCATAGCACTGTCTTGGGACACCTACTTGCAACGCAGAAGGCCTGGGTTAGATCGTCACACCAATCGCAAATTTGTGTTATTTATTCATTTGCACGCGTCTTAATTTCTCGCTCACAGGCAACGCTGCTTTTTCTCTCGGAACCAACGATGCAACCGTTGATGACACCGCGATTTCTACGCAAGGAGCTTTTCAACGCTATTTCGGTAAAAACAAAGAATTCCTTCATCATATAGAAAGGCATCTGTTTGGTACAGGGAGCCCTTTGTACGTCTTTAAGTAGAGAACATGAAAGCAGGCCGCAAACACTTAGCACTGTATTGCGTATTAGTACCTAAATTTTGAATAATATGAAATGCGTAGCCTCTAGAAATTCACGCAACAGTTAAAAAGTTGGACGAATGCGATCTGTGTCACCATAATGGCATCACACGAAGAAGTTACAGCGTAACATCATCGGTAGTGTGGGTCACGGGTGTTCTCGTACTATTGCAGTAGGCTACAGCGCTTCGCTCAGTGAGCCCTTCAATCTAACACTTAAGTTTATGCCCTTAAAAAGAAGAGCATGGGTGAGGTGTCATTTAGGTCCTATTGTCGTCAGAACTCCCTCTGCGAGATCCGTTTTTCTCAAGCTTTAAGACTGGAGGCTCCCCTGAACGGTGAGGACTGCTCCGTTAAAAGCGCTGCGTGTCGACGGTTGACTGGGGAGACTTCGAAACTCATCGGAATTGCTAACACGCACAAGCGTGGGTTCGCGACTTTCGAACGTCACCGTGTGCGCGATACAGCGTCGACGTCGGTGCCTATCAACCAATTTCGCATTCGAAGGCACGCTTCCCCAGCAGAAGCTCCGAAGGCATTGCGTTCAGTGTCATTCGTGATGCGACAGCTAGCGGCTGCTCATCAATATTCCCGATAGGCTGTGCGTGGTTATGCCTCTCTTTTACCGTCTTTTATATACTTTTCAGATCCCCATTTCGTGCGCACAGAGTTCACCATACTGCTATATGTAATAACATTTTGCACCAGGTCACGTTCGAGAGGAAGAAATTGAATACAAAATAAAGAAAAAATGTTCTCCACTGGTCGCGCAAAATCATACACGAATAGCAGTTTGTTGTGTCCTATTTATGAATTACCCAAGAAACACCTGATCATGCCATGGCATGAAAAGTCACGCCAGCATCATGATGCATTCTCCTTTGGCGACTCAAAATCAAAAGTAAAGCTCCAGACTTTCTTCTCGTTAGATTGTATTGATCTTGCACCCTCCCCTAGCCTCTCCAAAATGTTTTCTGTACCACAGGAATGTTAAGTATTACCTGCGAGATCAGCCGACCTATGACCAAACGCAATCATATATCCGGTGTCCTCGAGAAGCCCTATTGTCGTCAGAGTGACAGTGTTCGCAAAACGGGCTCGATGGTGTGCCTATTCATTTAAACTTTGATACTGCAAGTGGATTTATAGGAAAATTGAATGTTTCTGAACAATAGTACCTTCACATTCTTGCAAGGCAAAGGCTCGTTTCATAATATGTATTCCATAGACGAGCTTGGAAGTTCTGAAAAAAAAAAAAGGAAGAGACATTTGACTGACCCCAAGAAAGGTTTACTGAACACTCTTTTTAACATATGTGATTTTCTTGCCACAAAATTACAAAGAATTAGCTACCTGTAAATATACGCAAATACGTATAGAAAAGGCTTATGTTGGTTTCTATGCTAGACACTAAACAGCTTGCCAGGATGGACGTCGTTGTCATTTGTCGCCGCTTTGCTGACACACCTATACCACTTTCTGTCTGCAATGGTGGTTGGAGGGTGCGCAAGAAAAATGGCGAGCACGTTCTGCTTACAGGGCTGCACAAGTAAATTGCCCCGAACTGACGCTGCGAAATGTCGTATGTGTGTTGTATATAGCTGCTTCGTTAGCTGTGCGATCCGTTCCTCCTTGCGATCGCATGAAGTAGAGGAGCAGGAGTTGCTTGGGTTTAGGCGCCTCGCGAGTGTTCAAAAGCTCCGAATGCAGCTTCGTCCCTTTCACATCGTTCATTGCATTAGTTGAAAACGTCACCACCCTGCTAGCAAGTGGTGTTTAAAGAAGCATTTTCGACAGAATACGTAGAAGACATATGCGATCACCGGCACTGATTCCCAACACTGAGCATTTCTTGATCAACAAAAGATGCGTATCACTTATGGACTGAACTCGTTACTTCTAAGTCAGGTATTCGTCACGATCCTAAAGCAAAGTGAAATAGGAGAAAACCACCTTCATTAACCTTATCGTAGGAATGAATGCTCACGATGACACACTACACTTGCATTCCAAAACAGGTTCCACTTTTTTAGTCGACTAGCGGTATTGGAAGGCACTGAAATGTCAGTAATGTTATATTCGTAATTTTGTTTTTCAGGACATTGCCATATTTCTTTCTCAAGTTTTGTTATCGCCTATAACACCCTATAAGAAATGTTCAGCGCAAATTGCGCCTGCAGTGTTCCAGAAGCTCCTGGACTGTAGTAGATCATTTTGTTAGGATAACGCGCGCAACGCGAACATTATAGATTATTCTGGAATTCACGCCGCAGCCAGCAATAACGCTGGAATATTTGACGGCACATGTATAATGGCCGACGTGCTTCACCGCTTCTCAGTTGATCGATGAATGACTCTAAGTTCTCTGCTCTCAGTACCAGTCTGTATCGCTGTAATCTGACTATTCTTTGACCGGCCAGAAGTTCAGCCGGATAAACAGTTTAATCTTTGAACTACAGTCTGCTCCCTTCGTTGACGTCACGACCCCGGGACGATATGATACGGTGTGATACGATCTCTCTGTCTTCAAGCACAATCTTCTGTTCTTGGACACGTGCACGTACGTGAGCTTAACAACAACGATCATTGCAAATAGCAGCACCCATGCAGTGCTCGAGTATTGAACAACATCCCACAACACAAAAGGTTCGCAATCTTTTGTTTTGCATTTGAAAGGTACAGTGTCATTTTTTGTGAAAGAGAATGCTGGAGCGCGTCGCCTACGTGCTCCAGCGGCTGCTGGCAGGGTGTTCAAGTGGAAGCGAGTGGAACCACAGTCTCTTTCTACGTAATCTCGCGGCGAGCGAAACAACCATTTATTGCTGATGGCACAATGACGGTGATCACCTTGAAAGCGGAGGGGGTCGCAATCTTGCCGCTGGTTCTATATCAGTAATGATTGTTTGTTTTGCTCGTGGTAAACAGCGCGAAAAACGAAGACAGTGAAATAGGAAGACACAAGACGAGCGCTCACACAAGACGCTCGCCCCGAGATGACGTAATAAGACACTGTGGTTGCTCTCGCTCCTGCTTTACCGTGCTACCAGCAGCCACTGGAGTACGCTGGCCACGAGCTCCTGTGTTTCCTTTCATAAACATTGACGCTGTACATATTGTGTAGGAACTTGAGCAGAAGTGAAAATTGTGCGTCTTCCAGGAAGGCAAAAGATCCCGTCATAGACGTGGCCCTAATGCAGGGAGACTCGCAGGTAAACGTACTTGACCTCGTATCGAAGTCTTCCGAGCCTTGAAACAGTTCTTGGTAACACCGTGATTATGGCTGTCCATGCACGTCCTTTGATTCCACGTTAATTCAGTGGCAAAGCAATTGAAACTTTATTTGGGCCAGCCTGTCCTCTCTTTTTTTCCTTATTCGGCGTCTTTTGAACGTTATTGTAATCATACTTAGGTTTCAGACATGCGAGGGCGCATGTCCGCTTGATTACTATAATTAATTGGTTAAATTTCTTTTATGAACTACGTCGACGTATGAGCAATTTTGTGGAAAAACTAATGTGTTTCGGACAAAAAGTTGCTATAAAGACATTGAGCATTCTAAGCTGCTTTAACGTAGTTCCTTGGTGCCTTCTGAACGAACGGAATGTGCCCCAAAAAAGGATGAGCCTTATTAGGTGGCTAAATGGCATCGACCATTGCATGCACTAATTAATCGATATGTCTGCACATGCTTGCACACGCTCAACCCATATCAGTAAAGCTCGCACATGGAAGAATTCCAAACGATAAGGTTTCCAATGACTCTAGGTGGGAATGACGAGAAGTCCTTAAGACTTATTCAAGTGTAAGCGATCTTAAAAAATAGTAATTCAATATAGGTAACTGAGTTGCAACAGTGCACTCGATAGTTTTGCACGCTTTCAACATTGCCCCGCCGCGGTGGTCTAGTGGCTAAGGTATTCGGCTGCTGACCCGCAGGTCGCGGGTTCGAATCCCGGCTGCGGCGGCTGCACTTCCGATGGAGGCGGAAATGTTGTAAGCCCGTGTGCTCAGATTTGGGTGCACGTTAAAGAACCCCAGGTGGTCGAAACTTCCGGAGCCCTCCACTACGGCGTCTCTCATAATTAAATGGTGGTTTTGGGACGTTAAACCTCACATATCAATCAATCATTATCGCTTTCAACATTGCATTTGGTTGCCTTCTCTCGCTCTAACCTGGTTGCATTTGATTCTGATATGCAGTGTTTGAACGCGGGCGTGTGTACCGACAGCAGCAAGATAGCGTCGGTCACCGCGTAGTGACAATGATTTTGTAAAAATGGCAGCATGAAGAACAACCCTCGATGACAATTCGGTGCCAACAAAGCATCGTCGATTTTCTTTTTTCACGTGCTCCGGGTAAACTGTGTCGCTTCGCATTCTTTGGTTCAGCAGCGTCTGAGCATGGTTATGACTGACTGTTACGCCACGCTGTCAACTTTTATTTTGCTCTGGTTAGACACTTGTCGAAAAGCTGCCAACTACAATCGCACTCAACAGTTCAAACAACGTTACTTGTGCAGTAGGAAGCCAACAGCTTTGGCCTTTCAGTATTTCTGTCTTGCGAACACAGATGCCCCCCCTCAAAAAGAGAGTGGAAGTAAGAATCGCAAGTTCTGAAGCTTACCCATTTCGGCATAGTGTTTTTTTTCTTTTTTTAATGCGCTAGGGAGGAGGGAGAAATGAAATGAGGAATGAGAGAGTGCTTAACCAAAGAAAGCTCTACAAAACCAAGACAAGGACAAGAAACTATACTTTTAGGCACTGTAAGCAAAGTCATTTGAATAGTGCATTCAATAGTGTTTATAATAGCACAATCCCGCCATTCCCCATTTTTGAACCACTCTAAATGCGGACTTATTCTAATCGAAAACACTACGCTTACTCACGTCACGCTATACCTGTTCGGAAGTTTTGCAGAACTCGAACATTGCAAATTAGTAAAACGAATAATCTTTCGGTACATTTAAAAAAATAACTATAACACTTACACTAATTAGCGCTTAAGCGCGTGTACAGGCTGCTTTGGATGTCCGTGGCCCTAAACAATAGCGATGCAGAGAATGCAGAATGTCCGTTGATCACCCAATTCACAAATGAGTGAATGATTATTATGGCTGGCGCTCACGATGCGGGGAGGAGTTCGGTTTGTAACAAGCGGCAACGACCCGTTCATAATGGCTATTCAAAAACTCGAGCACATCTGGGATTTTTAATTAGTCGATATATTAAAGCGCGGTGGCTTCACCTATTGTAAAACTACGTATACGTGAAGGGAGTGTAACCGTTGTGCGCGTTCACCAGATATGACGCGCGGAGACTTTCGCCGTTCGATACGTTCATGCGTTCGGCCTGGCGTGACATTCAGTGCAAAAGCCGTATGAGCGGATGCCCTTTCCGACGAAAACTAAAACACGAAAAATTGAGATGAAAATAAAATCTGCCACAATCCCTGTTTTGTGATTCAGGTATTGCTAATTTTCACTCTTCTTTGTACTGAAAACAACGTGATAAAAAGAGTAAAAGGAACTGACCGTCGCCTGGATTTTGCAGTTATTTACGTTTTCAGATGTATTCGACAAGGACAGTACATCGGTAAACGTATAGAGCGCTTCCTACAAGATGTGAAATTTGTTCTAAAAAGAAAATATTTTCTTTGTGCACAGAATGTTTTATAAAAGAAGTCAGAGGGCCGAGCGCATTCCAGAAGCGAAAAAATCCCAGCATATCCACGTAGTGAATGATGATGAGTAGGACGAAGCGTCCGTCCCTCTGTCCGCGCTTCCATCAATCCATTCGTTCTTGCTTCCATCCTTTCGTCTGTGCGTCTGTCCCTGCGTCAATCCATTCGTCTGTGTGTCCATTCATTCTTCCATGCATCCGTCCGAGTATCTGTCTGCCCGTACGGCTGAGCATCCTTCCATTCGTGCGCCTGCTTGTCTGGCTGCCCGTCCGTGCGTTCGTCTGTCTAGTAAACACTCTAAGCATCACCATCTCGCATCTTTTCATCATATACTTATCAAATACAAGTACCGCCATCCAGTGCACATTCCAAGGACTAAACGAGAGGTGCCTACCCACTACTATTACGATGACTATTACTACTATATTGGGCTTGAGGGCCTCCACTAGAGAGACAAGTGCGGCGATCGTTTTGACATCACAGACAGGATGCGTGCGCTCGCCTTGCTTGCATCGTCCCCCTTAGCTGCACCGGTTCTTAGTCACGAGTTTAAGATGAAAATCATACATGAGAGTGCCCCCGGGGGCACCGATTCGTAGTTTGCTTGCCCGTATTAACAGGTATTATAGCTTCTTTAAGCACTGAGCTTCAAAACAAAGGGAAGCACGCATGGTATCTACAGCAAAAGCGCAGGAAATGTGGTGTTCTAGCGGACAACGCAACCCGGCATCCTATGAGTGACGTCATCACGTAGGTGGCGCCATGGTATGTCTTCACGGTCAATACATCGCGGATGCACGACCCACGCCTTAAGGAGAATTGCCGCTAAATGGGTTAAAAAGTCAGATTAGATGGTACTGTACTATGGGAGAGAATAAAGCCGTCCCGTTGGCCTCAAACTTGTGAAATCTGCTATAGCATTTGTATTCAGAACAATTGGTTTGCGATTTAGAGTACTTGGTACTCTACCATGAGAGAACATAAAGCCGTCCCATGGACTCATTGGAGACAATTTTATTTCCAGATCTCATCTTACATACCTTGCGTACACAAAAGGATATACAATGTTGTTCATGCGTATGTACAATGCAAACTGTGTGTTTAGAAAAAGTATTCAACAATTTCGAGTATTTCGCACTCAACTATGGAAGAGCAGTGAGCCGTCCCAATTACAGGTAAAACTCTGGAGCAAAAGAGTAAACTACCAGCCTAGCAGCTCCTGGGCTGTTATATGTGCTTCTAAAAAATTATTTACACCATGTACAGAAAACAAAAGTATCATAGCATTCCAGTAATAGGGAACATACACTTCGGCACATCTATATGCAACGACAAACATCACGACGTTGCAATCAAGACATCAATTTTCCAATATACATGACACTATTGGCATACAAGTACACGAAACCTCAATGCAACATCATGATACAAGGGTATAACGATGCAATATATGCAATGAAACAGCTGGTTGCAAACGAAATTATGAATAACTACAGTACTGCTTAGCACCACGTCGGTCGAAAAATCAGTTTTACCCTTTAGTGTTTAACATTGACGAAAGGGCACGACCGATGCCGCAGAAACTCGTGCTCTCTGAGAAAGAAAAGCTCCTCAGAGAGGAACATCATAATATCTCGTCTCATTTGGCCCACTATCTGCCACAAAGAACGCCGGCGGCCGTTCACAGCCACGGTCTCGCATCACTTTCGCCAAAGGCTGAACAGCCCCGCAAATATTAAAAGAGCCCAGAAGTGCCCGCGTGGGAATTGGCCGTTGGTCATGAATGCTCGCACACCTTGTCCCCGAAAATCAACATGCACGCGTGCCAAAAAAGGCGGGAGACCACACATTCAATTGCCACATCTCAATTGGTCTTGACCATGACGCCGTTGTATACCTTCCTCTTGAGGGATAGTGGCAATCTACCTGTCATAATTTGAGAGTGCTTGCCGAATGTGCTCCACCCCATTGTTATTCTTCTAGTTACTTCGATCTCGTGGTTCGGCTCTGCGGTTATTACCTGCCCTAAGTAGACATAGTCTTTTACAACTTCAAGTGCACTATTATTTATCTCGAAGCGCAGCTCCTTTCTGAGGTTGTTGTTCATTACTTTCGTTTTCTGTAGATTGATTTTAGGACCCAACTTTCTGCTCTCCTTGTCTAACTCTGTAATCATCAGTTGCAATTCATCATCTGAGTTGCTCAGCAATGCAATGTCATCGCCGAAGCGCAGGTTACTAAGGTATTCACCGTTAACTCTTATCCCTAACTGTTCCCATTCTAGGTTTCTGAAAACCTCCTTTAAGCACGCGGTATATAGCATTGGAGAAATTGTGTCCCCCTGCCTTACACCCTTCTTGATTGGTATTCTGTTGCTTTCTTTAGAAGCACTATGGTAGCAGTTGATCCTCTTTTGATTTCTTCCAGAATGTTTATATATACTTCATCTACGCCCTGATTCTGCAGTGTCTGCATGACGGCTGATATTTCTACTGAATCCAACGCCTTCTCGTAATCTATGAAGGCTATGTATAGTGGTTGGTTATACTCTGAGCATTTCTCCATTACCTGATTGATAGTATGAATGTGGTCAATTGTTGAGTAGCCTGTTCGAAATCCTGCTTGTTCCGTTGGTTGATTGAGTTGTAATGTTTTCTTTACTTTGTTAGCAATTACCTTTGTAAATAGCTTGTGTACTTCAGAGAGCAAGCTGATCTGCCTGTAATTCTTCAAGTCCTTGTCATCTTCTTTCTTATGTATGAGGATGATGTTAGCGTTCTTCTAAGACTCTCGTACTCTTCCCGTCAGGAGACATCTCGTAAACAGGGTGGCTAGCTTTTCTAACACAATATGTCCTCCATCTTTCAGCAGATCTGATGTTACCTTATCCTCACAAGCAGCTTTGCCTCTTTGCATGCTCTCCAAAGCTTTTCTGACTTCTTCCATCATTACTGGTGGGGTGTCATCTGGGTTACTGCTAGTTCTTATAGTATTAAGGTCGTGGTTGTCTCGGCTATTGTACAGATCTCTGTAAAACTCCTCTGCTATTTTAACTATTCTATCCATATTGGTAGTTATTTTGCCTTCTTTGTCCCTTAGTGCATACATGTGACTTTTGCCTATCCCAAGTTTCCTCTTCACTGCTTTGACGCTTCCTCCGTTTTTCAGAGCGTGTTGAATCCTCTCCATGTTATACCTTGTTACATCGCATACCTTACGTCTATTAATCAACTTCGAAAGCTCTGTCAGTTCTGCTTTGTCTGTTGTACTTGACATTTTCATGAATTGACGCTTCCTAATTAGGTTCTTTGTTTCCTGGGAAAGCTTGCCAGTGTCCTGTCTAACTACATGCCTTCAACTTCCACTGCACATTCCGTAATGGAAGTTGGAGGCATGGTAGTTATACAGGACACTGGCCTCCAACTACCATGCCTCCAACTTCCATTACGGAGTGTGCAGTGGAAGTTGGAGGCCGTTGGGGAAAGTGAGAGTGCGAACCGCCTGCCATCACAGAAACCGATCTCGAGAGGAGAGCGAGCCCCAGCCCAACCGGCAGATAAAGTCCCGAAGAGGTCCTGGCAACACTGCTGTAGTTATTTGTTTCGCAGGGCAGTTCATTATATATTGAATATGCTGAGGCATCAAGGGCCGTAGTAGAGTGGCCATTGTGTCTACCACTTAATATTCGGCCACCGCTATCTCTGGGCACGTAGTCTCCCACCATCGCTGAAATGCCAGAAGGGCTAGATACAAAGATGATAATTCAGTTGATTCAGGACCTTGGTTCAATTTGCAAGCCGGCAGGAAGACACATTGTGATGGCCCCAAATAGTAACAAGGCAGTGTCTGAGCGGGCGCGCCATCATTGCTCAGTATTCGCAATGGAGTGCGGAGACACATTGTAGAAGCCGTGAGGGAAACATCGGGGAGTGCAAAACCGCCTTGATCTCGTGGTTTAGCTAACGCTGGACGAGATAATGATTCTATGCCACCAGACCAAAAAACTGAATTGAAGCAGCTTTGCACTTTCCTGCAGAATCGGAGCGGTGACTTAACAGAATGGCAAAGGTACCAATATTTTCTGAAATACACCGTTTGAGATAAGTATTGGCGTTCCAAGAAGGGTAATTCGAAGTGCATGGCTGATTTTATATGACTTTGAAGATTTTGTAGAACGAATCACCAGATGCTGTCTTGTACACCAGTGAAATTAACTCCCAGTATTGCAATGTTAGGGGACCACTGTAAAGGTGACGTGATGCTGCTATGATCACAGAATTTTCCAATAAAAACATACTGGCTTGCAGAAAAGTTCAACCTTTCAGATAATACCGAAATCATAACAAGTATCCAGAGCATGCTACAGTGACTGTTCATTATGTACATATAGCGTAATGTCATCTGCATATGCAGTGATCTTTACTTGAGTGTTACCAGGTAGGGGTAAGCCTCGAAGTGTTTCCTTGAATGGGTGACTCTCGCGGGAAGCTATGTAAAGGTTACTTTCTGAATTAGTGTACATCGCGTGAATGAGGTCAATGATTTTATCCGGGAATCCAAATCCATGTAAAACATATAGTAAGTAGCCATGCTCTAATAATTCAAAAGCTTTCTCCTGATCTAAGGAAACAAACAGTCCCTGTGCACATCGACTAGTGGTGTACTCAATGATGTCACGCGTTAGCCCCATATGGGTGTGTATTTCTTGGCCCTGAACCGAACAGACTTCGTGGGGAGCGATTAATGTTGCAAGAGATGGAGTGATTCGGTGCACCAACAAGTTGGCCAAGAGCTTGTAATCTACATTAGGCAGGGTAATATGGCGCCAATCTTGTGGTCGCGTGGACATTGAGTCTTTCTTGGAAACTAGTGTTATACGGCCTCTGTGAAAAGAGGTTGGAAAGGTAACATCTCGGAAACACTTGCGAATCACGCATGACATTATTGGACCAATGATAGGCCAGAACTGTACATAAAACTCTGCAGGGAGTCTTTCAGGCCCTGGCTTCGAACCTTTTTCATTGAGTCTAATGCGCCTTTTATTTCGTCATCAGATGGTAGTGATACCAAAACGTCATGTGACAATTGTAAGCACGTGGTAAGTTTTTCAGCAGTGACTGCGTAGAAACGAATCTTCGGTAACTGATAATAGAAACAGATTGAGCCATTGACTGAAAGTGTTGACTCAATGCCTGAAACTCACGCGTACTCGCAGCAGCTGCCAGGGGTGAGTTCAGCGAGTGGGCACGAGAGCCTGGTGGACGAAGCAGAGCTCTGCGTGCATACCTTAGCACCTCAGGTTGCGCACACGATGCACGCCTAAAGCATCAAGCTAAAGCCGATAGCGAAGAAGCACACATAGTACGTTGTTACCGTTCAACGAGCTCCTCTTGCCATGCCCGCATATAGGGGGAACGCCTGGGATTACAGTGGGCAATGCGTATTTTTCGGATTACCAAGGAAGCATCTTTGGACATACGGGCACGAAGTTTCCTGCCCAACGCACTGCAATGATAGCGCCACTGTTCTTTGAGGCGATCCCAATCAGCTATATACGCCCCAATGAGCGATGCGCGTACCACTCCGGGCAATTTTTTTGTAGACTGGAGTCCTGGAGAACGCGTCCAGAGTCCTGGAGAACGCGGCAAATGAGATGCCATGGTCTGTGAATCGTTGGCATCCCCGCTGGCAGGTGGAGAGAGAGCATAACCGTGCGGTGGTCGCTAATTTCCACTGCTGTCGTTGGCAATGGCATTACCCTTGTGTCGTGAACGTGGGTAATGAGACCAGGGGATGCGTGCACATGATCAATTCTGCTGCTCGACGCTGCTCGACGCCATGTGTAGGCGAAATTGCTACCATGTACACGTTTATGAAAGCCCCATCGGCGTCCGTGAACTCTAACGTGTTCTTCCAATATCTTGATGCGTTCGTTTAAAAGCACAACATGTGATACTCCTAGTGACTGTGATTGTGTCTTAGACTCACACGCAGACGTTCAAGGTCCAAATGCGGCCGGTCAAACTGGAACGCCAGAGAACTCGAATATCTAGTGCAGCCACTGGCATTAAGTGGCATTACTGAAAGTGTACATGGTAGCATTTATGCCTATACTTGGCGTCAAGCAGCGTCAAGCAGCAGAATTGATCACGTGTACGCATCATCCAGTCTCATTACCTACGTTCACGACACCGGGGTAATGTCATTGCCACCGACACCAGTCAGTGTACATTGTCGGCCACCGCCAAGTTATGCTCTCTCTCTCCACCTGCCAGCGAAGACGCCAACGATTCACACACCATGGCGTCTCAATTTCTGCGTCCTCCAGGACTCTCAGTCTGCGGAATAATTGTCCCGAGCGTCACGTGCATGGCTCATTGGGGCGGATATAGCAGATTGGTATTGCCTCAAAGAAAGTGGGGCTATCATTGCAGTGCGTCTGGCAGGGAACTTTGTTCCTGTATGTCCAAAGATGCTTCGTTGTTATTCCACAAAAAATACGAATTGTCCACCGTAATCCCAGGCTTTTGCCCCTTATGCGGGCATGACAAGAGGAGCTCGTTGAACGGTAACAACTTACTATGCGCGATTCTTTGCTATCGGTTGCAGCTTGGTGCTGTAAACATGCACCATGTGCGCACACTGAGATGCACGCAGAGCTCAGCTTCTTCCACCAGGCTCTCCTGCCCACTCGCTAAACTCTACCGTGCCAGCTGCTGTGAGTACGCGTGAGTTTCAGGCGTTCACTCAACATTTTCAGTCAATGGCTCAATCTGTTGCTTGTGTCAGTTACTCATGATTCGTTCTTCGCATGCACTTCTAAACGACTTACCACATGATTTCAACATGTCACATAACGTTCTGTTGTCACCACCATTAGATGCCGAAACAAAGGGGGCGTTAGACGCGATGAAAAGCTTTTGGCCCACGGGTCTGACGGACTCCCTGCAGAGTTTTATCTGCAGTTCTGGCCTATCACTGCAGGTTCATTTATGTCACGCGTTATTCGCAAGTGTTTCCGAAATATTACCCTTCCACCTTCTTTTCACAGGGGCCGTATACTTCAATTACCCAAAAATACCAAATGTCTACGCAACCAGAAGATTGCCCTTCAATTACTCTGCATTATGTCCGTCTCTGGCATAATTAATCGCTCCTCCCCGGGTCTGTTTCGTTCCGGGTCGAGAAATACACACCCATACGTGGCTAACCCGTGACAGCATTCAGTACACTGCTATAGCTTCCTTAGATCAGGAGAAGGCTTTTGATTCTATCGAACATGCCTATTCAGTGAATATTTTACACGCGTTTGGATTCCCGGATGAGCTCATTGACCTCATTCACGCGATGTACGATAATTCAGAAAGTACCCCATACATAGGTTCCCGTGAGAGTCACCCCTTTAAAGTTACGCGTGGGGTCCGTCAGGGGTGTCCCCTCTCCCCAGTTATATTCATCCTTGCATTAGAACCCTTCTTAAGGGCCGTTGAACTTGACCCTAAGATTCGATGCTTACCCCTACCTGGTAACACTCAAGTAAATGTCACTGCATATGCAGACGACATTACTCTATATGTATATGAGGCACAGTCGCTGCGGCATGCTCTTCATACTTTCCATGATTTCGGCATTATATTCGTTGCAAGGTTAAACTTCTCTAAAAGCCAGTATTTCTTTTTTAGCAACCCAAGTGGTCGTATTAGCATTCCGTCGCCTTTACAAGGGTCTCTTAACATTTCAATACTGGGAGTTACCTTCGCTGCATTTGGTGTACTGGATAATATCTTGTCACCCGTTGTACAAACTTTGCTAAGTCATATAAAAGCAGCCAGGAACTTTGAATTCCAACTCTTAGAACACAGATACTTATCTCGAACAGTGTACTTGAGAAAATTTTGGTACAATTGCCATTTTGTTAAACCGCCACTCCACGTCTCCAGGAAAGTGCAAAGCTGCATCTGTTCATTCTTTCGGTCTGGTGGAACAGACTTGTTATTTCGTCCAGCATTGGCTGAACCACAAGATCAAAGGATGTTTTGCATTCTCCAACGTTTCCGTTATGGCTCGTACCTTGTGCCTTCGCACTCTGTTGCGAATACTAAGCAATGATGGCACGCCCGCTCACTGGCTCGCTATCATCTGGGGCCATCACTTCGTGTCTTCCTGCTGGCTAGCCAAATTAACCAAGGTCCCCAATCAACTGAATTACCATCTGTCTCGAGGCCTTCTGTCATTTCAACGACGTTTGGAGGCTACGTGCTCAAAAATATATAGGTGGCCGAACGTAAAGTGGGGGACACAATGGCCGCCCTTCTATTACCCCTGGGGCCCTGGCATCGTCAATCTATAATGAACCACACTTGGAAACCAACAACTGCATTAGTGTTGCCATGGTATCTCTGGGACTTTGTCTGTCGGTTGGGCTGGGACTTGCTACCCACTCGAGATCAGTTGCAACGATGGCAGGTGGTTCGCACTTCCTTTTGCCCCAACTGCGAGACCAATCGACATGTTATGATTGAGTGTGTTCTCCCGCCTTTTTTTTTGGCGTTCGGTCTATGGCGGCTTTCGGGGGCAAGGTGAGTGAACATTCCTTTCCAACGGCCGATTTCCGTACAGGCGCTTTTCGGTTTGTTTAATAGGTGCTGCGCTGTTCAGCCTTTAGCGAAATGGATGCGAGGCCATAACTGTGAATTGCCGCTGGCGTGTTTGTGGCCGATACTGGACGAATGTGGTGAGAGATCCTCGCATTCCTCTCTGAGGAGCTTTTTTTCGTTGGCGAGCACAAGTTTTTGCGGCATTGGTCGTGCTATTTCGTCAAGGTTGAACACAAAAAGGCACAACGCAATTTTTGACTGACGTGTTAAGTAACGCCTGTTGAGTCGTTATATTTAATTTCATTTGTTACCAATTGTCTATTATGGCATCAACTGTATCATTACATCGTTGCACCATGATATCGCATTACGTTTTTGTTTTGTTTTGTTTCCCTGGGAGGCTGGCTTATACCCACTCAGGGGGATTGGCCAAGAAAGTGTAGTGCAGTTTTTCTGTGATCATTTTAACTATGTGTAATGAATTGGTATTATAATAAGATTAATGTAAAAATAAAAACAACATAATAAGAGCAAACGAAAAAAAATCAAGTTGAGCAATTTTGAGATTGGAGGTGTTATGATTACCACTCAGCTGCATTTACTTCACTCTGCCCTGGGGAGTTGCGCACGTATATGCCAACTTTTTCATGTATATTAGAGCAACGATGTCTTCACTGCAATGTAGTGATGTCTGTCATTGTACATAGATGTGGCAAAGTGATTAATTGATATGGAAGGTTGCACGTCCTAAAACCACCATATGATTATGAGCTGCGCGATAGTGTAGGGCTCCGTAAATTTCAAACACATGGGGTTCTTTAACGTGCACCCAAACTGACCCCACGGGCCTACAACGTTTCCGCTTCCATCGGATTGTGCCAAAGTGTATTTGCCCTTATTTCTGAAACGTTATGAAACCTTTGTTTTCTGTACATAGCGTAACTAAACGCTTTCTAAACAAAAAAACGCTCCTCGGTATGAACGTAAACTGCAATGAACGGACGAAATCAAAACCACCACTCAAAGCGCACACTCACCTGTCATTCTTTTTATGGTCGCCATCATCTTCCGGAAGTAGTTCTATAAGCTTTTAAGCAAGAAAAGAAAACGATGCACGAACAGCACGGGCCGTAAAACGTCGCGGCGCACAAGCACACAACAAGCGAGCACCATGATCGCCAGCGCACGCTTTGCGAACTTCATAGACTTTTATTTTTTTTGGAATATCTTTTATCTTTTAATTTATCATTTCTATAATTTAAATATTTTATTTTATCTTTTGTATATTTCATCTTTTATTTTTCTACACATACATGAAGTTTCTCCATTCCTTTAAGTGAATTCATGGTGAAGAGTACAAGTCCAGTCTTCTTGTCAAATCTTGTACACTCCTTGGGGAGCTCATATGACAAAAGCGATAGATGACAGGCATTGCAGACGCCAGCGCACCCAGCCTTCTGCCTGTTGTGTTCCCACGGCTGCACGTACAATAATATAGTAAAAATAGTTAGACAAACGTGACAGAAGATAAGATGCACGCATATGACAAGTAAGTGTCCGTTATTATAAAAACAAGCGTTCAAATATGACACACAAATAAATTTACCTTCACAACTCGCAGCCCTTCTGAAGCTGCTCTGACGAAAGAGATGGATGACAGGCATCGTAGACGCCAGCGCACACAGTCTTCAGCATGGCCTGTGCCCACGGCTTCAAAATAAGTATGTAAAATAGTGAGTCACACGTGACAGAGGATGAATAGAAATGCATATGAGAAATACGTGCAAGGTGAAACGAAAACATACGTGAGATATGACATGCTGATAATTTCAACGTGACGTAACACATCTTTAAAGACTCCTTTCGATCCATGTTGCGCAACAGTTTAGGAGCGGCGGCCGCAGCCACAACTCCACGAACCACCGTGCCGCTAACAAGTCGGCGAGTCCTAAGCCAGCGACGTCATTCAGCTCGAGCAAGCGAACGCGAGACCAAACACGGCGCTGCACGCGGACTGTCTGCCGCCAGTGAACTTCGAACAGGAGAGCGAGCGTACGCTTGGCCGCCGCCACAAACGAGCTGGTTTGGAGCTAGCGCCGAAGAAATCGACGGTAATGCGGCCCTTTTCCACAAACTCGAGCGAGTGCAGCGCGCAAACGCGAGTCCGCGGCCAACGAACGGCGCCGATCTGCTTGCAACCGAGTGACAGGAAAGCCAACTGTAATGGCGACCAATTTTCACTGAGTTCCGACGCTACCAAAAGCCCAGCCAGCTTGTACTGGTGCACTTACAGCGCGAGACGTACTACAACCAAGCTCTTTACGAGAACCCGCAACGTGTTTTCGACGACAGCCAGCACAGCGACGAGGTCTCAATCTGATATCGTCAGCCCGGAGCTTAATGCGGCGGCGAAGACAGGCGAGCACTCAATGAGCGAGCGTACGGGAGGCCGACGGCAAGGGCGGTCAATTTTCATGCGGAGGAAGGAAAGGTAGGAGAGGCCCTAACGTCACTGGTTGTGAAGCCGAGATGAAGCCGAAAGTTGGCCATATTGACTCGGCCAATTCTCCTCTCTTTTTTACATCCGAATGTAAAGCAGAAGGCATGACTCTATCTCCGGCTTGGAAAGCACGTGAGCTGCACAGCGCGCGTGTCGTGACAATCCGAAACTAATGGAACAGGGTTCGACGCTCTGAGCCAGCGCGACACCTTTTGCGAAATCACTTCGTCCGAGTATTACCAGCGAGTAACAGCTCACCGACTACAAAGCAAGGACGAGAAAACGCGCGCGAGGTGCAGTGACAACGGCCAGTGTTTTCACGTCATTATTTCAGCAACTTTACAGGCAACACGATCGGTGTTGCGAATTCCACGGTTGCATTCCACCACGTGGCCAACGCAGCGTCCGGCCACTGTGTCGGTGTTCCGCGTGAAATTTCTCACCGGCGTTAGCATTCTGCGACCGTGGTGACTTTGAGCACGGTGCAAGCGACACTTGAACGTGGTTGCTGTTACGTTGAGGTTACATGCAATGCTGGGCGTGAGTATACGAAGCGGAACAGAAAAGGTGTTTTAACACGCACATGCAAGTTGTTACTCTACACACACAACACAAACCTTCGTGTGTGCACATGGTTCTCGTTGCGTCTTGCTGGGCTCAACATCGCGGATATATATATATATATATATATATATATATATATATATATATATATATATATATATCCGCGATGGGCCTGTTGTTTTCTCAGCCGCCATATTGGCCGTCCCAACTGTTGCTGTCGTGTGTTGATCCTGACTACCTTGAAGCCAGAGATATACACCATGGCGTGTTGACGTGTCGAGACTTGCTCCAGACTTCATGGGTGCAGCGAAACGCAAAAGCAGCAGCCAGCGCTCATCCAAGCGTACACACAGGCACCACGTCGTAATTGTTAGATCGTCGAATCCAGGCGGCCGTGGTCGAGCACCTCGAGCGCGACACAACGCGAACCGTCGCCGGCAAAATACGCGGAAAGACTGAGCCAGCAGAGGAAGAGAAGTGTGGAGAAGGAGGGTTCGTCACCTTGGAAACGGTTTTCGCGCAGCCTGCAATCCCCGGACGGTTCATCCCTTCGGAGCGTGTTTGGGGGCTAAATGGTCTCTCGCGGCACGCTTCCATCTTTGGTTGCTCCTCAACGGTCTATCCGTTTATCGCGCGCGCCTATTGGGCTCAGTCACTCCTCTTTCGGGTAATTTTGCCTTAGAGTGCAGGTGGCGCTGGCACACGTTTGCGTGAACAGCAGAAAAGGAGGGGTGGTATTGGGACATTCATTCATAAAAGTGCAGAGTTGTAGTGGGTCAAACAGGATTGCAAGAAGCATTTATGGATAAACAGGAAAGTGGCAGGGCAAATGATACTCCTGGGTTTTGTATACTTGTGGACAGGGGCAAAAGCCAGAGAGGAAAATAAATGAATGGTGCAGTGCATAGGAAACGACATTGACGAACCAGGAGATGAGTCCGAGGTAATTATATTAAAATATATGAATGTGCACATAGAAGATATAAATAGATATACTGACCCGACGGGCAGAATACTAATGGATATGTGCGAAAGGCATGATTTATTCATTTGCAACAGCACCGAGAAATGCGAAGGGCAGATAACATGTGAGGTGGGAAGGCTACAGTCGATGATAGATTACGCAATAATGTCACATTGGATGTATGATCAGCTAAGGGTGATGAACATACGTGAATATCTGTCCAGAAGCTTAGGTAGTGATCAGAAACTATCAGGCTGAGTTTAGGAAGTGAAATGAAATAGGAAAGACAGCATTGTGAGCAACCACATGGTAATATTTGCTCAGAAATGAAAATAGAAATAGCAACTAAAGAGACTGAGAAAACGAACACTGAGGGTACTAAAAGAGAGTGAACGTACACAAAACTAACTCGATTGTTTGAGTTAGAGCTTGCTAAGGTACAAGTCAAATCAACCGGGAAAAGCAGACACAAACCCTAGAGCTGGTGGAATGAGGAAGGTAAGGGAGCCATAGTAAAACATCAGGAAGCCTCCAGCGAACAAACGTATGCTAAACAGAGGGGTGAACCGCAAGATGATGTTAAAAAAAATAGGAAAACTTTTTGAGCTGCAGAAGGGAAGCGTCCGATTATGTCATGAAAAGAATACAAGAAAAGGGGCCCAATGGATGGTGGAAATAAACAAAAAGAATAGAAAGGCAGCTGCAAAGATTTGGAACCATCTCAATTCTCTGACTAGTCAGACAAGCATGAAACAGTTGTTTATAACTACAGTTCAAGAGGTCAGACTATAAGGGGATGAGGCAATGAATATATAAGAACAATGATGACAGAAAGATATAAACACCAAGAAAGCGCTGCATGCATTGGAATATTGAACACACGGGAATATTGAACACACTAAATAAGGAAAATAGAATAACTAATCTTCTAATTGTCTATAAAATCTATAAAATCTTCTAAATGTCTATAAAATCTTCTAAATGTCTAAAGATTTATAAAAGCAACAAGGCAGCTATCAATCGGGAAGTACAGGTATCTCAATTTACAGAGATACAACGTGGGCTTCGAGAGGGATGTCCCTTGTCGCCTTTGTTATTTATGCTGTATCTCCAAGGACTAGAAGCCAAATTAGAAGGGAGTCGACTCGACTTCAGCCCCTCTTGTGTCAAGCAAGGAAAACACATTGAACAGTAATACCGGCATTGATGTTCGTAGATGATATAGTATTAATCGCCGACAACAAGGAAAATCTGCAGGAATTGATAGACATCTGTGGTAATGAGGAAGATAGGTTCAATTTGAAGTTCTGCAGGGAAAAATCGGCAATCATGTTGTTTAGTTATAACAAAGGCAGTGAGCATAAGATATAGGAAGTCAACCTAGAAAGAATGGATAAAGACAAATACTCTGGCGTATGGATAAATAAAGGGGCTGAGTATCTAAGGGAGCACGAAAGATACGTAATGACTAAAGGCACGAGGAATGCAGCTGTAATGAAAAATAGGGCACTGTGGAACTACAATATATATGATGTTTTGAGAGGACTTTGTAAAGGTGTCATGCTACCGGGTTTGGCGTTCGGCAATGCGTTCTTGTGCATGAAATCAGAGGTTCAAGCAAGATTTGAAATTAAACAACGTAGAATAGGTAGACTTGCTTTGGAAGCACACGGGAATACCTCAAATCAGGGTTACAGGGAGATATGGGATGGACATCGTTTGAGTGCAGGGAAGCTAGCACCAAGATAGAATTTGAGGAACGATTGAGAAAATGGGAGATGAGCGTTGGGCTAAGAAAGGTTTCAGTTACTTGTACAAGAATAATGTCGATACTAAATAGAGGATACAAACTCGAAAATTGTCAAGCATGTATTTATACAACAGCAGAATACCAAGCCAAAAGGAAACATCAGTTAAGAAGAAGGTTGAGGAAACAGAGAGGGGCATGTGGAAGATGAGAATGCTTACGAAATCGTCACTGGAGACCTTCCGAACTTTTAAGCAGGAAAATGCAAGAGAAAATATCTACAATAATCCCCGGGGTAGTTCTCTGCTCTTTCAGGTTCTTGATTCTCTACTATTGATTCTCTACTATTTGTATTGTTTAACCAGCATGTGTTCTCCTATTGATGTTCATATAGCGGTGAGTTGAGACACAAGTACCGCAGAACTACCACCACGCGAAACAAACCAAACCACATGAATGAGGAAAATGAACGTGTTCATTAATCTGCGGGACGGAGACAGAGTAGCAGCTTTGCGCAATCAGTGCCAGAGCAATGAAGTGAGACAGGCATTAATTAGGACATGAGAGCCGGTAGCAATTTGTATGATGGGCTGCATGGTTCCCTTCGAGCACTGCATATTGCTCAATATTAAGCCGCCTCTTTTCCTTTTCATAAGAGCGCTTACGCTTTTGAAAAGTATCGCTTTTCTTTTTCACGTTTTACGTGCTATAGAGCACTTCGCAAACCGGCTCTCTCACTCAAGACCTAATTAGGGCTTCATTGGGAGATAATTACAGCTGCTCCGGGAGGTCTATCTTTAATTTCAATGAATAGCGTGAATATTATTGATATGCTGAAGTGTGAAGACCGCAGAATTCGGAAATTTTAGTGCGTACCTTGAGTTGAAAGTTTCTGCGATATCTAGTTCCCTTATAAGAGTCAAAGCAGTGTGGGAACTGCTACTGCTACGTTGTATATGTAGAAGCGTTGTGTCATAAGTTTTCTTTGCTGGGAACGAACTAGTCTGGGCATTGCGCTCAATGATTATTGGGAGCAGGAGATTACGTGAACGCCGTCTGATTGGCCCCACATCCTTGAAAGGCTGAGCTATCAGTGCCACAATATACATAAATACATATTACAATATACAATATATACAATACAATACATATACATATACAATACAATATATATGTACATTGTATATTGTATAAACAGTATACAATATGCATACTCCATGCCACAATATACATAAACTCTCCATTTGCGCAGATAAAACTCGCCTTCACTAACTCAATTTTTTGTTGGTGTAGATTCTTCTTTTCAGCCTGTCACGTAATACATCAAGAGCCTATTAAATAGCTTCGAAAACGTTTATATTTCGAAAGCCTAGAGTATTACTACGGAATAAGAAAGATATACCGCGGACGTAAAAATACACGCTTGGTGTATACACCAACAAACAAGTCACATTCATGCCGACATTTTTCTCTCAAGGAGAAATTCGTAAGTGGACATGTTGGCGATCCGTATTGCGAGACTTGCTTCAAACTCTGAAAGCCACTGAAGTTTCCTAAGGTCTCGTGGAACCATGTAAAGTGTTGCTAAGTGTGGGGCAAAAGACACGTGACCTCGTCCGTGCTATGACAATGCATCATGACGTATCATGAAGTTGTCAGCATTTGTGACGTCATGGAGAGGCAACTACGGGACTTCGCCGCTTGGTTAAATCTGGGTGGATTGCATAGGCCAGTGCAAAGTCATGTGAGGCGAGGATATTTGCACTGCCTCCTATCAATGCAAAATAGCCTTAGGTGCAGGCCGCCTTTTGGAAGGTGGGCGGATAATACGACCGAGTGAGGAAAATAATTGGGCCGGCTACATACTAGTAGTGCGAAATTAAGAACTTACCCTCCTCCTCACCCTCACACCACTATCCCGCCCATTGTGATACCGTAGTACACATGGCTGTTCTATGCGTCACCTTCTCTCCTCACCCTCACTTTTCCCTCACGACCTTACAATACTGTGCTATGTGTACCATCACTATCACTTCTTTTCATGCCTGCTTTCTTCTATTTTCCTCATTTCACTACCTGCTAGCTCTTCCAATTTATTTCGTTTTCTGTCACGCTTCCTGTTTAATTTTTTATGCAGTAGACGTCCCCACTACCGACTGACCGCCAAAGAGAGAAAGGACCACTCAACAATCACTTTTCGCGGTTCCCTCTTGGCTATGTGTCTCAGCCACTTTCTACACAGAGGGATCCGTACTGGAGCCGCGAAGTGAAAGACGCCACGACCTTTCCCTAATTACTGACGCACTTCACTTAGTAGCAAGTGCGCATAGCGTACAAACACACTGCCCGCATGTGACAATTGTGCTGCGAAAAACTGTAACACGTGAGTAAAAAACTTGAGACGTGTGACACAGGATACATAAACAAAGTAACAGCGACAATGCAGGGGTGCGTAAATACAAAGGAAGAACACGAGGGCGAAAATTCTGAAGCTATTAATCAATAAAACCAATGTTTCAATGCACCGCATGCCTTCCCGCAAAGCTCGTCTAAGTAAGGGAGATGAAGTTCGTCTCACGAAAAGTTCATGTAGCCAGGCCCTCGAAGGTGGCTGCTCGAGTCGGGGTTCAAGGTTGGTTCTTGGCGTCGATGTCCAATTTTTCTCCTCGGTAGTCGCGGCGGACATCCTTGGACCCTGAGTACGCGTCTCTGGACCTCTTCTCTCTTCCCCAACTTCCTTGACCCGCGGCCGCTTTTCTAGGGTTCCGACTACGCTCTTCCGGGGTACCAAACCAGTCGCCACTATCGACGTGGCATATTTTCTTGTCAGTCGGAGTGTGTCATCTTCGACGGCCGCCCCTGCAGCCCACACCAGTGGAAAACCCTCTCCCAAGCAAAGTAGAGGAAGTAACAATGTACAAGCTCCAAACTTAGAGGGATATATGAGTGAGCTGTCCGATGACACGTGAATTATGGGCGACCAGGAGTCCCAACATTCCGACAAAGCTCGCCGCCTATATTCACCGACGCACGGAGTCCGAAGTGTGGTGCCAAAATGTTTTAGGCCGCCCTAATCGCCCAAGTGACTGGTGACCGACGACCCGTAGTCCAGATCGAGTTTCCACACCTCCACGCAACCCGGTGTCTCCCGCACAACGCTCCGCAGCCGCCGCCCCTTCATCCTTCAACGCCACAGGCGGTCATCCGGGCAGAACGCAGTAATGAGCTTGGCAGCCGCGAATGCTGACGGAATGTCAGGTCAGGCCCTGTACAGGCGCAGCAGGGTCGCTTTTACAGAACCAGCAAGAGGCGCTATGCTGCCCCCCAGGCCATAAATCTGAAGGGTGCGCAGGGTGCATCGTAGTGTCTATAGAAAACAAGCCACCTCCCGGTCCTGATGTTTGCGCGGTGGGCCTGCCAAAACCGTTGACAGAATACTTCTACGAACTCAACTCCGGAACACGTATTTGTTACACCGGGAGGTTTCTTTTCTTTTTTTTCCAATGCGTGGGCAAAAAGACGTAAACATCTTAAAAGGCCTTGATTGTGGGGACGTCACAACCCCTTCTTCTCGCAGACGAATTTTTCCAGCGGGGAAATTCAAACATGAGCAATGCGGGTGCGTGGCGTCTTCGGGTGACGCAGCGAAATTGGGGCATTGCGGCAGTCATAGGAATAAGGCATGCGAACATGGTACACTAGTGATTCAGTCCCGGCAGCAGCGCGTCACCGAAAGGAGCTAATCTGTGATTGTCCTTTTATCATCACCCACCTCTAGTGAGGTGGGTGATGTTATCATCACCCACCTCCCGTGAGCTAGTGAAACGGCGCTCATGGCCGTTTCACTAGCTTCCCATATACAAATTTCCGTATAACAGACATGAATGAAGGATGAAGGTATGTGACTAATGCAAACATGATAATCATAAGATGCGTGTCATGTCAGAACATGAGTGCATGCTACGTTCATGATGAGCTCGAGGCCGTTTCGCCAGCTTCACATGTAGCAAGGTCGGTATTGCGTGACGCGAATGGGCGAAATGGGTAAATGACACGTTCAAACATGATAATCATAATATGCCTGTCTTGTAGGAACATGTCTACATGCCACGCTCATGATGCGCTCACGGCCGTCTTGCTAGCTTCACATAAGTCAAATTTGGTATTAAGTCACGTGAACGGATGACTAAAGTATCTTATTGACGCAATCATGATAATCATGAGATGCGTGTCATGTAAGAGGATGTCTACATGGAACACTCAAGCTGCAATTACACTGTGTTGTGACTCGGCGCGCGTGGGCGCTGGAGTTCGTTTTGTCGCGTCACGCCAGTGATGCCACGCCAGGCTCCGATCTGCCTGCGCCGCAACACATGCGCGTTTGGGGCGCCCGGCGTTCCTCCGTCACAAAGAGAGGCACACCCAGTGCTGTCTGAATACCGTCATTGGCGCGAAATGCAGCATCTTGCATTTCACGCCAGTTGCCGCCGGGATGCGCCAACGGACACTGGTCGCCCCGGTCACACCTGGCGCCAGACTTTATAGCGGCTCGCGTTTTGCTTGCGTAGCGTCACCGCGCCCAGCGTGCACGTGCGTCAACGATACGTCGGAGTATATGGGCCCTTTATGATGCGTTTGCCGACGTTTCACTAGCTCCACATATACCAAATTTGGTGTTACGTGACGTTAATGAATTACGAAGGTATATGACACGTATAAACTTGATAATCATGATAGGCGTGTCATGTAAGGCATGACTAAATGCTACGCTGATAGCGCGCTCGTCGCCATTGCACTAGCTCTACATATACCAACGTTGGCATTAGGTGACGTGAGTAGACAACAAAGATAAATGACACGTCCAAACATGATAATCATGGCATACGTGTCATCTAAAACTTGACTACTTGCTACGCTCATAGCACGCTCGAGGCTGTTTTGCTAGCTCCACTTATACCAAATTCAGTATCAGATGACGTAAATAGATGAAGAAAGTAAATGACACGTCCAAGCATGATAATCATCACATGGAAGTCGTGTACGCCATAATTTACTTCCGCCTTGTAACGTTGTACTGCTTTTAAAGTGACATATGAACCTTCCTCATTCGTGATTCACATATCATCGATTCCCACTGTGCGTGGGATCTCCCAATTTTTCTGTCTTTGTAGTTCTTTACCTCACTTTCTATTTCGCCTTTCTTCCGTTTTTTGTCTCTATCTCCTTATTGGCGCCACTAGGGGGACGCCGTCTCGTGTGGATGTGAAAACATCGGCTCCGCATTCGAAAATGTTTTGGACAGTTTTTTGTGCATTTGTGAGCGTCTTTTGGTGCCAGTCGACGCATAAAACTGCACGGACTACATCAATACCAAGTATTTCACTGTAGGTGAGCTTTTTGACCTTTTTTCGAGACTCTTCTGGTTGCCCATCTGTTCAGCTGAGTGCGCTTGGCTGATGCTACGGCGGCGCGGCCGCCAGCCCTTCTCGGAAGGGTGTTTCAGCGCTCTACGCACGGATTGTCTATGCAAGTCTCTTTTGATGGGAAGGATATCACTATCAATGATCTTCAAGACTCTGGGTGGTCTGTGGCTACCACTGAACGTAAACTTCGTGGGACGCATACCCCCAAAACCGAGACGCAAGCAAGCGTCTCTATGCACGGCGACGCGTGGTTGCCTCAGCGCTCCCGAGCTGCGGTGAAGAAGCGTCTTATCACTGCTTCTAGACTTCCTCACCTTCCAAAAGATCACCATCGCGTCATCGTGAGACCGAGAAATGGCCTGGACATGAGAACTGTGAGTCAAAGTAACTTTATGAAGTCATTCGCAGTGGCTGCAGCACTCAGTGAGGAAGAAGTCACGTAAGACGCGGTATGCCTGAATATGATTCAGAACATCGCAGTTATAAGCACTCCGGTGGAGAGGAATGCCAGAGCCTATTCCAAGATCACCGCCATTACTCTAGGTACCGCCAGTTTTGATGTTAGTGCATACCGAGCTGCCCCAGATTCAGCGTAAAATTACGAATCTGAAGCTCCCGTCTTCTTTTTTATTCAAAAAAGCCTATCTAGTATACAAGACGCAAAAGCCCACCATAGAAGAGGCTACTAACCTGAAAAAATCACAGAATGTTCACGTGGTGAATGAAGATGAGGAGGCAAATCTCCGGAGGGAATCATCGGTAAACCGTGAATCTTCCGAGTAATTCGCCCAGTTGATCATCATTCAAAGACGTGAACAACGCTGTGTGTGCATGCCATGCTGATTGGGCCTCCTGCTCCCGTACGGCAGGATATTGTCGGCGCCGCCGTACAACTTCACGGCACGCTTCTGCCTCACGCGCGCCGCACAACCGCAAAACGGCTTTTATTTTACTACAACGTGCCATCTAGCGTACGGCACCGCCAACAAACACGCGATCGCCAACGTGTTCGTGTGACGTCATTCCTAGTTTCTCGCACACTCACACATCGAGGTTCCGTCTTCGAGTGAGAGCCACAGCCGCCTTGCGCGTATCAAACTGCCAGTAACGCCATCTAGTATCTTGCATTTTCAGCAGATATGCATTCGTTATATGTACAAGTACCACCCTTTATAGACCGCTTCAAGACCTAATAGGAGGTGAATACACACACGACGGGACGCACGACCAACGCCTTAAGAAGCTTCGCCCGTAAAAGTAGACATACATGAAACCAACCCGCCTAGACGGGCGTAGCAGCAAATGCACCCAGAGAGAAAGATAAAATATGCTGATAAAGAGCTGGAAATTGACAAGTACTGTGACAAGTAATAAAGAGCTGGAAATGTTTGTATCACTTTTTGCATGATATGCTACTTCTGGAGCTGGGTGATGATTAGAATAATTACAGCAATTGTAAAGAAGAGGAAGTACTCCAGCGCAGAGGCAGCAGCATCGAGTGTGCAGCAGTGGCTCGAGCTCGGAAATTGCGGAAGCTCGGAAGTCACTTCATATCTTCCGTTGATAAAGCTAATCGTTTGCTCAAATTGCCTCATGGTGTTGCTCATTTCAGGTGGCTTGTTTATCGTGTCCGTAATTCCTATGTTTTCAAGTTCCCAAAAGGAGCGCAATATTTCGTCGGAATCGGTAGCTTGGGCTTTTACACGCACACCATCATTTGTGAAGTAGTTGGGTGGGACACCAAGTGCGATGTGCTTCCCTGGAAGGTCCATTCAAGCTTAAAGTTCAGTGCGATCATTGATTCGTTGCTTTTGCACCATGAAAATTCGCCGGTCAACACTTTCCACATCTGATCGGACCCGATAAGTACGCTGATGCCACTCTTAGTTATGATAGATGCATGTTGGAGCTCATCGGCAACATCGTTTCCCAGCTTCTTGAAAGACGCAACGAAGGCTTCGTCCATTGCAGTCTCTGCGATGTCTTGGCAGATGCTTTGGATCTCTGTTGCAGTTAAGACTATTTCCGTGTCGGAAAACTGGCTTCGCAGTCGTAGTTCTACTATGTGACACCTCTTAGCCTCTTCGTCCGATGTATGTGCGAAAGTATTGAAGGCTATTCGAGTTGCTCCCACGCTTTTCAGCTTGAGGTGCTTGGACAGATCTTCAGTTACGAAAGTCCTCTGACTGCCACCATCGAAAACGCCTCGTATGTAGCGGCAGGTGTCATCATTCATGGCCCATGCTCTGAAAGTCTGAAGAAAAACAGAAGTGGTAGAGTCTTCCTTGATGGGTCTTCTTCCAAGTGATGCACAGACTGTCGTAGTTTTTTTGTAGTTCTTATTAGCATAGTCTCATATTCGCGAACAGCTATAGGGATCGCACATGCTTGTAGCGTGTCGAGCTTGGCATTTAGAGCAGGAAATCCTCTTTTTGCAGTCGCGTGCCCGATGTCCTTTGGTGGTGCAGCGGAAACACCTTTTGTCATTGGAAAGCAGTTCCTTCTTCTGCGTCAGTGACAAGTCAGCTGTGCAGGCTTTCGATCAGTGATGGCTGGACGAGCAGAATACGCAGTTGTCCTTTTTTTCTCGTACCGAGTTGCTGTGAAGCACAGATGACGTCGGTTTCCCACGCCGAGAGTACGTCGACTGACTGGCCACGGGGAGTGCTCCATGTTCTCGTCCTTTGGCATCCTTAAAATACATGTTCTCCAGGCTTTCCAGCTCGATACACAGGAAGTTGAGCACACGGTCCAGTCCCACGGGTGTAGTTCAGCGATTCGAGATGTAGACTGGACTGGTTGGCCGTTGGTCAAAGTGGTGAGTTCTTCAAGAAAGCCTTGCTCTTGTGTACATCTTATCCAATACTGTTCAGCGTTCAGGAGTTCTGTTGCCACAATATGTCCTGTATGATTACTTCTTTTTCTGCATCGGTCAGTAAATCTGAAAATCCACGCAGTGACTTTGAGTAGGTGCTGAAGCCTGCTGTATCGTTGAATATCAATTATCGGAACTGAGAAGCGTGTCATTAGTGCGATGTGGACTGTTGTAACTTCACCTTGGGTCGCTTCTACTATGTCTAGTTCACTGAACTGTAGGGGCCATTCAGACATCGGTTTAGTTAGCCACTCGGGACTATGCCACCATTTTGGGCTGCACAGCAGTCTTTCAAGCGTCGCGCCACGTATGAGTAGGTCAGCCGGGTTGTCTGTTCCAGGACAGTATCTCCACTTCGATGGATCTGTAGTGCACCTAATTTCATTGACTCTGTTCGCTATGAACTGTTTCCACTTTTTGACGTCACCTTTTATCTATGACAACATAATGGCGGAATCTGTCCACATCGTGTAGTCAACTTCAACATTCCTCCAAGCCCTTTTCACGTATGCCAACATTCTTGAGCCGATTAAGGCAGCCAGCAGCTCCAATCGCAGCAGCGTTGTCTCCTTAATGGGTGCTACATGGGACTTCGCGATCAACAGCATCGGCTCCTCAGGACTCGATACGACGTATATCGCTGTTCCGTATGCCGCTGGACTGGCATCGCAAAATACATGTACTAAGCACATTGGTCTTCCTTGCTCCGCCGCCCAGATAGCGAGGAACGACGACGTCTTGCAGTTGCGGCAGCTGGATGACCCACTCATTCCATTCTTTTTGCAGGTCATTGGGTATTACTTCATCCCAGCCAATTCCTCGTATCCACAGTCTCTGAAACAATATTCGTATGGCAATAGTATATAGTCCTACAAATCCCAACGGGTCAAATATTCTTGATGCTGACTACAAGACAAATCGTTTTGTACCCGTCTGTGCTGTCAAAAACCGGAGTAGATTTTCAACCAAAAAGTTGAATTCATTTTTTGCAGGATTGCAAACCAAACTCAGGACCACGCTGAAGGATATCTATCCACTACCGCGCATTGACGATGCTTTGGACAGTTTGCAGGGTGCCGAGTTCTTTTTGCTCGTTAGACTTGCGGTCAGGCTACTGGCAGGTGCCTATGGCGGAGGCCGATCGCCCCTAAACCACTTTTGTCGAGCCAGACGGTTTATAATAATTCACCGTCATGCCCGTTGGACTTTGCAATGCCCCTGCAACGTTCGAACAAATAATGGACAACATCCTGCGTGGACTCTAATGGAAGATATGCTTGTGTTACCTCGATGATATCGTGGTCTTCGCCCCTAACTTTTAAAAACACTTACGTCGCCTTCAGCACGTGCTTACTTACTTAACTAACGAATTAAACCTCAAAAAATGTCGATTTGCCATGCGTCAGCTGAACATTTTGGGCCACGTTGTTTCAAAGGAAGGCATCCTCCCGGATCCCGAGAAATTGCGAGCTGTTACGGCATTTCCTAAACCTGCCACCATCAAAGAACGTCGAAGTTTCATCGGCTTGTGTTCGTATTTCCGGCGATTCGTCCGAAACTTCGCGTCTATTATATCACCTCTCACGCAACTTCTCAGCAGCTGTAAAGACCTCTTATCGTGGTCCCCTGCCTGCGACGAGGCTTTCACCACCTTGCGACGGCTTCTCGCGACGCCACCAATTCTACGCCATTTCGATCCTGAAGCTCCAACTGAAATCCACACCGACGCCAGTGGTGTAGACCTGGGTGCTGTGCTCGCACAGCGTAAACCGGAACATCAGGAATACGTCGTGGCATACGCTATTCGCACACTTACCAAGGCTGAGAGCAACTACAGCGTCACAGAAAAGGAGTGCTTGGCCTTTGTGTGGGCCCTTGGAAAGTTTCGCCCGTATCTTTATGGTCGTTTTTTTGACGTCGTGACCGACCACCACGCGCTGTGCTGGCTTTCGATGTAAAAAGACCCATCTGGCCGCCTCGCTCGCTGGGCGTTGAAAATTCAAGATTACGACGTACGCGTGGTTTATCGGTCAGGACGGAAGCATGCTGACGCCGACGCCTTTTTTCGTTACCCCCTGTCCCAAAATGCCAGAGCTGACTCCGCTTGCGATTCCGCATTGTCATCTCTTGACTTTGACACCATCGTTATCGAACAACGCAATGACCCGTGGACTGCGTCTCTCCTCAGTCATCTCTCCGATACTTCTGAACTCCCAAAGACGCGAACGCTTCGGCGCCAAGTTCCACACTTCTCGATACATGACACGCTTCTCTATCGACGCAACTACGCACCAGAGGGACGCAAGTGGCTGCTCGTCGTTCCACGAACCCCGAGGTCGCAGATTTGTTCCTCTTTTCACGCTGAGCCACAATGTGGCCACGCAGGAGTCTTCAAGACCTACGAAAGGCTTCGACATCGCTACTACTGGCGTGGTATGTATACCTTCGTCCGCAACTTCGTCCGCTCTTGTGCCGAATGTCAGCGCCGAAAATCTCCACCACACTCCTCCGCCGGTGAACTGCAGTCTTTACCGTGCCCTTCCCGACCCTTCGAACGGGTTGGAATAGATATTTATGGGCCACTTTCATTGACTCCGACTGGCAACAGGTTAATAATAGTTGCTATCGACCACCTAACGCGCTATGCTGAGACCGCTGCTCTTCAAACGGCTACAGCACAGGAGGTTGTTACTTTCCTACTGCGTCATTTTGTGTTGCGTCATAGAGGCCCTCAAGAGCTCCTCGGTGACCGCGGCCGCGCCTTCTTGTCCGAGGTCATCGAAAAATTGCTCGCTGAGTGTGCTACTGTACATCGCACTTGTACCGCGTACCACCCTCAAACCAATGGGGCTACCGAGCGCTTTAATCGTACTCTCGGTGACATGCTATCTATTTATGTGACGCCTGACCTCTCTAACTGGGACTTACTCCTCCCATTCATTACATACGCCTATAATACGGCAACGCAAGTGACAACAGGCTTCTCCCCTTTTTACCTCCTCTACGGCCGTCACCCCTCTCACACCATTGACACCGTTTTGCCCTATCGACTGGACGCGTCCGAGTGCCTACCGATCTTGGACGCCGACAGACACGCAGAAGGATGCCGCCAGTTAGCTCGTCGCTTTACCTGCGATGACCAAAACAGACAAAAAGCAATTCCTGATGCCCAGACCTCCACTCCCGTTTTTCTTCCGGGTGCTCTTGTATGGCTGTCAGTGCCGCATCGCACACCTGGGCTCTCTTCCAAACTTCTGCCAAAGTACGATGGGCCATATCGTATTCTCGAACAAACTTTGCCAGTAAACTACCCCTCATTGAGCCTCTTACGCCACCATCAGACTTGCGACGTCGCAACCGCGAGGTTGTACACGTCCCGAGGCTCAAGCAGTACCACGGTTCAACGCCACCTGCACAGGACTAAGTCGCCAGGATGGCTCCTTTTTTTCTCCGTGGGGCCATTGTAAGGCGCAGAGGCAGCAGCATCGAGTGTGCAACAGTGGCTCGAGCTCGGGAAATTGCGGCTGATGCATCGCCTTCTAAGCTTTCCAAGCATCAACTTTCTGCTTAATAAATTTTCTTTATACAATAAATACACAACGCATACAGCCACACATGTAGACAACACTATTTACAAAGTTTCTTGTGGCCAGGAAGAAAGTCAGCACCGCTTTTGTGGCGCGTAATGCACTGGAGCTGCTTTGCCACGGGCCCAATATGTGTGTCTACTTCAAGTTTGAGTCGTGTTAGTTTTCAAGGCCGCTGTAGCAAGGGTCAATAAGCGCCACGTCACTGTTTGTACCTTTAGTGCGCATGCCTGGCGGCGGCACTAGTTGTGTATATATACTCGTTCTTGTTCCGGCAATGAAGTTGTTCATTGCCTGGAGCCGACTCGCACACATGGTGGCAGCGGATTCCCGTCACTATGTCGGGTCCGTTTGCTTCGCAAACGGACCCGACATAGTGACGGGAATCCGCTTGCTTCGCAGCCGGATTATTCTGGGATTGAGAGATAAACGCTTGCAAGAAAAACTTATCGCCGAGAATCCGTCGTACAGCAGCACCGTCGAAATGTGTCGCGCCCAAGAAATTGGGAAGGAGCAGTTTAAAGAAATTATTGAAGGCACAGAAGCAGCAAGCGCCGCTGTTATTCAGGCAATCAGCACCCAAAAGCATCACTGTAGTCGGTGCGGTTATAGCGCGCACGGTAACGCAAGGTGCCCGGCTACAGGAAAAACCTGCAAAAATTGCGGGGGGCGTAATCATTTCGCTCAATCATGTAGATCGCCGGTGCGGAGACAAAACAGAGGCGTGAAAAAAGAGCTCCACGAACTACAAATGGATGAAGAAAATGTTTTCTTGGAAGCTTTGACCATATGCGCAGTCGCAGCGGGAGATAACTTGACCATATGCGCAGTCGCAGCGGGAGTCGCAGCGGGACATCGAAGGTTGCCAATTCACGTGCAAGCTAGACACGGGTGCTAACTGCTGCGTAATTTCAAGCAAAGACTCAAAAAAGCTTAGCAATGGGCCCCTGCAAACCTGCCACGCGACCCTGACCGCCTTCTTTGGCCATAAGACCCCAGCGACAGGAAAAATTCGGCTGCGCCTACGTGCTAACAGCAAAGAGCACGAAGAAACTTTTTTTGTGGTCGAACAAAATGTGCCTGTGACTCTAAGTGAATTAGTGGCGGAACGCCTAGGATTTATTTGCCGCGTGCAAAATGTTCACGTCCAACAGTTGTACCCAGCGGCTCAACCTTTCGCAGAAGTCTTCAGTGGACTGGGACAGCTGAAAGGTGAAGAGTACGCAATGAAGTTGAAGCCCGGAGCCATTGGAATTCTCGTGCCAGCCAGGCGAGTTCCCGTGGCCCTTCAGGAAAGAGTCAAGGAAGAGCTCAAGCGTATGGAAGAACAAGGCGTGATAACTAAGTTAAGGGGTTCAACGGAATGGTCAAGTCACTTGGTCACGGTCGTTAAGAAAGATAAAGTACGCATCTGCCTAGATCACATCGAGCTCAACAAAGCACTTTTGCGGGAGAACTATCCTATGCCTACACTGGAAGACGTTGTGCCAAAGCTTGCTGGAGCCAAATTTTTTTCGACATTAGACGTAGCTTCAGGGTTTTGGCAGATAAAGCTGAATGACTATAGCTCCAAACTTTGCACAATGAGTACACCGTACGGACGCTACCGCTTTCTCCGCATGCCCTTCGGTATTGCCTCAGCACCAGAAATATTCCAAGCAGCGATGCATCGTGTCCTAGAAGGTCTCGCAAATGTAGCGGTAGTAATGGATGACATTCTAGTCTGGGGCAAAACAAAGCAAGAACATGACTACAATTTGCAGCTCCTTCTAGCACGCTGCCACGAACAGAATCTTCGACTAAACCTAAAGAAGTGTTTCTTTTTGCAGACAGAGGTTCGCTACCTTGGGCACGTGCTCACTGCCGAAGGCTTGCGTGTGGACCCACAACGTGTACAGGATATTTTGGAAATGCCGACCCCAAAGAACTGTAAGGAGCTACAAGTCTTTTTGGGCACAATAAACTTTGTACAGCGTTTTATTCCAAACGTGTCTGAGGTCACAGCACCACTTCGTACTTTGCTGCGGAAAGACACTGCATGGGTCTGGACGGAGGTGCAGCGAGAAAGTTTTCTGAAACTGCGTGAGGCTCTGATACAAGCGCCAGTACTCCGGTATTTTGATTCCAGCAAACCAGTGACCTTATCGGTGGATGCGAGCCAGCTGGGGGTGGGCGCTGTCCTAATGCATGATGCGTAGCCCGTCGCATTTTCGTCACGGACACTTACGGAAGCGCAGACAAGATACGCACAGATAGAGAAGGAAACACTTGCTATTGTACATGGGTGCACTAAATTTCATGACTACATATTCGGACAGCATGCAGTGACCATGGAAAGTGACCACCGTCCCTTAGTAGCGATATTCAGTAAGCCGTTGTATCAGTGCCCACTACGGTTACAACGCATGCGCCTTACTCTACAACTTTACCCCATCCATGTGACTTACAAACCGGGCAAAGAACTATTCCTAGCTGATGCTTTGTCAAGGTTTCCGAGCAAAGCATGCATGCCAGAAGACAAGCAGTTTCAGGCCAATGTTCTTCAATGTATTTCAGCCTCTGCACGCGCGCTGCAAGACTTGCTTCAAGCCACCAATGAGGACTCAACCCTGGGCAAGCTCCACGAATACGCAAGTACAGCATGGCCGCTTCACAAGCAAGACGTCCCCGAGCCACTTCGGACGTACTGGGAGTACCGGGACGAGATACACGAACAGGACGGCCTCGTATTCCGGAGTAACAAGGTAATCGTGCCACAATCAAAGACATCACAAGTGATGAGTACTCTTCACTCAGCGCATGTGGGAGTCGAAAAAATGAAAGCTAGGGCAAGGAACGTGATGTTTTGGCCGAATATGGCGGGCAACATCGAGCAGTTCTGCAAAGCTTGCAAAGTATGTCAAAAGCATAAACCTCGGAACCCTAAGATGCCGCTTTTGAGTCACGAGGTACCCTCGCTACCATGGCAAGTTGTCGGCATAGATTTGTTCTGTTTCGAAGGCCGAGAGTTCGCCGTCATTGTCGACTTCTACTCGTTCTCCTTTGAACTACGAGAGTTTCGGACGACAACGGCGGGCTCGCTTAAAATATGGTGTTCAGAAATTTTTCCGTCCATGGCTTGCCACTAAAGTTGTGCAGTGATAATGGCCAGCCTTTTAGCAGTCATGAGTTCAAGGAGTTTCTGGACACTTTGGGCATTGCTCACGTAACCTCAAGCCCCTACCACCCGCGGTCAAACGGCATGATGGAAAGAGCGGTCCAGGAGGCAAAAAAGCTTTTAAAAAGTGCTCATTGAAAATGCCCGTGTTTCAAATGTCTTTGCTTGAGTGGCGCAATACTCCACGTGATGATTTGCTCCAGTCCTTCTACCTGAGAGGCGCTAACCAGGTGTTGACTGCCCCGTAAAAAGGGAAGATGTAGCAAGGCTCAATAAGCGCCACGTCACTGTTTGTACCTTTAGTGCGCATGCCTGGCGGTGGCACTAGTTGTGTATATATACTCGTTCTTGTTCCGGCAATAAAGTTGTTCATTGCCTGAAGCCGACTCGCACACAGCCGCCTACAAAGACTGTCTCTCTGGTGTGCATAACGTGCATTGTGTGTCCGATGTAAAGTCTCAAGAGATCCCAATCAAGCCAATGCAGAGGTAACTTACAATGGGGTCACACATTAAAAGGCCCCGCAAGGAAGATTGCTCATCGGTAAAAGCAAACCATCACGAAAGCATAGAAACTCTTTCCGGTGCCCTAGTCGCAGCAAGGGCGAGATCGACACATGCTGGCTGTCATCAGATTCTCGTCGGACGGAGCTAACGACGCCGTTCCCATGGGTCCAAACGTGGACGTGGGAGGTTTCAACGTTATCGGTACAAATATCCTTTTGACCATCTTTTGTCCAGAGGAGAATATGCGCAGTAGAGACGAGTCGCTCAGGAGCGAGCAGGATCTTTTGAGCGGTTCTTTCTATAAAGAGCGAGTGATCCGTGGCTCAGTAAAAGTAGGCCGTGGTTCCTTTGGGAGACGGCTCATGGCGAAGTGAACTGACCCGCTGTCCGACTTATCCACCTGGGCTGACGGCTCACCGGTTCACTAAGAGCCAACTGACCCACTCTCTGACGTATTCGTCTGTACGATACGAATCCGATGGATGAGAGAGAGAGCGAGAGCAAAGAGAATCGCCGCTCTGAGTGAGCGAAAAAGAACCTCCGCCCAGTTTGCCCATTGGTTGTCAATAAGCGACAGCCAATAAGCGAACTGAGCAACGTACCGTATACTGACCCGTACCGCTTCATTTCGTTCTGTGAGAACGCTGGGTGGTCGCTGAGTTTGAGTAAAAGTGACTGGAACGAGGAAAGTACCGCCATCCTTTTCTCTTCGCCGCCACATGAAGCCGGTGGGCTTCGCCACAGAAAGCGTCCAACTCGTTCAGTTAGCCAGTTTCTCCTGGCCACCGGAGTTAGGCGCGTTGGCGGGTGATTCTTTTTACAGCTTCGGAAAACCATTCAGGGACCTTTAGGCATCAAGCGTCGTTTGCACACTTAAATCACACGCTTGTTGAGCCTTCGAAAAAGGCACGAGTGCTGCGCTTCAACCGGCGGGAAACGGACAAAGCATTGCGCTATTCGCAGAGGAAAAAAATCAAGGCATAGCCTAGGAGTGAATAATGATTAGTGGAGAGAAGCGTCCGCCCGCCCGTCTGTTTGCCCATGCTTCCATCTATCCCTCCAACCGTCCTTTGTCTCTTCCAGCCATCCGTCTGTGCACCATCCGTCCATCCGTGCGTGCATCCGTGCGTCTGTCCGTCTATCTATCTATCTATCTATCTATCTATCTATCTATCTATCTATCTATCTATCTATCTATCTATCTATCTATCCAATCGCCATGTCTGGGTGTCCTCACGATAACCCCCTTAAGGTAGGGTCTTCGAAATACTTTGCAAGAAAAGCCAAACGTTCATGAAACGCCAATGCTGGTGCCAGTGTTGACTATTCTTGCATATATTTAGCGCCACTTCATATTATTTCTCTTAATAAAGAATTACAGCAGAGTCACCTTGCATAGCATTGATTCCCAAGTTACTTGGCATTTGCGTCTTTTTTTTTTGCTGGCAGTAGCGGATGGCAAAATGTATGCCATGAAATGATGTTACTTTGGTATTGCAAAGCGCCAGTACTGTGAAAGCAATCGAGTAGTTCTTATACAATAAAGCATTATGTAAAGAAACACCGCGAAAATGCAGGAAAATAATAGTTGGCCTCGCGCAGCTCGGCTTCCTGCAGACTTCGCAGCGCTTGCAGAGCGCAACGAATGAACGCAAATGCACCCACTCGCACAGCAGCGCACCATGCGGGTGCTGCCGGCAGTCATCAGCTGCGGGGCCATCTCCTAGCCCGTGCTCAGAACACAAGACAGTATATTTCTAGACACTGGAGTACTACCCATCATTTTCATGCTCGCTGAAGCCCCGTGCGTTGCAACTCCCATAGACACTAGCGCCAGAGTTCCCTATTTTTTTATATTAGGAAATCTATGTTATCAAAAGCATGCCCAGCGCGCGAGCAACGGAACGACGCACTACCGACGCCACACTGTAGATAAGCTGAAGGCGGTGCTGCGCAACGAAGTGGGCACCAACATAAATGCACGTGGCAGTGCTCCCCCACAAAAAAGCATCCTCCCGATGCTACAAATAATCAAAACACATTAAACTGGAATTTTTCTGAACAAATGGTGTAGGAAAAAAATACACATAACAAAAGATTGTCCGCGAGTCCACTAATGCTGGAAAAACTTTTTCATGCGCACGACATGCACGACTTCAGGGCGTGCCGTGTGTCGTTGAGATTGCGTAACCCCATCAGGAACAACTTCATACGTGAGCGGCCCCAAATGTCGTGTGATCTTGTAAGATCAAAAGTAGCGACGGAGGAGCTTCTCGTTGAGACTGCGATGGCGAATCAGTGTCCCTACCATTACACGATCACCAGGTGTGAAATCCTGCTCGCGGCGTCGCAAGTTGTAGTGTCGGGCATCGGCGTGTTGCTCCTTCCTTCTGAGTGTTCGGGCAAGCTGGCGGGCTTCCTCTGCACGTTGTAGGAATCCGACACCATCTTCGTCAATGTTCCCATAATCAACGTGTGGTAGCACGGTGTCCATCGTAGTCGTAGCGACTCGGTTGTGAACAAGTTTGAAAGGCGTCACATAGGTTGTCTCCTGCTGCGCCGTATTATACGTGAACGTAACGTAGGATAGAAATTCGTCCCACGTCTTGTGCTCGACGTCCACGTACATAGCGAGCATATCGGCAACCGCCTAGTTTAAACGTTCCGTGAGGCCGTTTGTCGGGGGGTGGTAGGCTGTCGTATGGCGATGACAGGTGTGGTGACACGCAATACCTGTTGTGTGAGCTCTGCAGTGAACGCCATTCCCTTGTCGGTAATAAGGACCTCAGGTGCGCCATGACGGAGAACGATGTTACTCATAAAGAACCTTGCGACCTCATGTGCACTCCCTGAAGGTAACGCTTTCTTTTCGCCGTAGCGTGTCAGGTAGTCTGTAGCCACCACTACTTACTTGTTCGCGTTGAACGACGTCGGGAGTGGACCAAGCAGGTCCATACCGTTTTGCTGAAAGGGCTTCATTGGAGGGTAAATTGGCTGCAGGAGTCTAGCTGGCCTAACAGGTGGGGTTGCGCCGTTGACAGTCGCGGCAGGTTCTTACAGAGTGAGAACGTTAGTGTTGAGACGTGGCCAGTTGTATTTTTCCCGGATTCTTGATAAAGTACGAGCGAATCCAAGATGTCCGGCGGTCCGCTTGTCGGGTGAAGCCTGCCAAATATTTTCCGCAGATTGTGCGGCACGACTAAAAAGTATGTCGACTAATTTGGTGCAAAGTTCTTTTCCAGAGTTCGCCATTGCGGAGGCAGAGTGACGGAGCTACTCCACCAAATGTCACACTTACATGGCGGTCTTGGTCCATAAGCACGGGGACGAGGTCACTTGAAAAGAAATAAACTTTATTTTAGCGAGCTTGTGCCCATAAAAGAATTGAAAAAGTGGCTTGTGCGGCTGAGCATCGGCGGAAGGGATGCCCGTGCTCTTTTCCCCGAAACGCATCAGGTTATGACGTTGTGAGTGAGGGAGTGAGAACCACTTTACGATGGTCCAGTGCAGACGCTGAGGTTGCCATGCGTCACCCGGCTACTCCCACGTGGGGACCGGCAGGTCTAGCCTGATGGCCCTGTCGCGGGCACACTGGACGGCCAGGATTTGGTCCTGAAGTTCTGGGCTGTGAAGAAGCGCATCCCACTCGGGTTTGCTATAAGTCGGTCTACGCAACCCACACTCCCAGAGCATTTGTGCTAACGTAGCGGTCCGCCCGCAAGCGACGCAGGCGGCATCGGGGAATTTGTGAGGAGAAATTGCATTTAGGTATGCTAACGATGGGTACGAATAAGTTTGAAGTAAGCGCAACGAGACGGCCTGTGCTCTATTAAGTTTTGAATGTGGCATTGGGAATGCCCGCCTTGCCATGTAGCAATACTTGGTAATCTCGTTGTGTGTAGTAGGTGTGTCTTTACGTCCCACGTCGTCAGCACTGGAGCCGTCGCCCAGGTCGAGAGCAGTGCGGTTAGTGAGCGCGCGCGCTACTGTGTGTGCCGACTCGTTCGAATTCAGTGCAACGCCGTTTACGGAGCCGACATGCGCGGAGAACCAATGTACGGTGTGAGGGGCAATCGTATCGCTGGCGGAGCTGTTCAAGATTCTGGCTGCCTGTGTTGATATGCGGCCCTTTTGAAACGCTCTGACTGCGGGTTTGGAGTCGCTGTACACCTCTTCGCACCGACCATTTAGCAGAGCGAGTGCGATGGCCACTTGCTCGGCCACCTGGAGATTTGTTGTGCGTACCGTGGCGCAGTTCGTAGTCGATCCCGTCTGGTCCACGACCACCGCTGCGAACTTTTTGCCGTCTCGATATGCTGCAGCGTCAACGAAACTTCCATTTACGCCACCTTTTCCCTGTTGCTTCAGTAGAGCCGTCGCCCTTGCCCGGCGACGTCCCCCATTGTGTACAGGGTGAGTGTTTCGGGTTATTGGGGCAACAACGACGTTTTCCTGCAAATGCTTTATATACGCACGGTATTTGTTTCCAGCTCCATTGGGTTAAAACCTAGCTCGCCAAGTATGCGCCGACCAGCCATCGTAGTGGACAAGCGAGCCAGCTGCGAGCGTTGCTGCGATTCCGCTTTCTCGGCAGCAGAGTTGTGCACTCTGAGCGCGAGAAAGTTCTCGGTGTGTGTGCGTACGGGAAGCCCCAGTGCTTTCTTGACGATCTTTCTGATAATCACGTCGAGCTTGTCCCACTCCGACCTAAGCCAGTTGTGCATGGCAACGATGTAGGTAAAGTGGCAGAGCACAAACGCATTATTCAGCCTTAACAAATTGTCTTCTTTAAGGCCTCTATGTCTCCGGGAGACTCTTTTGACGAGTCAAAAAGCGTTGTCAGTCTTTGCGACAATCTTCCGCAGAGCAGTGCCGTTGCCACCCTTCGCTTTATTGTACACGCCGAGGATCCGTATGGTGTCTACCCTCGGAATTTTCTCGCCGTCACTCGTGTAAATGTGTATATCGCTTTCTTTGACGGGTTTCCATCCCTTAGGTCGCCCACCTCGTTCTTTTCTATAGAGCAGGAGCTCCAAATTGGCGCGTGAGCATCTGAGTCACGTTTGGCGCAAGTACGATTCCACCTCGGCGACTACTTCTTGAAGGACATCTTGCACCCGGCCTTCGCTGCCATGAACGCACCAGATCGTGATACCATCGGCGTAGTATGTATGCTTGATGCCGTCCACGCTAGCCAGTCTTTTCGACAGTCTGATCATGCAGAGATTGAACAGCACTGGAGAAATCACGGACGCCTGAGGCGTGCCTCGATTTCCGAGTGGTACGTCGTCAGAGAAGAAGTTCCCGATGCGCAGACTCACTTTTCTTCCAGACAAAAAGGACTTGATGAAGTTGTACAGCCTGGGTGAAAGCTCGAGTTTTGCCACAGTCTCCAAGATGAATTCTTGCTTGATGTTGTCAAAAGCCTTTTCTAGGTCTAAGCCAAGAAGAGCCTGTATTTTAGAGTATCCATCAAGGACTTTGTGCTTAATGAGCAGCATTGCATCCTGCGCTGAAAGGCGGGTACGAAACCCAATCATATTGTGCGTATAAATTTAATTTCCCTCCAGGTAGTCGTTAAGTCTGTTGAAAATTGCGTGTCACGTGGTCCCACTGCTTACCAAAGGCATGCCCAGCGCTAGAGTGACGAAATGACGCGATACCAACGCCACAGTGTAGATAAGCCGAGGGTGGTGTTGTGCAAAAAAGTGGGCACCAACATAAATGTGCGTGGCAACATGCAGAGACTCGGGCGAATGGGTGGGGCAGCGACGTTGTGGCGTGGCGATGACTCCAACCACGGCCCCGCCAAGCCTCTGCTTCGGCAGCATGTGCCATATTTACGCTTTCTGCGTGACGGCCGCCCAGCTGCGGCTGTGTACGCGCTGTTATTTTTGTAAAATATAGCGCTGCAGAATGAATTTCGAAAGCGAAAAGTGGAAGAACAATGTTATACATGTTTATTGACGAATATGCAAAAATTAGACGCGTTCGAATCGTCAAGACGCTGACTTCTACAATTATGTACGCCGATTCTAGTGCACGACGTTCTGCGCAATGCGCTGTATGCACTGTGCTTTTAGAGCGCAGCTTTTAGGCACCCGTTCCCCATATTTGAAATAGTTGCCAGTGAAACGTGTTATTATAAACCATTCCTGTGTTCTTCATACTCCGTTTTCTTTCAGCGCATCACCATCATGGTGGTTCATACGTTGACTGGCGTCGTCGGCGTGACCGATCATAGAGCGAACAAAGTCGAAAAACATGAAACGCGGACTCTGCCGCTACAACCAGCCACTGGTATCTGTACTATACAAACTATTTACAAAGATCATTGCTAATAGAGTAAAGGAAACATTAGAATACAATCAACCAAATGAACAAGCAGGATTTTGAACAGGCTACTCAACAATCGACCACATTCATACTATCAATCAGGTAATAGAGAAATGCTCAAAACATAACCAACCACTATACATAGCCTTCATAGATTACGAGAAAGCGTTTGATTCAGTAGAAATATCAGCCGTCATGCAGACACTGCGGAATCAGGTCGTCGATGAAGTATATATCCATCATGCAGAAACTGCGGAATCAGGGCGTCTATGAAGTAAATATTGTTACGTGAGTAACGAGACAAAGTATTGCGAATATATTCGAAAAATATATTTGCAAGAGCGGTTGCAGCACTGGCCAGTCTGGCTCCGAGCTCGAGCAGCCAGCGAGCCTCATCTTCTTCGTCGGGCGCACACGCGCATTCGCACTATGGTTTGTGGCAGCCTACAGGTAGCATAACCCCCGTCGGCAAAGGCGCCGTCTCGGCGCATCTAGATGTCAAGATCATTGGGCGAGTTGTACTGCTTCAGGCGTGCGACGTGTACGATGTCGCTGGCCCTAGGGGTGGATGAAGACGGCGAGGCAGCAGGAGTGATTTCATAAGTGACGGGAGTCACCTCACGAAGCACTCTGTAGGGCCCTGTGTACCGAGAGAGCAGCTTGTCAGACAGGCCAACGTGCCTGGTCGGAGACCACAGCAGAACCAACGAACCGGGCGAAAAGTGCACATCGCGGTGTCGTTGGTCGTACCGACGCCGTTGGTTTGCTTGGGAGGTCAGAAGGCGAGCACGAGCGGTTTCGCGTGCGTGGGCGGCCCGGCTGATGGCGTCCAGAGCATATTGTGAAGTTGGAGCTGCTGGTAACGGAATCGTCGTATCGAGGGGTAATGTGGGTTCGCGGCCGAACAGCAAGAAAAAAGGGGAGTAACCAGCCGTGTCGTGGCGCGAAGAATTGTAGGCAAATGTCACGTATGGTAAAGCGATGTCCCAGTCAGAGTGATCTGAGGAAACGTACTTTGCAAGCATGTCAGTTAGGGTTCGGTTCAGGCGTTCTGTGAGGCCATTTGTTTGCGGATGGTACGACGTAGTGAGCTTGTGGCGTGTTGCACAAGAGCGTAGAATGTCCGCTATGACTTTCGATAGAAATGTGCGGCCTCGGTCCGTGAGCAGCTGGCGTGGAGCACCATGTTGCAAGATCACGTCGTGTAGAAGAAAATCGGCGACGTCAGTGGCGCAACTTGTTGGAAGGGCGCGTGTGATTGCGTAGCGTGTGGCGTAGTCTGTGGCCACAGCTATCCACCTGTTGCCAGCAGAAGACAGAGGAAAAGGGCCGAGTAAGTCCAAGCCGACGCGAAAGAAAGGTTCAGTAGAAATATCGAGTGGTTGAAGGCGCCCAGCCGGAAGCGTCGATGGTGTTTTGCGGCGCTGACATTCCTCACACGCCGCGACGTATCTTCTGACGGACCGTGCCAGACCTGGCCAATAGAAGCGACGGCGAATCCGGTCGTATGTGCGGGACACACCCAGGTGACCGGCAGTAGGAACGTCATGAAGTTCGTGGAGTACAGCCAAGCGGAGGTGTTTGGGTATGGCAAGCAGCAGAGATGGGCCGTCTGGATGGAAGTTATGCCGGTATAATGTGCCATTCTGGAGTACGAACGAGCGATAGGATCGGTTCGATGGGGAGGAGTCGAGGCGTTCAATGATAGCTCGTAGGGCTGCATCACGGCGTTGCTCGTCGGCTATGTGGTTCAGTTGAGAAACGGAGTACACGCAGGCGTCGTTGTCAGGTATGGTGGCCGATGGGTCAACTGGATAGCGAGAAAGGCAATCGGCGTCCTGGTGCAGGCGTCCAGACTTGTATATCACAGAAAAGGTGTATTCTTGCAGTCGCAGAGCCCAGCGACCAAGTCGACCTGTAGGATCTCTTAAGGATGAAAGCCAGCAGAGCGCGTGGTGGTCGGTGACGACGGAAAAGTGAGTGCCATATAAATATGGACGGAATTTTGAGACCGCCCAGACAAGAGCAAGGCATTCTCATTCTCGCTCTGTGATCGAATAGTTACGCTCTGCAGGTGTAAGGAGGCGGCTAGCATACGCGATAACGCGGTCGTGTCCCTGTTGGCATTGGGCGAGAACGGCTCCGATACCGTGACCACTGGCATCAGTTCGGACCTCAGTTCGGGCAGATGGGTCAAAGTGGGCGAGGATAGGGGGCGTCGTCAAAAGTGTTATGAGGTGAGAGAAGGCGGCAGCTTGAGTGGACCCCCACGAAAATGGAACGCCTTTCTTCAAAAGATCGGTAAGTGGTTGGGCGATTGCCGCAAAATCTTTCACGAACCGCCTAAAGTAGGAGCAAAGTCCCACAAAGCTCCGGACATCTTTGGCGGATTGGGGTACTGGGAAATTCGTGACGGCACGAATTTTCTCAGGGTCCGGTCTCACACCAGAAGCATCGACAAGGTGGCCCAGCACGGTAATCTGTCGGCGGCCGAAGTGACACTTCGAGGAGTTCAACTGGAGGCCAGCTTTGCGGAAGACGTCGAGAATGGCCGACAGACGCTCAAGGTGGGTCTCAAACGTAGGTGCAAATACGAGGACGTCGTCTAGGTAACACAGGCATGTTGACCATTTGAACCCGTGTAGCAGAGAGTCCATCATACGTTCGAACGTGGCGGGGGCATTGCATAGGCCGAAGGGCATAACCTTGAATTGGTATAGGCCATCTGGAGTGATGAAGGCGGTCTTTTCTTGGTCTTTCTCGTCTACGGCAATCTGCCAATAACCAGAACGAAGGTCGATGGATGAAAAGTAGCGTGCGCCGTGGAGACAATCGAGGGCGTCATCAATACGTGGTAAAGGATACACGTCCTTTTTGGTGATTCGATTTAGATGCCGGTAATCGATGCAAAAACGCCATGTGTTGTCCTTCTTTTTAACCAGGACGACGGGTGACGCCCATGGGCTTGATGAGGGCTCAATAATGCCTTTAGTTAACATCTTATTCACTTCAGCTTGAATAATCTGGCGCTCCGACGCGGACACGCGATACGGTCGACGGTGAATGGGAGCAGCATCACCGGTGTTGATGCGGTGCTTTACAAGAGAAGTTTGGCCGAGTGGGCGGTCGTCAAGGTCGAAGATGTCACGGTAGGAAGCTAGAAGGCGTGCGAGAGCGGCTGATTGCGCTGGGGGAAGGTCAGGGTCGATCATGGGACGTATTGACATGTCGAGGCATGTGGCATCGAGTGGGCGACAAGGAAAATTGGGGCATGCGTCGGCTGCGAAAGTGGTGACGTGATCATCGGCTAAGGACCGCAACGTGGCAATTAGGATGCCTTCAGGGAGGACTTGCTTTGTGAAGCCGAAATTTATGACGGGTAGATGGGTCCGGTTGGAGGCTACAGTTACGATGCAGTGAGGGACGGTGACGTCACGTGCCAGTAGGACATCAGGAATCGGCGTGACGATGTAATTCCCATCCAATACGGGTGAGGTCGTGGCGAATTCGGTGAATGTGAGGGCTTTAGGCGGTAAGCGGAGGAAGTCTGTGGCAGAAAGGCCGTGTTGAGGTTCAGGGTGAATATCCGGCTGAAGAGGAAGGTCTAAGCAAAGAGTACCAGCGGAACAGTCGATCAGAGCAGAATGGGTCGACAGGAAGTCCATCCCTAAGATGAGGTCATGAGGACAGTTCTGGAGCACCGTGAATAGAACAGGGATGTAACGGTCGGCGATGCGTATGCGAGCCGTACACATGCCAATGACAGGAACAGTGCCGCCATCGGCCACACGTACAGCTTCGGTAGCAGGGGGCGTGAGTACTTTTCTTAAGCGGCGACAAAGATGAACGCTGATTATGGACACATGAGCGCCAGTATCGACTAGTGCCGACAGAGAAATACCGTCCACGTGTACATCGACAAGATTTTTGTTCGTATGAAGCGTCAATGGAGGGTTTGGTTCAGACAGGGATGATGCAGCACTACCTCCAGGGGCTGCACTGTCTAGTTTTCCGTCGGGTACGATGAAAAGTTAGGCGGCGAGTGATGGCGGCGTGGCTGGGGCGACGGGGAACGACGGCGTTGAGGGGACGGAGAACGAGCAGGAAGGCGGCTGTTAGACGTGTCGAAAGCAGGGGCGGTACGGCTGGACGAATACCGGCGAAGATCTTCATATGGGCTATAAGGTGCGAAAAACTGGCTCCTATGTGGCGGCGTCCAGGAGGCACGGCAGTAGCGGGAGACATGTCCAACGCGGTGGCACCGGAAGCAGATCGGTTTGTCGTCAGGAGTTCGCCATTCCGCCGGGTTGCGAGATCGTGGAGCAACAAATGGGTCACGTCGAGGTGCATTAATGGGAATTGGTCTGGAGGAGGGGCAAGAGATGGGGCAAGCATCAGGGAACCCGCGGTTGGCGAATTCTTGTCGTACGACCGCCTGAATAACGGAGATCGCGGGGGTTGTCGGTATCGTATGTTCGAAAGAAGTGGGCTGAAGCGGCGCTGGACTTGCTGCTTCAAGTTCCCGTCGAACGATACGCGTTACACTCTGCTCAAAGGGCGGTGTGACGGTAGAATCGGAGCAGGTGGACGTAGCCGCCGTGTTTGGCAACCGAGAAAAAGGAGGGCGCACCCGACGGCTTTTTGCTGTTTCGAAACGGCGGCATTCTTGAATTACACGGTCGATGGTCGAGACGTTAGTGTACACCAGCAAATTGAAGGCGTCGTCCGCGATCCCCTTCAAAACGTGTCCAACCTTTTCAGCCTCAGACATCGCCTCGTCCACTTTTCGGCAAAGAGCGAGAACTTCTTGGATGTATGACACATACGATTCAGTTGGCGACTGGACACGGGTAGCCAGCTCCTGTCGTGCAGCTGCGTGGCGACCGGTCGGGTCCCCAAAGATGTCACGTAGCTTCTCCTTGAACGTGTCCCAGCTGGTGAGTTCGGACTCATTTGTCTCGTACCAGACACGCGGGGTTCCGTCCAAGTAGAAGAGAACATTAGCGAGCATCATGGTAGGGTCCCAACGGTGAGTTTGACTGACCCGTTCATAAAGGCGAAGCCATTTGTCGACGTCGAGGCCAGGTTGCGCAGAAAATGTCCCGGGATCACGTGGTGTTTGGACGGCGACAAAGGTTGTCGGAGAAGCCGCAGATGATGAAGCGGACGCGTTGTCACTGGAAGCCATGGCGGGAAGCTGGAGGATGCGGCCACTGCGGAGCTGCGTGGTGAGGACGGGGATCGTTCCACCTCCACCAAATATGTTACGTGAGTAACGAGACAAAGTATTGCGAATATATTCGAAAAATATATTTGCAAGAGCGGTTGCAGCACTGGCCAGTCTGGCTCCGAGCTCGAGCAGCCAGCGAGCCTCATCTTCTTCGTCGGGCGCACACGCGCATTCGCACTATGGTTTGTGGCAGCCTACAGGTAGCAATATAAACATCACGGAAGAAATCTACAGGGGATCAACTGCTATCATAGTGCTTCATAAAGAAAGCAACAGAATACCAATCAAGAAGGGCGTAAGGCAGGGAAACACAATCTCCCCAATGCTATTTACCGCGTGCTTACAGGAGGTTTTCAGAAGCCTAGAATGGGAACAGTTAGGGATAAGAGTTAATGGAGAGTACCTTAGTAACCCGCGCTTTGCCTATGATATGGCATTGCTGAGTAACTCAGGGAACGAATCGCAACTCATGATTACGGAGTTAGACAAGAAGAGCAGAAAGGTGGGTCTTGAAATTATTCTGCAGAAAACGAAAGTAATGTACAACAACCTCAGAAAAGAGCAGCGCATCGAGATAGGTAATAGTGCACTTCAAGTTGTAGAAGACTATGTCTACTTAGGGCAGGTAATAATCGTGGAGCCAAACCACGAGATTGAAGTAAGTAGAAGAATAAGAATGGGGTCGAGCACATTTGGCAAGCACTCTCAAATTATTACAGGTAGATTGCCACTATCCCTCAAGAGGAAGGTATATAACTGGTGTATCTTGCCGGTACTTTGCTATGGAGCAGCAACCTGGAGACTTACAAGGAGGGTGAAGGTTAAATTGAGGACAACGCAGCGAGCAATGGAAAGAAAAATGGTAGGTGTAACCTTAAGAGACAAGAAGAGAGCAGAGTCGATTTGACAACAAACGGGGGTTAAGGATATCATAGCTGAAATCAAGAAGAAATGGACATGGGCCGGGCATGTAGCGCGTATACAGCATAGCCGCTTGTCAATAAGGGTAACTAACTGAATTGCCAGAGAGGGCAAGGGGGTGTGATGGAGACAGAAGGTTAGGTGGGCAGATGAGATTAAGACGTTTGCGGGTATAAATTGGCAGCAGCAAGCACAGGACCGGGTTAACTGGCGGAACATGGGAAAGCCTTTGTCCTGCAGTGGACGCAGTCAGACTGATGGTGATGATGATGATGTTGATGATGATGATGATGATGGCCTCTACCATCGCTTTATCTCTTTTTCACGCGCGCTGACACTTCGGTCAGAGCTCGTGCGCATACTAGGCTGGTTGCTTCACAGCGAGTGTTTCCGCTTGTCGTAACGAAGATGTCGGCGTTTCTCTTGGCTCGTGACGCCTGCAATGCACAGAGTGATGTGCGTAGCACTCTAGCACGGGCAATTTCTCTGGCAATATGTAACGAATGTGACAACGGTACAACTGCTGATAGCCAGAACTTCAAACATAGTTGGTGTTGCCTCAACCCAAAGCTGTGCTTAGAATTCGGATGAGAGAATATCGCGATAATTAGTGACTTTTGGGTTTCTATAGAATAATTTTCTTGAATCTAAGGTTCAGTAATAACGACACTTGGTAATTTTTGTGACACTGAAGCTATTTATCCTGTGGTTCGTTCGGTGCTTGTCGTGAGAAGTTGTTCGTCCCTGCACTGAAGCTCACTCCGAAGTTGAGAATTCAACTGTTGAGTCGACTTTATACATAATAATGATTTTTTTTTTTTGCTGCGGCAACGTGGTACAGGTGAGTGTGCAACGTCGATCACTCAACAGTGAGCGGGTGTTCATGCCAGCAGCATTCGTGCTGTTGAATGACGCAACAATTTCACGCGTGAATGCACAGAACATGGCAAGGAGCAACCGCTGTGACCACGTGCGCGAGATATGATACCGAGCCCAACGGATCCGACGAAGCTTTGTACGAGACCTACACACCTACATTGCTACAGACCTGCACGCGCTGATCAGCGGCGCGGCGGTGCCTCATCGACATTACTCTGCCACCCTCCGCACCGCGCTGGCTACGCCGCGCCCGCCACGCTGCCGCCTGCTCGCCGGCGACGGCATGGAGAGAGCGTTTACGTCACAAGAAGTGGGTGACTCTGGGGCGTGGTGCAGAGTGGCACGGAGAGCAGTGATTAGAAAGAATGGTCAAATTCTCCCGAAGGGTATATATGGCTCTGGTCTGAGTGTGGCTTTCACGCCATCTAATATTGTCGATGAAAACAACTGCTGGCAGGCATAGCCTCCGGGTGCGAGGCGTCTGCCGTCTCGGAGGCAACGTGGCAGGTGGTGTCGGTGTTGCGCACTTTCCGCCGCCTGGCTGTCTTGCAAACCCGTTAAAAATCACAGCATATACACGAGATGAATGAAGATGAGTGGGGCGAAGCACATGGATGGTCGCACGGACGGACAGATGGGCGGACGAACGGATGGACGCACGAATGGACTGTAAACGAATGAACGGACGGACGGATGGACGCATGGACAGACGCACGGAAGCACGGACGGACTGATGGACGCGTTGGTCCACTCATCATCATTCTGTCCACTGATATGCTGTTACACTGTTTTTATGGACATGTAATGCAATGCAACTGGCTACTACGTTGACTGCGATGACTACTATGACACGGGACATACGACCTACGACGTAAGGGGCTTCGCTCCTAAAAAAGATTGTCTATGGAGTTCGCAAAGCGTGCGCTGGCGATCACCACTCGTTCGTTTCTTGGTGCTCACTTGTTGTGTGCTTGCGCGCCGTGACGTTTTACGGCCCGTGCTGTTAGTGCATCGTTTTTTTTTCTTGCTTAAAAACTTATACAACTAGTTCCGGAAGTTGGTGGCGACCCTCAAAAGAATGACAGGTAAGCGTGGCCTTGAAGTGGTGGTTTTCATTGCGTCTGTTTACTGCAGTTTACGTCCATACCGCGTAGCATTTATTTGTTTGGAAAGAGTTTATTTACACCATGTACAGAAAACAAAGGTTTCATAAAGTTTCAGTAATAAGGGCACATACACTTTGGCACATCCCGATGGAGGCGGCAATGTTGTAGGCACGTGTGCTCAGATTTTGGTGCACGTTAAAGAACCCTAGGTGGTCGAAATTTTCGGAGCCCTCCACTAAGGCGTAGCTCATAATCATATGGTGGTTTTGGGACGTTAAACTCCCCATATCAATCAACCATTTTGGCACATCCAGGTATTATGACAAACATCACTACACTGCAGTGAAGACATATCATTGCTCTAATATACATGGCAGTGTTGGCATATACGTGCACAAGAACTCAATGTGATTCATGATACAATGGCATAACGATACAATAGATGCTATGAAAGACAATTGGTAACAAATGAAATCAAATATAACGACTCAACGGGCGTTACTTACCACGACGTTGGTCAAAAATGAGTTGTGCCTTTTCGTGTTCAACCTTGACGACATGACACGATCAAACCCACAGTTACTTGTGCTCGCCGACGAAGAAAAGCTTCTCAGATAGGAACGCGAGGATCTCTCACCTCATTTGCCCCAGCATCGGCCACAAAGCACGACGGCGGCAATTCGCAGTTATGGCCTCGCATCTGTTTCGCCAATGGCTGAACAGCGCGGATCCTATTAAAAGAGCCGAATAGTGCCTGCGCAAAAATTGGCCGCTGGAAAGGAATGTTCGCCCACCCTGTCCCGGAAAGCCAGCATAGACCGAACGCCAAAAAAGGCGGGAGACCACACATTCAATCATAACATGTCGATTGATCTCGCAGTTGGGGCAAGTGGAAGTGCGAACCACCTGCCATCGCTGCAACCGATCTCGAGTGGGGAGCAAGCCCCAGCCCAACCGCCAGACAAAATCTCGGAGATACCCTGGCAACACTGATGCAGGTATTGATTTCAAAGGGTAGTTTTATTATTTATTTATACTGTCAACCCTCACTTGAGGGTCATTACAGGGAGGGAAGCATAGGATATAGAAAGTAAATACAGACATTGATATTTTCAGCACTTTGAACAATAACACAATAGCATATTCATTGCTCGGCAAAGTAAACATCAAGAGCACATTCAAATTTTTAACGTCAGAATTTTCAACAATATGTCGCGGCAATTTGTTCCACGCTTCTATAACATCAGGGAAAAAAGATTTGCGAAAGACGTTCGTGCGAGCACCGAAGGGGCGAACTGCCGCGTCATGATTGATCCGGCTGCCGAGCTTATGCGGGGGGTGTACGTAAATTGTTCTATCTATTTTTATTTGACCATGCAATATCTGAAAAAATACTTTTCGGTGCTGCTTTTGTCGTCTAATTTCTAGAGACTCCAAACCACTTAGTTTTAACATCTCGGTAACCGAATCAGTCCTTTTATACTTCGAACATATAAATCGCACGGAAAGTCTCTGAATTCGTTCCAGTTTATCTATTAAATCCTTTTGGTGGGGGCTCCAGGCAGCACAAGCATATACTAAAACAGGGCGCACAAATGTTTTATATGCAAGCAGCTTGACGTCTTTCGTAGCATTCGGTAATTTAGCACGCAACAAACGCAGTTCTCTGTAAGAGGCACAGTATACATTCTCGACATGTGCACCCCATTTCAAATCATTCGTAATATGCACTCCCAAATATTTAAATGCACACCCCTGCGGTAAATAATTAGGTCCAATGCTGTACGTAAATGGTAAAACGTGTTTCTTGGTAGTTATATGCGTATATGTTGTCTAAGAATAATTTATTTCATCTCCCATTTATCGCACCATGTTTGAAAATCATCAAGACAATCATTAATTACAATTTGGTCATTCGCACACGTCACTGGGGCATAGATTAAACAATCATCAGCAAACAGTTTAATTTTTACAGGAGGGTTAACAATGTAAACAAAATCATTTATATACACCAAGAACAGCAATGGGCCCAACACGGAGCCTTGGGGCACACCGGAATAAACATCAAGTGATTCAGACTCAAACCCATCAATTCGTACCCACTGCTTGCGGTTCGTTAAGTATGCTTCAATCCACTTCAGGATATTTTCATTTACGCCTGTTCGTTTGAGCTTGAAGAGCAATTTATGGTGGGAGACCTTATCGAAGGCTTTTGCAAAGTCTATGCATATCACGTCGACTTGTTCTCTGTTATCTACGGCAGCGGCAAAATCGTGGAGAGTTTCAATCAGTTGGGATAACGTGGCAAGCCCTTGCCTAAACCCGTGCTGTTGCCTACATATCAGGCCATTTGTCTCCAAGAAAATAGCCATCTGTTTGGCAATGACGTGTACAGAAACCTTACAGCAAACACACGTCAGAGACACTGGCCTGTAGTTGGTAGAAAGCATCCTGTCGCCACTTTTAAATACTGGTTTCACAATGGCGCTCTGCCAGTCTTTTGGAAGCGAATGTGTCAAGAGTGATTTGTCGAAGATAATGACTAAGTAAAACGACATCCACTCCGCATACCGCCTCAAAAACACAGTTGGTATTCCATCCGGTCCATTAGCCTTCTTTTCGTTCAAATTAAGTAGCTGCTAAAACACGCCCGCTTGATCAAATGAAACTGGATCCATGGCGCATGTCAAGAATCGGCCATTTCCTTATCTTCATCTTTGAATGCCATCTTTGTAAATACAGATTGGAAAAAGCGATTGAAACCATTAGCTATTTCTTGTTTCTGGGTTACAACATCAGAGCCAACCGCGATATGTTCAATCGCTTCTTTACTATCGCTCAAGTATAGCCAAAATTTTCTAGGCGAAGTGCGCAAGAACCCAAAAAGCGTTTCATTGAAGAACTTTTTTTTTCGGACTTGGAGATTTGGATTTTCAACGCTGCTCGTAGTTGGGAAATCTGCTCAGAGTGGCCTTGTCTTTTGCGTAATCTCTTTATTTTGCGTTTAGTGTGGATAACATCTCTAGTGATCCAGGGGTTAGTCTTCCTTGTTTTTTTCAATCGAATGGGAACAAACCTTTCTATACAGCTGTTAATTATTGATTTCAATTTCTGCCACAAACAATGAACTGGCTCGCTAGCAGAGGCTTGCTTGAAATCATCAAAAGCAGTTTCCAAAAAGTCTAATATTGACGCGTCATCTGCCCGGCCGTAGTCACTAACAGGCACGCGAACGAAAGGTCGTTTTCCAGGTTTTGTACCACATAGAATCTCAACCGAAATCAGTTTGTGGTCAGATATGCCGTCCTCGACCGTAACACTGAAGTCCTCCATAGTGCCCGAAAGGAATACCAGGTCTAGCAGTGACTGAGAACCCGATGTTACTCTAGTGACCTGTTGAACAATTTGGGTTAGGTTATGGCTGATCATTATTTCAAATAACTTTTCGCTGCTAGTAGCATCCTTATTACCGGCCGATAAAGAAATCCAGTCTATATTTGGTAGGTTAAAGTCTCCGGCCAGGAGTAATTTTGTTGTCTTGTTTACATTTGAGTTCAAAAACGTCTGAAGGTCTTCCAGGAACTCGGGCGAAGTGGCAGGTGGTCTGTATACGGCTCCGATAAGGTAATTGGTGTTCGCGTACGTAAATTTACACCATACAGATTCCGATAATTTGCAATTAAATGGAACTGCGGAGATACATTTTTTATGACAATTGCAACGCCCCCACCACGGGAATTTCTGTCCCAGCGAAACACTCTGTACCCAGGAGGAACAACCACATCATTCGGAATATCGTTGTTTAGCCAAGTCTCTGTTACGATCACCACAGAGGGAGATCTCGCCAGCAATAAATGTTCGAGTTCAGTTACCTTATTAACAAGACTACGAGCATTGAACAGGAGAAGCACTAGCTACGCATGTGACGGTGCAGCCACTGCCCCTCCCACCGGGGCGCCGCCAACGCTGTCAGAGTTGAGCGTTGCTGCTGGCGATCCTTTAGCATATCGCTCCTTACGATATGGTTGGCGTTCATCTCGGTTGTAGTCCCAAGTAAATAAGCTTTCGCCTACCTTCAATTTGTCATAAACTAGCAATACCTTCTTTCCGCTGCCCCTGTCCGCAGATGCGCTGTCCCACAACTTTTTCCGCACCGCGACCGTCTCCTTCGAATAATCATTGCTCACGCTAATAGAAGTTCCCTTTAGTTTGCTGCAGTTTCGGAGTATAGCATCTTTTTCTTTGAAATCGTAGAACCTCATTATGACTGGTCTAATATGCCCCGGCCGTTGCTTGCCCAATCTATGAATTCTTTCTATTGTTTTAACATGGACGTTCAGTTTTTTGCCAAATATATTGTCGACTACAGAAACTTTCAGGTCTGACTCCGATTCCGGGCTGCATTCCTTTACTCCAAAAACCAAGAGGTTATTGCGTCTACTTCTGTTTTCAAGTTCACTTAGCCTTTCTGCCTGTGTTTTTACAGTATGTTCCAGAACTTCAATTTTTGCGTTCAGTTCTTGAACTGAAGCAGCTAAGCCAGCCAATCCATCGGTATTTGTCTGTATCTGGGCTAATTGATCATGAATGTCAGTCAACCGACGGTCAAATGCTGCCTGATTTTCCAAAATAGTCTGTAGCTGCTGGGCCACAGTAGGGCCGGGGTTTTCTTCGACATCCCCCGCCATCAACAACCGCAGCAACACAGACCAGCAATCAACAAGAATCAAGGAACATCTATGAGGGCACGGCAGGACAATCAAAAATCTATTATCACTACGGTAAGTGACAACAGTAGTTTGAAAACCAACCTGGAAGACGAACGGCGGCAGTTTAGGCATTTCGTTCGCATGGACGTTGCCGTGCCCTCTGAGGAGCTGCTTGATGTGCTGCTCTTTAAGTAACTGCGCTGCCGGTGACGTCACTGAGGCCGGTGCTCCGTTGATCCACGGCGCATATTCCAAAACCAGGCTGAGATGAGGAAGCAGGAAAGGCGTCCCATCAGATCCGCTTGTCGCGATCGCTGTCAAAATCCACGGCACAACCTGGAAGACGAACGGCGGCAGTTTAGGCATTTCGTTCGCATGGACGTTGCCGTGCCCTCTGAGAAGTTGCTTGATGTGCTGCTCTTAAAGTAAATGCGCTGCCAGTGACGTCACTGAGGCCGGTGCTCCGTTGATCCACGGCGCATCTTCCAAAACCAGGCTGAGATGAGGAAGCAGGAAAGGCGTCCCATCAGATCGGCTTGTCGCGATCGCTGTCAAAATCCACGGCACAACCTGGAAGACGAACAGCTGCAGTTTAGGCATTTCGTTCGCATGGACGTTGCCGTGCCGTGTTCATTATAGATTGACGATGCTGGGGTACCAAGGGTCGTTGAAGGGCGGCCATTGTGTCCACCACTTTAAATTCGGTCACCTCTATATTTTCGAGCACGTAGCCTCCAAACGTCGGTGAAATGCCAGAAGGCCTCGACACAGATGGTAATTCAGTTGATTGGGGAACTTGGTTAATTTGGCTAGCCAGCAGGAAGACACATAGTGATGGTACCAGATGGTAGCGAGCCAGTGTCTGAGCGGGCGTGCCATCATTGCTTAGTATTCGCAACAGAGTGCGGAGCCACAAGGTACAAGCCACGATGAAAACGTTGGGGAGTGCAAAACATCCCTTTATCTCGTGGTTGAGCCAACGTCAGACGAGATAACAATTGTGTTCCACCAGACCGAAGAATGATCAGATGCAGCTTCGCACTTTCCTGAAGACGTGGAGCGGTGGTTTAACAGAATGGCAAATGTAGCAAAATTTTCCCAGGTACACTGTCCGAGATAAGTATCTGTGTTCCAACGGTGGGAATTCGAAGTGCCTGGCTGCTTTTATACGACTTTGAAGAGTTTGTACATTGGGTGACCAGATAGTATTCCAGTACACCAAATGCAATGAAAGTAATTCCCAGTATTGCAATAATAAGGGACCATTGTAAAGGCGACGGGATGCTGATACAACCGCTGGGGTTGCTAATAAAGAAATACTGGCTTTTAGAGAAGTTTAGCCTTGCATCGGAGATAATGCCGTAATTATGGAAAGTATCAAGAGCATGCCGCAGCGATGTGTTCCTCATATACATATAGAGTAATGTCTTCTGCATATGCAGTGACATTTACTTGAGTGTTACCAGGCAGGAATAAGCATCGAATCTTAGGGTCACGTTCAACGGCCTTTAGGAAGGGTTCTGTTGCAAGGATGAATAGAACTGGGGAGAGGGGACACCCCTGACGGACCCCACGCGTGACTTTAAAAGGGTGACTCTCACGGGAGCCTATGTAAAGGGTACATACTGAATTATTGTCAATCGCGTGAATGAGGTCAATGAACTTATCCGAGAATCCAAGTGCATGTAAAAGATTTACTAAATAGGCATGTTCTATAGAATCAAAAGCCTTCTCCTGATCTGAGGAAGCTATAGTGGTGTACTGAATGATGCCACGCGTTAACCACGTATGGGTGTGTATTTCTCGACCCGGAACGGAAAAAACCTGGTGAGGAGCGAATAATTATGCCAGAGACGGACTGGTTCGGCGCACCATAACCTTGGCCAATAGCTTGTAATCCACATAAGGCAGAGTACTAGGATGGCAATCTTCTGGTTGCGTGGACATTTGGTCTTTTTTGGCAATAGAAGTACACGGCCTCTGTGAAAAGAATGTGGAAGGGTAATATTTCGGAAACACTTGCGAATGACGCGTGACATGAATCAACCTGCAGTGATAGGCCAGAACTGCAGATACAACTCTGCAGGGAGTCCGTCAGACCCGTGGGCCGAACCCTTTTTAATTGCGTCTAACGCCCCCTTTCTTTCGTCATCTAATGGTGGTGACAACGAAACGTCATGTGACATGTTGAAATCATGTGGTAAGTATTTTAGCAGTGCATGCGAAGAACGAATCATGAGTAACTGACACAAGCTACAGATTGAGTTATTGACTGAAAGTGTTGAGTGAATGCCTGAAAGTCATGCGTACCCGCAGCAGCTGGCACGGCAGAGATTAGCGAGTGGGCAGGAGAGTCTGGTGGAAAAATCAGAACTCTGCGCGCATCTCAGGGTGCGCACATGGTGCATGCCTACAGCGCCAAGCTGCAGCCGATAGCGAAGAATCGCGCATAGTATGTTGTTACCGTTCAACGAGCTCCTCTTGTCATGCCCGCATAAGGGGCGAATTCCTGGGAGTACGGTGGACAATTAAGGATTTTTTTGCGGATTAAGAACGAAGCATCTTTGGACATACAGGCACGAAATTCCCTGCCAGACGCACTGCAATAATAGCCCCACTTTCTTTGAGGCGATGCCAATCAGCTATATCCGCCCCAATGAGCCATGCACGTAACGCTCGGGACAATTATTCCGCAGACTGAGAGTCCTGGAGGACGCGGAAATCGAAACGCCATGGTTTGTGAATCGTTGGCGTCTTCGCTGGCAAGTGGAGAGAGAGAGCATAACTTGGCGGTGGTCGACAATGTAGACTGGTGTCGGTAGCAATGACATTGCCCCGGTGTCGTGAACGTAGGTAATGAGACCAGATGATGCGTACACGTGATCAATTCTGCTGCTCGACGCTGCTTGACGCCAAGTTCAGGCATAAGTGCTACCATGTACACTTACATTAATGCCACTCAATGCCAGTTACTGCACTAGACATTCGCGTTCTCTGGCGTTCCAATTTGACCGGCTGCATTCGGACCTTGAACGTCTGCGTGTGAGTCTAAGACACAATTAAAGTCACTAGGATTACCACATGTTGTGAATGTAAAACGAACGCATCAGGATATTGTAAGAACACGCTAGAGTTCACGGACGCCGATGGGGCTTTTATAAACGTGAACATAGTAGCAATTTTGCCTACACATGGCATCGAGCAGCGTCGAGCAGCAGAATCGATCGTGTGCACGCATCCCCTGGTCTCATTACCTACGTTCAAGACACCGGTGTAATGTCATTGCCACCGACACCAGTGTACATTGTCTACCACCGCCCAACTATGCTCTCTCTTTCCACCTGCCAAAGAAGACGCCAACAAATCACAGACCAAGGCGTCTCGATTTCTGCGCCCTCCAGGACTCTCAGTGTATAAAAAAATTGCCCGGAGTGTTAGGCGCATCGCTCATCCGGGAGGATATAGCTGATTGAGATCGCCTCAAAGAACAGTGGCGCTATCATTGCAGTGCATCGGGCAGGAAACTTTGTGCCCATATGTCCAATGATGCTTCATTGTTAATCCGAAAAGTACGCGTTGCCCGCTGTATTCCCAGGCGTTCCCCCGTTATGCGGGCATGGCAAGAGGAGCTCGTGGAACGGTAACAACGTACTATGCGCGCTTCTTCGCTATCGACTTTAGCTTGGCCGTTTTGGCGTGCACCGTGTGAGCAACCTGAGGTGCTAAGGTATGCGGCAGAGCTCTGATTCGTCCACCAGGCCCTCGTGCCCACTCGCTGAACTCTACCACGCCAGCTGCTGTGAGTACGCGTGACTTTCAGGCATTGAGTCAACACTTTCAGTCAATGGCTCAATCTGTTTCTATTATCAGTTACCCAGGATTCGTTTCTTCGCAGCCACTACTAAAAGACTTACCACGTGATTTCAAATGTCACATAACGTTCAACTATCACTACCATCCGATGACAAAATAAAGGGCGCATTAGATGTAATGAAAAAGATTTCGGCGCCAGAACTTGACAGACTCGTGCAGAGTTTTATGTACAGTTCTGGCCTATCATTGGTCCAATTAGGTCACGCGCGATTCGCAAGCGTTTTCAAGATGTTACCTTTCCAACCTCTTTTCACAGAGGCCGCATAACACTAGTTTTTAAGAAAGACTCAATGTCCACGCGACCAGAAGATTGGCGCCCTATTACCCTGCCTATGATAGATTACAAGCTCTTGGCCAACATGTTGGTGCGCCGAATCAGTTCATTTCTTGCAACATTATTTGCTTCCCACCAAGTCTGTTCTGTTCAGTGCCAAGAAATACACACCCATCTGGGGCTAACGCGTGACATTTAGTACACCACTTGTCGATGTGCGCAGGGACTGTTTGTTTCCTTAGAACAGGAGAAAGCTTTTGATTTATTAGAGCATGGCTACTTACTGAATGTTTTACATGCATTTGGATTCCCGGATAAATTCATTGACCTAATTCACACGATGTACACTAATTCAGAAAGTATCCTATACATAGACTACCGCGAGAGTCACCATTTCAAGGAAACGCGTAGGGTCCGTCAAGGGTGCCCCTCTCCCCAGTGCTATACATCTTTGCATTAGAACCCTTCTTAAGGACCGTTGAATGTCCCCTGCCGATTCGTGGCTTACCCGTACTTAATAACACTCAAGTAAAGGTTACTGCATGTGCAGATGACATTACGCTACATGTACATAATGAACAGTCACTGTAGCATGCTATGGATACTCTTTATGATTCGGAAATATTTCTGGTGCAAGGTTAAACTTTTGCTAATAGCCAGTATTTTTTATTGCCAACTCCAGTGGTCACATCAGCATCACGTCACCTTTACAGTGGTCCTCTAACATTGAAATACTGGGAGTTTCTTTCACTGCATTTGGTGTACAAGACAGCATCTGGTGATTAGTTCCACAAACTCTTAGAAGTCATAAAAATCAGCCATGCACTTCGAATTACCCTTGAAACGCCAATACTTACCTCAAACGGTGTATTTCGAAATATATTGGTACCTATGCCATTCTGTTAAGTCGTCGCTCCGATTCTTCAGGAAAGTGCAAAGCTGCTTCAGTTCATTTTTTCTGGGTCTGGTGGCAGAGAATCATTATCTCGTCCGGCGTTAGCTCAACCACGAGATCAAGGCGGTTTTGCATTTCCCAATGTTTCCCTCATAGATTCTACATTGTGTCTCCGCACTTCATTGATAATGGTGAGCAATCATGGCACGCCCACTCAGACACCGCCTTGCTACTATTTGTGGCCACCACTATGTGTCTTCCTGCCGGCTATCAAAATTAACCAAGGTCCTGAATCAACTGAATTTTCATCTTTGTATCTAGCCCTTCTGGCATTTCCCCGATGGTTGGAGACTACGTGCCCAGAGATAGAGATGGCCGAATCTTAAGTGGGGGACACAATGGCCTCTCTACTACCGCCCTTGGTGCCCCAGCATCGTCAATGTATTATGAACCGCCCTTTGAAACAAATAACTACAGAAGTGTGGCCAGGACATCTTCGGGACTTTATCTGGCGGCTGCGATGGTGCTTGCTCCCCACTCGAGATGGGTTGCAGTGATGGCAGGTGGTTCGCACTCCCACTTGCCCCAAAGGCGTCATGGTCAAAACCAATTGACATGTGACAATGGAATGTGTGGTAGCCCACTCTTTTCGGCGCGCGGTGCATGCTGATTTTCGTGGACAAGGTGTGTGAGCATTTGTGACCAACGGCCAATTCCCGCGCGGGCACTTCTCGGCTCTTTTATTATTTGCGGGGCTGTTCAGCCTTTGGCGAAAGTGATGCAAAGCCATGACTGCCAGCTGCCTTGGGCGTCCTTTGTGGCAGATAGTGGGCCAAATGAGATGAGATATTATTGCGTTCTTCTCTGAGGAGCTTTTCTTTCTCGGAGAGCACGAGTTTTTGCGGCATTGGTCGTGCCCTTTCGTCAATGTTCAACACGAAAGGGTAAAACTGATTTTTCGACCAACGTGGTGCCAAGCAGCACTCGTTGAGTAGTTATTCATAATTTCGTTTGCAAGCAATTGTATCATTGCATCTATTGCATCTATATACCATTGTATCATGATGTTGCCTTGAGATCTTGTGTACATGTATGCCAATAGTGTCATTTATATTAGAGCATTGATGTCTTCATTGCAACGTCGTGATGTTTGTCGTGGCACATAGATGTGCCGAAGTGTGTGTTACCTATTACTGGAATGCTATGATACTTTTGTTTTATGTACATAGCGTAACTCATTTTTTATAAACACATACAACAGCCCGGGAGATGCTAGGCTGGTACTTTACTCTCTTGCTCCAGAGTTTTACCTGTAATCAGGACGGCTCACTGCTCTCCCATAGGCGAGTGCGAAATACACGGAATCGTTGTACACGTTTTCTAAACACACAGCTTGCATTGTACATATGCATGAATACCATTATACATCCTTTTTGTGTACGCAAGGTATGTAAAATGAGACCTGGAAATGAAATAGTCCCAAATCATTGGACGGCTTTATGATCTCCCATGGTAGAGTACAAAGTGCTCTAAATCGTTAACAAATTTAGCGGCGAAGCTTCTTAAAGCGCGGGTCATGCATCCGCGATGTATTGGCCTCGAGGACATACTGTGGTGCCGCCTATGTGATGACGTCACTCATAAGATGCCCGGTTGTGCTGCCTTCTGAAACACCGCATTTCCTGCGCTTTTGCTGTAGATATCGTGCGTGCTTCCCTACTGAAACGTTCCGTAAGATGCGGAGACCTCACATACGGAATTATTGGAATATGGAAGATGTATGATGCGGACTCCGCATAAGACGTATGATGCGGACTCCGCATCTTATGGAAAAACGTATCATGCGAAAATTACTGAAATGTGTGCATGTTACGTCTGAATCTAGTGCAAAGCAATATAATGTGTAAATTGAATAGACGTCCACATCTTGAGTACATGCAATACTGTGTACAAATCACAATATTTCTTAAATGTGCATGATGAGGGATTGAATTATCTTACTAATTGTCGTGATGCGGAAGCAAAATTACCTTTTAAATAAAATACATTACAAAACTACTAAACATGCTAGCGATCATAAATGGTGCTTACATTGCAACACATTATAGCAGTGTTCTATGCAAGACCTAATGAACTTATAAAGTTATTATTATCAATAGAGAAGCATTATTATACACATCAGCCCTGCTACAATCAATTTGTTTTTTTATTTGTCTGTATGCTCCAGCTGTGAATAGTGACATTGCAGTGTTGATCGTACACAAATGAGGTGACTGCACCGCAATTTCACGAGCTCCACCTAAGCCACAGGATGGTGGCACAATGTAACAGCAATTTTAAAACGAAATGTTTAAACATAAATAATAATCATAGCACTGTGAAAGTGTGGCGCTGTGTTTATCTCATGAATGCCTTGTGGAGATCGGCGAAATGCTGCTTGAGGCTCCGGCACCACTGTAAATTTCGAAGGTCACTGCGATAGAACTTATGTGTCCTTCATAGGCACCTGGAAATAAAAATAATTGGCACAAATGATGTCAGAGACACATGTTAGCACAATAGTTTACATGCACGATAAATATAACACACAGAATGAAACTGAAAATTTAAGGCACACAATCCTTCATGTTATGCATATGTGAATAATAGAAGGAATGAGTGTATAAATTAGTTCTGCCACATCAAAAAAAAAACAGCATGCTTATCACAGTGAAAATAACTAGGTTATCACGATTTTCAATGGTAGAGATAATCGATTATATGTCCTTATGAAATTATGATTTAAACGCTTCCTGCACAGTAAAACTTTAGGAACTGCAAGTGAAAGCTCTCAATGTTCAATTAATAGTGTGTGCATGTACATCTGCTGCCTTTATACTATACAGTTTGTGCACAAAATTGGCATCTTGAACAATTTTGAGAGTTAAACCTATGCAACTTATGAAGGTTAAAATCACCATGAAAGCAAGCAGGACCAGGCAGGTGCCATTAAAAATCTGTGCAAGGCAGATAACTATAACCGAACTGCACACATATAGGGGAGCAAGAGTAACAGAAATTTGTCTGCTGACCCGCATGTCGCAATATCAAACCCCGGCTTCATTTCTGATGGAGGCAGAAATGCTGTAGGCACGTGTGCTCAGATTTGGGTGTACGTTAAAGAACCCCAAGTGGTCGAAGTTTCTAGTGCCCTCCACTACGACGTCTTTCATAATCATATAGTGGTTTTTGGACGTGAAACCCTACATATAAATCAAGAATAACAGAAATAAACTGCCAACAGAAAAGTTGGGTGCATGTGCTATCTGTAAGTGCTTACACCTTACTACATACAGCATGCTCATTCCATTTTAAATACCGATATTGAAAATAACTGCTGTATTAGGAATGTAAAAGGTAACGTAGAACTGAACGACTCTACAAAAAGTGACCCTATTATGACATCACGTTTTGTTATAACAAAATTGACTAAGACTCTCAAATATCATTATGCAAGAAAAAAATCTTCAAAAGAACAATCAAATTTGAAGTCATAATTATTTATATGGCTACTATGACTATAACCAAGAAATCGACCTCAACATGGCTAATGTTAGTTTTTAAGGCCTATGTTCACTAGACAATGAACTATATCACAAAAAGCACAGCGTTCAGGCAAAGCACCACACAAAAAAAGAAAGCAGTCCTTTTTGTTATTACCTACAATGCCTTTAAAATGGTATTTTTACCTCCACTTTCCGCTTTTTATCTAAGTAACTGGTGTGAAACCAGTTAGCTGAAAATGCCCTGTGCCTCGAAAACCTGTTGGTTGAATCTGAATTTTTAAAAAATGGTGAAGCTTGCACTAAATTAGGCTCCACAAGCCTTGGAACAGTGAGACTACATGACTCTTAGGACTACTTTAGTTACTTGTGTTTTGTTTCTGGGCCTAAGCATAAAGACAAGGGCTTAACTGAATTGCTGCTAACAAACAAATGCTTTCGAAATTGCCCGAGCGTCAAAGGATGCTCAACCATTTGTTGTTTTTTGCACTGGGCTATTCTACACCAAACATACAAACCATACTGCCTGGCGACCATCACAGATGTATAGTTTAAAAAATGATGGTAATTTACTCTTCTGAAAATAGTTATTTGCAGAAATGTTTTGAAATGAAAAGAGTAGTGGTCACGTGGGTACCTTCAGAATTTCGCAGAATGTCGTGCGGGTGTTATTTGTGAGAAAAATTTCAAAGTACCGCTTTTTCTTGCCATATCAAATTTGATCTACATATTAAGTAAAGATGCTTCTTAACGTATTTGAAGTCAAGTAACATTAGTGCAATTTTTCTACTACATAGGCTTTGAAGAATTCAGCCAAACTGTTTATCGTTTGCATTTCGTGTATGGCAATACTGAATTCTGTATGAATATTTGAGCCACAAATACTCACTGCACAGAAGTTATATTTTACGAAAAAAATAATGTTAGGTCCAGAATTCAAATATCACTATATATTCGTTTTTGTCCACATTGAGATGCAATTTGAGCTGTGTGTTTGTCTAATTGAAAATTACTTTTATATGTAAGTTGAAAGCAAATAAACAGTTCTTGTTACATGGCAAGTGTTATCATTACAATTTTTGTTTAAATAAGGAAAATGATTTTTTAAGTCTCCTATTGAGGGCCATGGGGAGCTTCGGAACGGAAGCTGTCGTACATCAAATGCAGAAAACAGCCATCATAAGAAAACTTCAAAAATTCATTTCTACTTTAAGACAAAGTGTAATCATATAACTTGCCATATAAAGAGAACTGCTTCCTTGCTTTTGATGTGGCGAAAAAATTGCACTAATGTTACTGAGCTTCATGCACTACACACAATCACCTTCACTTAATACCAAGACCGAATTTGGTGTAGAAGAGGCAGTATTTTTGAAACACTTTACTTTTTACAAACAACACCCAGACGACATCTTGGGAAGTCCAGAACGCACCAAGGTGGCCTAATATTTTGTTCTCTGCGATATACTTTAGCATTTTGCTGTTTTCAGAAAAATACAGTAAACGAGCACAATATTTTTTTTTCAAAACACATTTAGGACGGTTGGCAAAATGGCTGGGATGTTTGATGCGTAATTGCCTCACTACCAGCATTTATTCTTCCGAAGCTCAAGCTATCACCTCTCTGTTACTGTCTCCCTCGCATACAATGCCTGCATAGGAGAGAAAAAAAAGGCAGGTCTGACAAAGTTCACAAGGCAAGATATTTTCATGTTGGATATATTCATTACCATAAACAGCAGCAAAATAACATTCATTTTGAGTAGTCCAAGACACAAGCTATATACCAGCATATTAAGAGCCAAGCACAAACTTTTCAATTGAACATGTGTGGTGATAGACAGGAAGCACTTATTGCAAGACTGATCAGTCTGTAATTAACTAAATGAAGTACAATGCACTGTTCAATCCAACACCACATAGGCATCTTTGCTATAGCAAAGCCACGTGTCATTGATTCATGCACTAGATGGGACAATGCAAATGTAACAAAAAAGAAAGAAAACAAGGGAAAAAAAAGAAAAGGGGGGATGCAAAGTAGGAGCAGTGTAGCACTACTTTTACTATGCATTCCCCTTTTCTTTCTTTTTTTTTCTTCTTTTCTATCATTTATCTTTTTTTTTGCTTCCCTTACCCCCAACCTCCGACAGGAGAACACTTTGTATCAGCGCGACCTAACTTGAAAAGAAGCAAGGGCTGCACTCTTCTGCGTTATAGGTTTTTTTTTCAGACAAACATTTCCAACAGGCACACAGGCCTATACCAAAAGATGATGTCATTACTGACCCCATTTAAACTAACACGCCAAGGATGACAATGTGACTTCTAAAAAATAGGTCCTCCTATCGCAACATCGGCCAGCCTGTCTGAAGCACTTCTACTGTTCACGCTGATTACCCCACTAGATGTTTCCATCTGTCGACTCACATCTTCATTTTGGATAACACTAAGACGAGGTTACATTGATGAATACGCACGAAAGTTTAGTGATGTGTCATGTATCAGATTAAGCAACTCTATTAAAAAATTATTGATAGCTTGCTTCCAGGTTTTTTATACTGTAGCCTGAAACTTCGTAATGTCTTCTATGCCCATGAACCAGATTGACAACGTAATGCACAACATGCTTAAGAATACTGCGAGGAACAAGATAACGACAAAATGACCAGCCACCCAAAATTTTCGCTGTGCATGTTTATGAAATGTTCATGTACCCCAAACGAGGTGCTTATGATACAAGCCGAAAAAACCTACAAGTAGGGCCTTGGAGTCTTCTGGAAGTAGACGTGTTGCATTTTTTCTGTAGAGGGCTTTAGACCCATAAGTGACGAACAAAACTCCTGTATAATGAAGAATGTTGGCAGCTATCAGTTATAGAAAAACATAATGCAGCTAATCTTCCCCGACACATCTGTACATTTAGAGAGGTGACGTAGCTTCTGTGATTTGGGCAGTAACTCCAACAGGACCAGTGCGAAAATTGGCACTACTTGGCTAGACAAATGTCCAAACATGCCTGCCCGACTCCCTCTAGCCATCCTGGCTGAATCTGACACATGATTTCTTAACTGCTGGCTGGACAAAAACAAAACCACTGAAGCACTCACAATACACAGCGTGAAGTTCCTCTGTAGTGGTCAACTTAGTCTTCTGCGATCAAAGAGCAGCACAGTGTACTGATAAGGCACTCCTTGCAATGGTTTTCAATGCCACAGAGTGACCTTGCTGTTCCTGTCGAAGAGAGCTTCGGGAGCTTGGAGGGTGCTTGCTCTTTTCTGGGGGCTGCTGCCGCTCCTCGTTTTCTGCTCAAGGTCAACCTGCATAAAGTTGTAGACGAGGCTTTAAGAGTTGTATATAAAGATATACAAATTTTCGCTGAACACACATTTCCTCGTGGCACACTGACGAATTTCTTATAAAACTTAAGGCCTCGCATATGCAAACAATTACAATCGATCCGAAGATGCACTCGACTCTAAAGAAGCAAGTTTGTTATGTAGTGTATATAAAGAAAGGTCATTCAGCACAACCACAACTACAGTTGCACACGAAAACGACATTTTACACGATCCTGTTTATTTACATGGTCCATTTTATTTTATTTACACGGTCCATTTTACACGGTCCTGTTTTACACGATCTGGTCTGCATGAACTCTTGAACCGGGCACCATATAGGTTGAAAGACACACACAGACTTTGAGACAAACCTAATTTCCCGTGGAGCATCCTCTTGCACTATAACAACACATCTCAATCTAGTTAGTTGGTCAGAACGAGGTGAAAACAGCTCGCACTTGAAAAGCACGGGCAGAAGGAAACGCCTGCACCCTGTGCTTTCTGTACATTCTCGTTGAGGGTGCAGTTTTCACCTTAATTTTATGCAATTTCACATTTATAACATTGTTCGCTGCATAATCTTTGTGGCGTTAAAGTCTGTGATACCGTCATGTGTATCCCATGTAATTTATAAAAATAGAATACAAGATAGCGTGATTCAAAAATAACAAAGTGCATCCAGCGCCATGTCCTGTGGCCATTCTTTAGGCAAGTGGCAGAATGATTTACTCTTCAAAACATATCTTACTTGTAACCACTACAAGAGCTAACTCGTACACTGGCACATTTTGTTTGCCTCTTCAGATTATAAGGTACCTTTTTTACACCAGAAAATCTTCAAGAAGAATAGAAGTGTTGTAATTGTGAAGAAAGAAAAGTAGAAGGAAAAAAAGATATTGATTGATTTGTGGGGTTTAACGTCCCAAAACCACCATATGATTATGAGAGATGCCGTAGTGAAGGGCTCCGGAAATTTTGACCACCTGGGGTTCCTTAACGTGCACCCAAATCTTAGTACACGGGCCTACAACATTTCCGCCTCCATCGGAAATGCAGCCGCCACAGCCGGGATTCGAATCCGCGAACTGCGGGTCAGCAGCCGAGTACCTTAGCCACTAGACCACCGTGGCGGGGCAGGAAAAAAAAAAGATAACCTGCCCTGTACAGGGACCGAGCCTGCGAACTTCGAATAACATGTCCGATGCTCTATCAACTGAGCTACCATGGCGGCTATCTCACTTCCATTTTGTACGGTATATATGTGCATTTATACATGGAAGAGTCAGTCAGCGCTGCCTGTTACCATTATGGCGAGTGTGGGACACCTTTTTATTTGCCTACTGGCAATTACATTACGATTGCAATGACGTTACGATTACTTCCAATATTCCTATACTTCTTTGGCAGCATTATGCATCTGTCCGTTCTCAGAAAATCTGCTAGTCACAGGAGGAGGCAATAGTTCGCCCTCCCACCTAAATGCATGTACTTGAACACATGCACAACTGATCAAAAAAAAAAAATACAAGTCACACACCGCTAAGATTACTGAGATTCACTGTTTCAGATTGATGAGTAAAGGAAAGAACTATAAATTTAAGGGTTTGTTGTCTTTGTTGAACACATTATAATGAGAACTAGCAGAAAATGATGCCAAACAAACTATAGGGGATGTTACCAAAAGTAACTTTAACAAAATTGTGAAAAGAAAAGTGAACAAAAACGTAACTTGGCAACGTTTTTTGACAATTGAATTGACAATACTTTTTATAACATCCCTTTATTTTACTGGGTAATGTTGTCGGGTAATTCTCATTATTAGAGTGGTGAGTAGGCTGACAAAGAAAGTATATGGCATTGATACTTCTTTTGAACACCTAAAAGTTTGAGGAACTTAAAAGAGTGGAAGCTACTTAGAGTAGACCAGAATATTTAGTTGGAGCGAAAAAAAAGTACACACATTTTTACCAGGCTTTTTAACCTATTTTGAGACATTAAAGTCTATGCTGCCAGTAATGTTAAGTACCATTACTTTTGTCACACTATGCACTGTAGCAGGTGTAGTTAGAGTGGTGATAGTGATAGGTTAATCAAGCATGCCACCAACTGCGTTCACATCAATGGTCGCGTATTTTAAAAATAAACCTGCTGTATAGTGAGTAAAAACTTTATTGAACATGTCCGGCGTCATTGAGCGGGGTGGGGCTACAAGCACCCCGGCCTAGGTGACGGCCTCGAGTCCTTGGACCCGGGCGGCATCCTGGGCTTGCCGGACGGCCCACAGTTGATCAGCAAGGTCGTGGCTGAGCAGAGCCGCCTTCCATCGCGCCTCGCGGTTCGAGACTGCCATGTCTGCCGGGTTCGTAGGGGACTGCTGCGCGTTACCGGTACACTTCCACAGCATGTGCTGCAGCGTCGCTCTGGCTCCGCACGCCTTACACGCGTCGGACGTATAAATGCCTGGGTAGCAGAGGCGAAGGATCACCGGATTCGGGTACGTGTGTGTCTGTAGTTGTCTCCAGGCAACCTGCTGTTTCTTGTTTAGTTTGGCGTGGGGTGGTGGATATTTGCATCTGTTCAGTCTGTAGTGTTGCGTGATGTCTCTGAAAGTGGTCATGCAATCCCCCCACGTCTATTCCCGCATCGCTGTCGAAGTGTGCGAAACATCGGGACTGTCGGCAGTCGTCGCAGCTCGGCGTGTAAGTCTACGAGCCGCGGCGTGGGCAGTCGCGTTGCCCGCAAGCGGAGGGTCCGTGTGGGCGGGGGTCCATACGAGGAAACTGTCGTTTTTGCGGCAGATGTTGCGTTCGTGAATTTGGAGAATGCGGGCCGCTTCGCGGGAGATCCGGCCGCTGGCGTAGTTGCGTATCGCCGCCTGCGAGTCGCCTATTATCACCTCGGCGTCCGTGGTGGCTATCGCGAGGGCTATGGCAGCTTCTTCGGCCGCCTCCGTGTCTTCCGTGCCTATCGTCGCACTCGTGACGCAAGTTCCTACATGATCCGTGATCGCGACCGCGAAGCCGCGGTGGCAGTCGTAACGGGCCGCGTCCACGTAAACTGTGTCTTTGCTATTGCCGAATTTCTTTTCAAGGTCTTGGGCGCGCCTGTTGCGCCGACCGATGTGATGTGTCGGGTGCATGTTTTTAGGCAACGGCATAACGACGATGCGCTCGCGAATACGTCTGGGTATCCCGACCTTTTCGCAGCGCTGCGTATGGTAGTTGATACCCAGTGTCTCGAGGATGTGTCGACCAGTTCTGGTCTTCGCCAGACGTTCGTACTGGGCGATGTTGTGTGCTTTGATTATCTCATCTAGAGTATTGTGCAACCCCAGCTCTAGAAATTTATCCGTGCTGGTATTGGCCGGTAATCCGATTGCGCGTTTGTACGCCTTGCGGATGAGACAATCTAGTTTGGTGCGTTCAGTCGCCTGCCACTTGAGGTAGGAGGCGACGTACGTTATATGGTTCATAGCGAAAGCATGTACCAGGCGAATGGTGTTGCTTTCCTTCATTCCGCTATGCCGATTTGTTATTCGTTTCAGCAACCGGATTGTTTCATTGACAGCGCCCTCTAGTCTGCGAACGGTTTCGCCGTTGTGGCCGTTGGCGTACAGGCGCAAGCCCAGTACCCTAATGGTGTTAACTTGTGGGATGACAGCGCCGTCTGATGTGCGTACATTAATTTCTCTATATGCGCACTCGAATGCGGAATCGGCGTTCTTGGGTTTACGGCCCCTGCGCGATGGTCTATAGAGCAGGAGCTCCGATTTAGCTGCGGAACATTCGAGGCCAGTGTCGCGAAGGTAGTCCTGCACCACGTCGACGGCTTCCTGCAGCGTTTGCTCTACGTGGCCGTCATTTCCCTCGGCAACCCAGAGGGTGATATCATCGGCGTACAAGCTATGGTGGAGGCCTTCTATCTCAGCGAGTTTTCGTGGTAATCCGACAAGCACGAGGTTAAAGAGCATGGGCGAGATTACGGAGCCCTGCGGCGTGCCCGTACAACCCATATATATGTCCTGCGATTCTAGTTCGCCGATCGCTAATCGGGCCCGGCGGCCCGTAAGAAAATCCCGTACGTAGTGGTACGTTCTCTCGCCAAGTCCCAACGCTCGTATACTTTCAAGTATCGCAGCATGGCTAACGTTGTCGAACGCCTTTTTGAGGTCGAGCCCGAGTATCGCTTTGGTGGATCGTGTGGGATTGTCTACGATATCGTGCTTGAGTTGAAGCATAACGTCCTGTGTGGAAAGGTTACGACGGAACCCCAGAATCGTGTGTGGGAGCATGTTTCGGTCCTCGAGGTAGTTGGTAAGGCGAGCGAGAACCACATGTTCCATGACCTTACCAACGCAGGACGTCAGGGATATCGGTCGAAGGTTGTCAATCTGTACTCGTTTGCCCGGTTTGGGGATCATAATTATGCGCGCCGTTTTCCACGAGTTCGGTATAGCGCCCGCATTCCAGCACTCGTTCATGTAAGCCGTCAGTTGTTCTATCGACTCATCGTCCAAGTTACGTAGCGCTTTGTTGGTTATCCCGTCCGGGCCTGGCGCCGACTTTGTGTTGAGCCTGTGCAGCACCGCCCTCACCTCTGCAACGCTGAAGTCCTCGTCTAGCTCCGCGTTACCCTCACCCTCCCAGGCGTATGCCGAGTGCGCGAGGGGGCTACGTGACTGAAAGTAACGGCTTCGCACTTCATCTAGAAAGTCCGCGTGGATGCTTTTGTAGTCGTGCAGCAACTTGTTAAGCCTATGTGCGTGCGATGTTTTCGTCTCCTCTGGATCCAAGAGGTGCCGGAGGAGATGCCACGTCTTGGCCCGTCCCAGCTGGTTCTCCATCCCATTGCAGATCTCTTCCCATTGAGTTTTGCATACCTGTAACGCGTGCTCTTCCATGTCCCTGCTTAGCCGTGCTATGCGTCTGCGCAGCGTTCGATTGTGGCGTTGACGCTTCCACCTGTCTTGCAGGCTGCGCTTGGCTTCCCACATGTGTAGGAGTTTGCTGTCTACCTGCTGTATAGTAAAAAAAAAATTTAGAGCATTTATGATTTTATCCAAATCAAGTTAAACCAACTGGGTAAGCAAACCATTTGCATAAAATCAAAAGGCATAAAGTGATTCATGTATTATAACTATGTGAACAATTTCAGCAATGCAGGGCAAAGTGACAACAGTTCTATTAAAAACCCCTCTCATTATAACATGCATGAAAAGCACCACACCAGAATATTTTATAGTGCATGTAATATCGAGACTACTAGACTGTCTATTGACCTTTTAGAAGAAGGGTATCTCCTTCACATTCAAGGGGCAACCACTTAGCCTTTTCCTGAGCTTTTCTGTGAATATTTCCTGAATTTCAGATATCATTAGGATTGATTTAGAGTAAACAGATTTTACTTACGCATTGAAACCTAGTTCTCTATGTAACTGCAATTATGGGTGCCAAACCATCTCCAATTAATTTTTAACATTTAACTTATTTTTTAACTGCAGCAGCACAACTAGCTATTGGTGCCCAAAAAGTAGCTAGAAACAATACCTTTACCTCTTTGAGCCTTTTGGAAGTGTTCAGCTTCTCAGTGCTCACTTTACAACATTTTTTTAAATAAGTGTTTGTATGCCCACTGCTCTTGCTCCTTGTACAGTGAGGAGGAGCACATGGCAAGAAGAGACAAGAAAGAAGCATAGTGAAAAAAAGCGAAATAAGCGAGGACCTCTTTTGTATCGTACAATGTGTGTAACATTACTATTGCGACAACATATAGACAAATTATCACGGCTATGCATCCATTGTAGAGTCATACACAGCTGCAACACCACGACTAAATTTCAACCTTGTGTTGGTTTAGTATCCCTTTATAGTGGCAAGCTAATGATATCTGCATTTGTTTGGCACACATTGAGATGCAGCAAAATGTGATATGGTAATCTCATTTAGAATGCACGTCATGTGGCTTCATTGTATATGCGGCTACAAGTAACTCTGGTTGCAAAGCAATATGGCAGAGCCTAAACAGACGTCACCGACCACTCCAATCTGAACTTGCCTTTGCTACTTGCCCATTATCATCCCAGCAAAAAATGAATAATTGAATCTGCTACAGATAAGTGCTAGCTTATGCTAAGGACCAAGTATGAAGGGTGTTTTGTCATGATTGAGATCAGTTATTTGTTCAAGAACACTTGCTGTCAAACACAAATACATTGCTGTCGAAGCATCAAGACTCAAATATAAAGCAAAAAGAAGTGTCTCTTTAAAAATTACAGGCCACAAGGCAAGATAAATATTTGATATACTTGGGATGTAAGGCACCCACAAGAGATGCTGCCATATTATACTTTTCCTTGTGTTGAAACCTGTTTGCTTTACTCACCCAACACATCTGTAAAGATGCCGTGAAAACACCAAGGAGCTGATGCAGCAAGGTTGAACACATGTCCAGGGATTCCACCATTCCTAAGCAGCCCTACAGCCTCCACAGTCCTGCAACCATTTGTAAGATAAATATAGTTCTACCCAAAGTTCTTGGTTTACAGACACACAAGCAAGACACATAACCACTCTATAGGAAGTTTGCATGATAATGCGCTGGGTAGCAAAACAAATGCCAATATCAAGTATCCCGGCCTGCCGCTTCTTTCTTTCCGTTCTTAATTAATCAATCCATGGTTATTAAATGTTCCCCCAATGTGAAGTGTACTGGCAGTCCGGTGAAAAATTGCAATGTATTTAGAACACAGTCCAATTCATGGCAAGTAAGCATGCAATAGCGTTTTGTCAGCTCTTCGAGAAAAGAGCACAAAGTTTAGCTAAAACTCATGTTTTCTATAAACACCATTCAATTTGATATAAAAGTTGTGAGCATTATGTAAAGTAACATGGATTCATGTTTAATCAATGATTTCTTATAATGTACTGATATGAATGCAACTAACTGAATATGAAACGATAAATTTTGCTCGAGAATTTAGAGTTATGAACACTATCGCACTTGCCTGCTGCATCTTGTCCGAAACAGCGGCAAGATAGGCTAGTTTGTGTAGGTGAGTAGTAATGAGCAGTGCAAAGTAACAACAAGAAACACCAGTAACAACAGTATGGGGCAAGCACAGACTGCCAACTGTATAATATATTACACAAAAGTTCGCCTGAATATCAGTCAGACAACTGGTGCAAATGAAGGTCCAGTTGGGCATGAACAAGTTACGAAATCTACAATGCCTGCTTTCACTAACAGGACCCTCATTCACATAAAGTATGCAGCGATAGGCCCCTACCGAGGTACGTCACAGCATGATGTCACTGGCACATGTAAAAGGTGTGGCTGGAAAAACACTCCCATTGGTGGCTCAGCCCGGTACAGTCGTGCGGTGTTTAGGGCAAGTTTTAATTTTTCAAAGCTTACACTTCACGTTACAATGTCGACATTAGCTGTAGTATGTGTAAGCAAACATCCAGCTGTGTGGTAAACTGTGTGGTAAAATATTTGCCACGCTGTCTGTTTATCTTGAAGAAGTGAACACACGTGGTGGCCTGTGCGAGCAACAGCGGCATAGTCTTCAAAAATGTGCACTGTTGATTGCGGCATGTAGTGTGCATTGAAAGGTATTGAGAATATCGGTTCAACTGAGAATACTGAGTGTGGTGTGTGCAGTGTCAATGACAATGTGTCTTGTTTGCGAAGACTAGCACTCATGGCAGGGACCGGTCGATGAAAAAACTTGATTAGACATTTTAGTCAAGGTAAATATGCACTTGACGTGACCATCTGCGAGTGGGTACATCTCGGTGTTTGCGCTGTGTGCAGAAAAAAATTGCAAGGTCACCGGGCTGGAACATACCATTTGCTGAAGCTGCATGTATGAATCGCCCCGACGAGTACGCAAGCTCAATAAAGGTATAACTCGTTTTATCGAAGGCCTCATATTTCTTCATGTAATAAGCAGAGATTCTTGTTTCACATATACTCAGTACTTTTACCGCTCGATATTCATGAAGTGACAATGCAAACAACAAGTTTGTGTGTTAGGTCCTAAGGGAGCAATGTAAATATGCAAATAAGTTGTAGGTGTCAGATTCAGCGATGTAACTGCACAAAAGATTACGTATATAATAGGCTACATGTTTATAATCGCATAGATCTCAGTGGTCTATCAGGAACGTCACAAACAACTTCCTTGCCAACCAGCCCTTGCACAGAGGGAGCGAATGGCTGGCGCGGTGCTCGAAGTGACGTCACACTATTTGCAAACATAGAGAGGTTTCTTACTTAGGCAACATTTTGCACAATATATTTTTTAGATGCAAGACTGTACTCATCCACATTGATCATACTGATGTCTTTTGTTGTTACTTTGTGCTGTGAGTTACTAGGCATTTAGTCACCATGATCTTTAAAAGCTAATTTCAGTGTTCTCTCTCATATTGCTGACAACTGTGTTGTTGCATAAATTGGGCAAAAAAGCAACACAGAAAGGCTGTCACAATAAATACACCAACATGGGTATTCTCCTGCAAACAAAAGTCGGCACTGGTCCTGTCATTACCCGTTTTCCTTCTTTCTTTGCCTTGTTTGTGCTGAAACAGCCAAACACCTGATGAGTTAAATGAGAAATATTAACGCATGAAAACTATAAGTGCTTGCATCAGCAACTACACAACAGCGTGATAACCGCACCCCTGCCACACAGCAGCGAAACATATTTTCAACATGCTGGTAGTGTATTATTTTATAAAAAGCAACTCTGGCAGATTACAAAATCTTACAATGTGCATGCAAGTTTTCTTCAAAGTCAGGCGTACAATGTAGGTGCTGGCTGGTACATTATTAGTTACAAGCAAAGGCGTCTTGCAGGTACACATGCAGATTGCACGAACACCTCTCTCTCTCTCTCTACACTAGGCACACACATTATACCTTTCAACAAGCACACGCCACTGTTTAGGGGCATAATAACGCTCTACCGTGAACGTATGCTAATCAACCCACTTAGGCGGTTGGCTAGGTGAATCGAGCCAAGTTACAAATTGTATCGCCCGTGAACGTAAACAAAATGCTGCTTTGCATCAAATGGCACTGCAGGCTTCGTTTAATCAACAACGTAGCAAGCGCCGTGTGCGTCTTCCTCACTACATTGCACATATGATAAAATCGATCACCATACACATGCATGTTGCCGCAGTTGTCTCGAATTAGCTCCAGTAAGGCCGCGCTGATGCGCCATGGCTCTGCTGGCGTTAGCGTTGTCAAAGCGAATCGGCAACCGCACTTGCAAAGGCGCGTAAGGTTGCCGTTTCACGACGCCTCATTCGAGTGCAGCAACACACACTTGCACTGAGTGGCATACTTGGTCTACATAAAAAAGTGTCCCGCTTACCTTTAGTTTCTTTCACACTGTCCTGAGGGAAGCGACCACAGGCGTCAGCCGTCACCTCGGAGTCCTTCGAGCGCCCGCCCAACCCGCCGATTCCTTGGACGACTCGCACTTGATCCGCACTCGGACAACCGCGGGAATAGGGCGCAATCTTAGCACATCACACGAACGAGGAACGGCGCTTCCTTGCGTAAATTTAACATTTCGTGCTCTCGTGTGTAGCAGCGCGAACACATGAGACACGCACCGCCACAGAAACAAAGAAGACAAACAACATGTGGCTTTAGCTGTGGATGGATTTTACTTGGATATCTGTGTGAGGAAAATAAAAAAAAAACATCTGTCGCTGCTATAAACTAAAAAAAAAGGTATGTTATCTGGCAAAATAACTTTAAAAGTGATAAACGGTTATTCGAAAAACAAGTTACAACTTATGAATATTTTCGCAGGTCTTTGTTTTGTTTTCGTTCTAGCAGACGACAGCCTCCTACTGCTTCTACGACAGACGTAGTGCGGTTTCACGTTCGGTGCGTGTCGCCGACGCAAAGCTCTACAGTAGTGATATCAGAGTTATCAATTCTCAATGAATCATAGGATGGCTACAAAGCAGTAACATTTTGACATAGTGCAGTACGCAATCTTTCAAGGTATGACATTTCTTTGCTCTGAAGCAAATCGAAGCAAGCCAGCCGGCACAATCAGCTGATGTCGCCGCTACGCGAGGCATGGTCGTGCGCAATAGCGTCGCGCCCCGCGCTCGATTTGTCATCACGCGATAGAGCTACTAAGTGGAATACAGCTAGATGCAGGGATGAATGGCGTATCACTCTAATTCCCTGTGGTGGCCGACTCAATCGCAAGAGAGCCCCGGGAAACAACCTTCAACTGCTCAAGCTTGTGTGTGGGTGTAAAAATACTTGTTTTCATCCGCGGCGGGGCAGCAATCTATAGTTGAAAGACATGCGAGAAGCATGTGACGTTTATACAATCCCAAAACATATGCACACAACAATAGATACGATCGCATATCGTACATAAATATGCAAACACATAGCGTGTAAAAAGCAAATTTATATACATAACTTAAACTCACGCGCTACCTTCAACGCGAACAGCTTAGCCAATAAAGAAAAAAAAACGCGAACAGCTTAGCAAGCGAACGCACTCAGTTCACGTACGCGAGCACAGCTAGGTGGCGCAGGTTCGAGTCCCGCCAAGTTTAATTTTTTTTTGTTTTTTTTTTCAACGTTTTTATTGTACTGCTATCTTTTCTAATGCCTTAGGTTCTAAAACAAAATAAAAGCAATATTGCGTTCAAGTACGTATGTGGGACTGTGTTTTTTGCGCAACAGTTATTAGTATTTTTATTTTCATTATTAATTTTTTCATTTATTTCATAATATAACAAAATTAAGGACTAAGGGGAACAATGGGTCTGCTTGATTGTGAAGGGACTCGAGAAGTGAGAAAACTCAAACCAAAAAATTTATTTGAGAAAAAACTGAGCATATCAGAGCCGGACCAGTTTCTTCAAGGGTAGGCCCAAGGTATGCGCGAGACTTGCTATATGACTCATCTCAAGCTGTGGCAGTTGAGGGAAGGCAATATCACCGAGAAGCAGTTCCAAAATATATTTTGGTTGATGTTTTTTGATTCCTCCAAAATAAGGACTGCACAATTGTGATCGAGCCAAACCAAGAATTGCGGGCACGAAGTCATCAGACAGAAAATGAATAATGTTGATTGTTTGAAAAATTGCCCTTAATAAAGGGAAGAGTTATGGAGTGCTACGTAGCTTAACTCGCAGTAGGAATTTTATATATACATATAGATAGTTTAAAATGGACAATGTTGCACACACAGACATTGGTTAAATTTCTTTGCAGCACAGTTGAAGCATCTATGTAGAACTGAAGCATCAAGAGAAGCTCATGCGTCGTCACTTCATTGCGCTTTACATAGCTTGTATGCGTCCATGCAGCCATGATATGATATATTTTAAAGCATTTGTTTAACCTATAATCTTCTTATTCATTAAAGCTGGCCCATAAGTTGTGTCTTATGTAGCACTACAGTTGAAGCGTAATCTGCATGGTGGTCTGAAACAATGCTTTTGAAAATCTCAAAATGACCCAGCTCTATACACGACCATCCGTGCATCAGTGATAAGCACCATTATGTGTTTGTACATATCGGTTGTGCTCTCATACTTAATTATTTTTCTGACCACTCCCTCTGCCCCTACCTCGTTTCTGTCGTGAAACTGTGGCAAGTTGTGTATAGCTGTATTTATATTGTAGGAGCACATACTATCAATAAAAATTATTTTTAGGCTACATGCAATTAGTTTTCATAGATTTTCATTTCTTTTGTCGGTGCTTAGGAGAGCTAAGCTCATGGTCGATATTTTAAAATGACATTTCTCTTTGCCAATGTTAATGAGAACAGTTTCATTAATAATGACAAGTTCATTCACATTGAATTTACTTCTCATTATTATTGTTTCTACCAAAAAACGAGCCCTTGAAGTTATGCTTTTTTTGATTGATTTGTTTTTGTGTGACAGCATGCAAGTAAAATGACAGTTATTGTCATTCCTTGTGAATGACACATTTTCGTGTGACAGACTTTAGCACCTGGCCATCTGCAGAAGTTGTATTCATTCTGGAAAAGGGCGAACAGCGGTGACTGACAACACGGACTAGCCTGCGTTATTCTTTTGTATTATATATGTCACTGTGCATTTATTTATAACTTTATAGAGCTCGGATTTCCTGCTTAAAATTTGACAACAACTGTAGAGTTTCCACATTTTTGCAACAATCCACATGCCTTTCATACACTATTGCATTTTTTCGTAAGCACTTTACAAAATCTGTATATTTCCTTAAGATCTTACATTCTGCATTTTCCTTATGAAAGCTTCTGTACACTCCATACACTTTCCTTATACTTCCATATCTTCCATCATGAACTCTCCGTATGCTCCATAAGTTTCCTTATCTTTTTTATCCTTCCATATACTCCATAAAAAGCGTTCCATATATGCCATACATTTTCCTTATCTTTCCGTATACTCCATAAAAAGCGTTCCGTATACGCCATACAATTTCCTTATCCTTATACTCCATAAGAAGCTTTCCGTAAATGCCATACAACTTCCGTATTCAGGTAAAAAATTGCGCTGAAATAGAAAGGACACCACAAAGAAGGAACACTTAAACAGACCTTCTTTGTGGTGTCCTTTCTATTTCAGCGCAATTTTTTACCTGAATAGAATGAACCAACTAGCCCCTCAAGACGTCCTGATCAACTTCCGTATATTTCCATAAAACTCCATATTTTTTCCGTATGTAGCATAAGGAAATGTTACGGAGTCCATATATTTTCCGTAAGATTTCATACGGAACGTTTCAGTAGGGTTCCCTTTGTTTTGAAGCTCAGTGCTTCAAGAAGCGACAAGACCTGATAATACGTGGTAGCAAACTACGAATCGGTGCCCCCGGGGGCACTTTCGTGTATAATTTTCATCGTAAACTTACGACTAGGAACCGGTGCAATGAAGAGGGACGATGCAAGCAAGGCGAGCGCACGCATCCTATTTGTGACGTGAAAACGATCACAGCACTGGCTTCACTGTGAAGGCCTTCACGACCAATGTAGTAGTAATAGTTGTCGTCGTAGTAGTAGTAGGTAGCCACCTCTCGTTTAGTCGTTGGAATGTGCGTTGGATGGCGGTACTTGTATTTCATAAGTATATGATTAAAAAATGCAAGGTGGCGGTACTTGGAATGTTCACAAGACGGACGGACGCACATATTGGCAGACAGATAAGCAGACGCAAGAATGAAAGGTCGCGCAGGCGGACGGACAGACAGATACTCGGACAGACGCACGGACAGGTGGATGGACACGCGGACGAATGGATTGACGCAGGGACAGACGTACAGACCAACTGACGGAAGCTAGCACGAATGGAAGGATAGTAGCGCGGACAGAGTGACGGAAGCTTCGCCCCACTCATCATCATTCACTCCGTGCATATGCTGTGATTGTTTTTTTGCTTCTGGAATGCGCTTAGCCCTCTGACATCTTTTCTAAAGCATTCTGTGCAAAAAGTATTTTACATTTGAACAAATTACACATCTTGTAGGAAGAGCTCTAAATCTTTACCAACGCTCCGTTCTTGTCGAATGCATCTTAAAATGTAAATAACTGCCAAATCCAGACGACGCTCAGCTCATTTTTACTCTTTTAATCATGTCGTTTTGAGTACAGAGAAGAATGAAAATTAGCAATACCTGAATCACAAAACACTGATTGTGGAAGACTTTGTTTTCTTCTCAATGTTTTTTCTCTTTCAGTTTTTGTCGGAAGGGGGGTCTACTGATACGGCTTTTGCACTGAATGTCAAGCTGTGCTGAACGCATGAATTTATCAAACAGCGAAAGCTTTTGCGCGTCATATCTGACGAACGCGCACAGAGAATACGCTTCCTTCACGTAGTTCTACAATAAGCGAAGCCACCGCGCTTCAATATATCGACCATTCGAAACTCCCAGAGGTGCTCGAGTTTTTGAATAGCCATTGTGAACGGGTCGTTGCCGCTTGTCGCGAACTGAACCTCTCCTCGCATCGTGAGCGCCAGCCATGATAATCACCCACTCATTTGCGAATTGGGCGATCAACGGGACACTCTGCGTTCCCTGCCTCGCTATCATTTAGGGCGGCGGGCATCCAACGCAGCCAGTGCACGCGTCTAAGCGCTAATTAGTGTAAGTGTTATGTTTACTTTTTGAAATTGTACCCAAAGAATATTCTTTCTATTAATTTGCAATGTTCCTATTCAAAACTTCTATATACTGGTATAGCGTGACGTGAGCAAGCGTAGTGTTTTCGATTAGAATAAGTCCGCATTTATAGTGGTTCGAAAATGGAGATTGGCGGGATTGTGCTATTATAAACACTATTGATTGCACAAATCGAATGACTTTCTTACAGTGCCTAAAAGTATAGTTTCTGGTCTTTGTCTTGGTTTTGTAGAGCCTTCTCTGGTTAAGCACACTCTCATTCCTCATTTCATATCTTTCTCCTCTCTAGCGCATTAAATAAAAAACACCAGTATGCCGAAGTGGTTAAGCTTCCGAACTTGCGATTTTTACTTCCCCTCTTTTTTTGGGGGGGGCATCTGTGTTCGCAAAACAGAAATTTTGAAAGGCCAAAGCTGTCGGCTTCCTACTGCACAAGTAGAGTTGTTCGAGCTGTTGAGTGCGATTGTAGTCGGCAGCTTTTCGACAAGGGTCTAACCAGAACGCAGTAAAGCTGGACAGCGTGGCGTAACAGTCCGTCATAACAATGCTCAGACGCTGCTGAAACAAAGAAAGTGAAGCGACACAGTTTACCCGGAGCACGTAAAAAAAGAAAATCGACAATGCTTTGTTAGCACCGAATTGTCATCGAAGGTTGTTCTTCATGCTGCCATCTTCACAAAATCATTGTCACTACACGGTGACCGACGCTAGTACATTACTGATATTAAAATTACTGATACGTAAAGCGGTTGATATTTGAAATTTAACCAATTAACTATAGTAATCAAGTGGATATGTGCCCTCGCATGTCTGAAACCTAAGTATGATCACATTATTGTTGAAAAGACGGCGAATAAGGAAAGAAGGAGAGGACAGGCTAGCCCAAAAAAGTTTTGCTTGCTTTGCCACTGAATGAACGTGGAATCAAAGGACGTGCATGGACAGCCATAATCACTGTGTTACCAAGAACTGTTGCAAGGCTCGGACGACTTCGAGACGAGGTCAAGTACGTTTACCTGCGAGTCTCCCTGCATTAGGGCTGCGTCTATGACGGGATCTTTCCTTCCTGGAAGGCGCACAATTTTCACTTCGGCTCAAGTTACTACACAACATGTACAGTGTCAATGTTTATAAAAGGAAACACAGGAGCTCGTGGCCTGCGGACTCAAGTGGCTGCTGGAAGCGCGTTAAAGCAGGAGCGAGAGCAACCACAGTCTCTTATTGCGTCATCTCGGGGTGAGCGTCTTGTGTCAGCGCTCGTCTTGTGTCTTCCTATTTCTCTGTCTTCGTTTTTCGCACTGTTTACCACGAGCAAAAGAAACATTCTTTACTGATATAAAACCAACGGCAAGATTGCGACCCCCTCCGCTTTCAAGGCGATTACCGCCATTGTGCCATCAGCAATAAATGGTTGTTTCACTCGCCGCGAGATGACGTGGAAAGAGACCGTGGTCCCACTCGCTTCCATTTGAACGCCCGGCCAGCAGCCATCGGAGTGCGCAGGCCACGCGCTCCAGCGTTCCCTTTCATAAAAAATGACACTGTACCTTTCAAAGGCAAAAAAAATTTCGAACCTTTTTGTGTTGAGGGATGTCGTTCAATACTCGAGCGCTGCACGGGCGCTGCTATTTATAATGATCGTTGTTGTCAAGCTCATGTACGTGCACGTGCCCAAAACCAGAAGATAGTGCTTGAAAACAGGGATATCATATCACACTGTATCTTATCGTCACGGGGTCGTGATGTCGAAGAATGGGGCTGACTGTAGTTAGAAGATCAAACTGTTTATCCGGCTGAACTCCTGGCCGGTCAATGAAAAGTCAGATTACAGCGATACACACTGGTACTGAGAGCGGAGAACTGAGAGTCATCCATCGATCGACTGAGAAGTGGTGAAACACGTCGGCATTTATACATGTGCCGTCGAATATTCCGGCGTTACTGCTGGCTGCCGCGTGAATTTCAGAATAATCTATAATGTTTGCGTTGCGCGCGTTATCTTAACAAATGATCTACTACAGTCCCGAAGCTTGCAGGCGCGATTGGCGCTGAACATTACTTATAGGGTGTAACGGGTGATAAAATAACTTGAGCTAGGAATATGACAACGTCCTGAAAAACAAAATTACGAATATAACAATTATGACGTTACAGTGCCTTCGAATACCGCTAGTCAACAAAAAATGGAACTTTTTAGGAAAGCGAGTGTAGTGTGTCATGTTGAGCATTAATTCCTACGATAAGGTTAATGAAGGCGGTTCTCCCCTATTTCACTTTGCTTTAGGATCGTAACGAATACCTGACTTAGAAGTATCGAGTTCAGTCCATAAGTGATACGCGTCTTTTGTTGATCAAGAAATGCTCAGTGTTGGGAATCAGTGCCAGTAATGACATATTTTCTAAGTATTCTGTCGAAAATGCTACTTTAAACACCACCCGCTAGCAGGGAGGCAATGTTTTCAACTAATGCAATTAACGATGTGAAAGAGACGAAGCTGTATCCGGAGCTCTCAAACGCTTGCGAGGTGCGTAAGCCCAAGCCACTCCTGCTTTTCTCCTTCATGCGATCGCATAAAGAAACGTGTCGCAAAGCAAACGAAGCAGCTAAATACAACGCACATACGACATTTTGCAGCGTCAGTTCGGGGCGATTTGCTTGTGCAGCCCTGTAAGCAAAACGTGCTCGCCATTTTTTATAGCGGACCCTCCAACCGCCATTGCAGACAGAAACTGGTGTAGGTGTGTCAGCAGAGCGGTGACAATCGACAACGACGTCATTCCTGGCAAGATGTCCAGTGTCTACCATAGAAATGAAAATTAGCCTTTTCTATACGTATTTGCGTATATTTACAGAAAGCTAATTCTTTCTAGTTTGGTGGCAAGAAAAGAACATATCTTCAAACGAGTGTTCAATGATTCTTTCTTGGGGTCAGTCAAACGTGTATTCCTTTTTTTTACAACATCGAAGCTCGCCTATGAAACACATATTATGAAACGAGCCTTTGGCTTGAAAGGAAGTGAAGCTACCATTGTTCAGAAACCTTGGCAATTTTCTATAATTCCACTTCAGGTATCAAAGTTTAAACGTAGGCACACCATCGAGCCCAAAAGGCGACCATTGTCACTCTGACGACATTATGGCGTCTCGAGGACACCAGAACGTAATATTGCGTTTGCCCTTAGGTCGGCTGATCTCGGAAGTGATACTAAACCTTTGTGTGGTACAGAAAACATTTTGGAGAGGCTAGGGGAGGTTGCAGGATAAATATAATCTACAGAGAAGAGAACCTGGAGCTTTATTTTTGATTTTTAGTAGCCAAAAACTAATGCATCAAGATGCTGGCACGACTTTTCATGCCATGGGGCGATCAGGTGTTTCTCGGGATCATTCATGAATAGGACATTATAAACTGCTATTCGTCTATGCTTTTGCGCTACCAGTGCAGAACATTTCTTCATCATTCTGTATTCATTTTCTCCCTCTCGAAAGCGACCTGGTGCAAAATGCTATTACATATAGCAGTATAGTGAACTCTGTACGCACGAAATGGGGATCTGATAACTATATAAAATACGGTAAAGGAGAGGCATAACCACACACAGCGTATCGGTCATATTGTTGAGCAGCCACTAGCTTTCGCATCACGAATGAAACTGAACGCAATACCTTCGGAGCTTCCGCTAGGGAAGCGTGCCTTCGAATGCGAAATTGGTTGAAAGGCACCGACGTCGACGCTGTATCGCGCACACGGCGACGTTTGAAAGCCGCGAACCGAACCACGTGCGTGTTAGCAATTCATATCAGTATCGAAGTCTCCCCTGTCACCCGTCCACACGCAGCGCTTTTAACGGAGCCGTCCTCACCATTCAGGGGAGCCTCCTGTCTTAAATCTAGAGAAAAATTGATCTCGCAGAGAGAATTCTGACGACAGTGGGACCTCAATGACACCCCATCCACGCTCTTTTGTTAAGGGCATAGCCTTAAGTGTTATTTTTAAGGGCTCACTGAGCGAAGCGCAGTAGCCTATTGCAATGGTACGAGAACACCCGTGACCCACACCACCAATGATGTTACGCTGTAACTTCTTCGTGTGACGCTTTTATGGTGACACAGATCGCATTCGTCAAACTTTTTAGCAGTTGCGTGAATTTCTAGATGCTACACATTTCATATTGTTCAAAATCCAGGAACTAATAAGCAAAACAGTGCTAAGGGTTTGCCGCCTGCTTTTATGTTCTCACCTTGAGGACGTACAAAGGGCTCCCTGTATCAAACAGATGCCTGTATATATGATAAAGAAACTCTTTTTTTTTTACCGAAATAGCATTCGAAAGCTCCTTGCGTAGAAATTGCGGTGTCATCAACAGTTGCATCGTTGGTTCCGAGAAAAAAAGCAACGTTGCCTGTGAGCGAGAAATTAAGACGCGTGCAAATGAATAAATAACACAAATTTGCGATTGGTGTGACGATCTGACCCAGGTCTTCTGCGTTGCAAGTAGATGTCCCATGACAGTCCTACGCCAAAACTTTAGATGGCTTCGATACAGTAGAACCCTACATGAATACCATGCAGTGTGTTCAGTCACTGGAAAGCGTGTATCGTTGCGTGACACAGAAAGGCAGAATTTCACCAGCTGTCAAAGATTATATATATATGTGTGTGTGTGTGTGTGTGTGTGTGTGTGTGTGTGTGTGTGTGTGTGTGTGTGTGTGTGTGTGTGTGTGTGTGTGTGTGTGTGTACATATGCTTTGAAAAAGGACGGAAGGAGGGCCTGCCTGTGTACATTCACGCTTTGCGTGACATACGCATCATGGCGTCATGAATTAATGCTAAAACCTGCCATCTGACTTCTAGATAAAATGTTGCCTCGCCATACGCATCGATTTATTCAAACAGACGTGAAAGCATGTCATTTAAATCCCGCGGTTGGTGGAACATTTGTTTTGATTTTCATCTTGCAAGGTGTAATTTCTGTTCTTGACGAAATTATGCCATAAAACGCAATTGTCGGTACATATCCAGTCAACTAAACGGCCTCGAGAGAACAAAGTCGATGTCGGCTAGATAGATATACTCTAAGTGGAGGAAATTTCCTTAAAAGTAGATCGCATTAAAAAGCGTTTGATTACGTGTGCGGTGCACCAATATACAAGAGGACAGCCGTGTTTTAAACTAATTTCGATGTATTCATACATATGCAAAGGGTGAACGGTAATCTGACACTGCGATGTGCATTCGGTTTGACAGGACGCTAGCTTGCTTCCATTCAAATTGCCACTATATGAAGGCCACTTTGAATTAGGGCCTGAAAACTGACTTTTTATTTTACTGCCTGCACTTGTGTCTATTGTTTCATCGATGCTTGTGTCCCAAGTGTCTAAAGTGTTGTGTAACAAACGCATCCTTCAACTCCTACCTGTATAATTTAAGGCAGCGGTGACATCAATTACACCTCTTTGTACTCATTCGCACCGGCGCAAGCACATAAGCATAACCTTTTTTCTGTCACTATGTTACCTGAATTGCGATAGAGACTTCATTCGGTAGAAATATTTCTTTATTCAGCTTCTCTGAATGCCGTAGCTTCACAGCCTCGTTAGAATTTCCAAGCAAGGCCTGAGTCAGGCAGAAAACGACGGCAAGATGCATTCAAGGAGCACCGACACTGTAAAATAAAAATACTGTGTCAGAGTGCCTCGACGCAGTATGTAGCTAGGTGTCATGCTGTCGCGACAGAAGGAGGTTATGGTAGAAGTCAAGATAGAAACAAAGAAAAACAGAAGGAAGCATCATTAGGAAAGGCACAATAGCAACCTTGCTTGCTCAAGAGAAAGCCCATGCAAAAGAGGCGCATGAAGCTGTAACAGATCGTATTTTCTACCCTCCTGGAGGCCGAGTTCAACGCTCACTGCATATAGCGCTGTGCGCCTACTGGGCAAAGAGGGGTTGCCGTCTTGTCACTCGCGAAAAAATGAAAAATTTGATTGCGTTTTCGGGGCGATGTCTCGGGGAAACGTTGAATTGAATGTGGGCGCGTCGTTCTGTGGGGACACATTGACGCAAAAACACGTACAAAACGGGCTCGTAAAAAAAGGAACCCGACAGCCACTTTTCGGTGCCACATCTGACAATCCTGTCAACGAAACGATGTTGACCAGGATCACTGCCTGCGCATAACAAGATTTGGGCTAGCGCGAACAGCGAGGTGAAAGTTTCGATGAATATTTTGGGAGGATTTCGTGTATGCTTTGCGTGGAGCCGATGCTTCCTGGCTATCTCTCTGTGTCGCGTTTGTGGCGCATTCAATATTATGACAAGGGAAAGCCATGTACAAACTGAATCATAGTAGCCAGTTTCGTTCATAATAAGCGAATTGGGACTTCTTTTTTCACCGAGTTGCTTATAAAATTGTTCCGTCGCTGGTCACGTTTTAATATTTTTTTTATTTTCCCAGGAAATATGGTTATTTTGATGCCCGGCGCGTTCACTTATAGTTCGTCCTTATATTGGTGATATTGTTTCTTAGAGAATAAAGTACTTTAGTGTAATTAACAAGTAACATTGATGAGAAAACGTGCTTTCTATGCATGAAGGCTACTGTGAGGATGGTGTGCAAAAGTGAATAAGTGCTTTCGCTCATACTGCGCATATTTCCGCTTGACAAGTTAATTAAGTTGACATAGACGAATTCATTTCCGAGTGCCATTCGTTCGTAAAAATTAAAATGGTCTAAAAAATTGAATAGTAATCAAATTACCGTTTTTGTTGAGCTTCTTTTTGAATGAGTCATTGATTTTTAGGGTCTTCTTTGTGATGATATTCCTCTGTTAGATGGGCAGCAACTGGCATCTCTGGTCTGAATGGAACTCGTCTGGTGCGCTCAAGTGCGGTAACTTGCGTTTGCAACAACCAACTCTTCTTGTTCGCATAGAGCATGAGGACATGGGAACTAAGGAAGCAGTATTACGTTTGGATGTTCGATGTCGTTGTCACCCTATTTATCCAGAAAACGGCGGTGGCAAGGTCGATTTGTCGATCTGAACAAAAGTGATACAGCACTCTCATCGTTAGTTCCTTTTGAGCTCAACGGTGAGGTAGAAAACCTTAAACGTATTCTTCTACCAAATGGTTTTCGCCTGAAATACTTGATAACGTGCTGTAGGGTAGGATTGATGCAAAAAAGAGCTAAAGATTAAAAAAAAACATCATGGTGGATGCCTGCACGACGCCCGAAAAAAAAATGCTCTCTTTCTCACAAAATACGATAGATTGAAAATGACGTCACGAATAAGACAGCGGTGAACCTGACCGGACTCATTCCACTTATTGGCGGCACTGGGCTGAGGTATTTTGGTTGATTGTAATGGGTAGTGAGCTTTAGAAAAACTGTGCTGTTTTTGTTTTTAATGAATACGCAGCAACGACTTTTGAAAGACCCTTACTCGAGTGGGTTATTCTAAATGTTCGTGCCTATTTTTGATAAATGAATGTGCATGATTGGCAAGAGCTAACACTTACCTATGTCTATCAAATAAGCGTTAGATAGCGAGAGCAAAAAACCGAAAGTGAAGCCAGGAAAAGTGCTAAGTATGCAAACGCGTAAGCACTGGCTCTCAGCTGAAGAAGGGCTTCTTGTGCCTATTCGTATACTTGCAGTGGTCCCTGCATAAAATGGACCACAGATGAAACCCTCTTTATCAATTCTCCTTTCCAATACTCAATTTATCTTCACTATAGGAAATACAGTATAAAAAAATTAAGCAAGACACCTTCTTATCCAGCATGTGGCGTATCATGGTGCTATATAGGTTATGAGATGACTGATGTGATACCGTTCCTCGATCTCAAGAACACCTATCTTCCAATAAACGAGTTAATCATGAACATCAAATACATACCTGCATTGAATCACCGATAGAGTCAAAATGTTAAAGTACTGCGCTCTGTGTGCACGTTAAACAACACCAGATGGCCGAAATGTTTGTCTTGAGTCTTCCACCACGGTGTTTCTCATTATCATATATTGATTGTGCGACGTAAAACCCAAGATAATATTATAATCATTGCATTCAACCACGCCACTGACGCTGCTTCTGTGAATGCTTCATGGCCGCGAAACAGGTTATGTCTTCGAAGTTTCGAAACTATCTGCTCTAGCCATGATAGAAAAGCTTATGGTGCAAACTATTTAGGGTGCTACTCCTGAAACAATATTGCAAAGCAAGCAAAAACAAGAAAAAAATGTCGCGGCCTATCAGGCTAACCACGCTTTACACGAATGCCTGAGTGTGTTCTGAAGCGTTGTTTCTCCCACTTTGCATGTTTGTAAACAACGCAGTTTGAACACGTACAGCATGAATTACAATACGATCGAATTGTGATAGGAGCTGAAAACAAGCTGTGTTCCACTTGTCCAACTGTGTATACCCACATGTGAAGCGCAAACACTGTATACGCGGTAGACATTTTGTGCCAAAGTACTGTTGAACACCTAGACTGCGACAGTAACTCCTTCCTTCCGACGTTAAACCAAAAAGCTATGTTGTGAACAATAAAGCACCTGCTGTTTTAAGAGGAGAGCTAGGTCAAAGGGACGTCAAAGCATAACTTCGCTGTCGCCCCGCCACGGTGGTCTAGTGGCAAAAGTACTCGGCTGCTGACCCGCAGGTCGCGGGATCGAATCCCGGCTGCGGCGGCTGCAACTCCGATGGAGGCGGAAATGTTGTAGGGCCGTGTGCTCTGATTTGGGTGCAGGTTAAAGAGCCCCTAGCGGTCGAAAATTCCGGAGCTCTCCAGTACGGCGTCTCTCATAATCATATGGTGGTTTTTAGACACTAAACCCCAAATATCAATCTATCAATCAATCAGGACATCGCCATCGTTTTTGCACATTCATACTAGAATTTATATGGTGTTAAACGTCCCGAAATCACGATAAGAATACCAGGGACGCCGTAGTGGAGGGCTCCGGAAATTTCGACCCCCTGGGGTTATTTAACGTGCACACAAATCGGGATGCACAGGCCTATAGCATTTTCGCCTTCCTCGAAAAGGCAGCCGCCGAAGCTGAGATTGAATCTTGTGACCTGCGGCTCAGTAGCCAAGTACCTTAGCCAATAAACAACCACGGCAGGGCTGCGCATCCATACTTACACTCTCCTAAGCCTCCTATACGTGCTTAAAGAGATCGTTATCATTCCGAGAAGCTTTCTTTCTTATTTTATCGCCGTACCTATTGTGTATTTAGTCCTCCATATTTTTCATTCACAACAGAGGTGTAATCATTGTTTGCATTCTTCCATATTTTCTTTTTCCTGTCATGTGGCGTATTCACTGAAACTTGCTCTAGCCACCCAACACCATATCATGTCATTCGTGTGGTCGAAGATGCGGCTCTTTGTGTTTCTGTGTGATTCTTATTTTCGCTTCGGAGGAGACAGTGACATCACTTTCTTCAGGCTGAATGCTTTCCCGTGAGCATTCATCTCGACATTCGGGCCACATCAAAATGCTATTCATCATTGCTTTTTTATGTTTCTAGTTTTTCATCATTCTGGAAAAGTAGTTCAATTCTTAGATTTTCAAATTTAGTCTTTTTTTTTTCAGTATACGGATTCAATGGTCGATGTCTTTCGACGGTCGGCGCATGTCGTGGCGTCCTATTTTACGATCCTTACCGGGGCGTCTCCCCGCGTTGACATAAATTTTACATTTTTTATGCGTGGATGCATTTGTTGTATGCTCGGATTCGCCACCATGTTTTGAAAAGCTGCGTTTTTCTATTCACTCGTGATAGAAATGAAAACAGGGGAAAGCTTTTGTCACAGAGGCGGTTGTTGGGACAAAAGCGCTGTTGGTTGGCTGGCAAGAAAACCAGCTGCAAGTCATGGATGAAGTCATTCACCTACCGATTGAAATAGATTCACTGTGAACACGAGTCTACTTAGATTTTCTAGATAGAATAATGAAGCGGAGAGTGATTATGATGATGATGATGATGTTGATGATGACGACGATAAGTGATTTTAATGACACTGAAGTAGGACGCAGGGTAACAGAACACTATAGTCGCACATGTTAGCACATCAAGATACATTTTCGTAAATAGCAGCGTCATCTTCAGGTATTCTCAAGAAGCTGGTTGTGTTGATGACCTCAATGCTGATTATAGTAATTGTTATGATAAATATGATTGATTTATTTGTGGGGTTTAACGTCCCAAAACCACCATATGATTATGAGAGACGCCGTAGTGGAGGGCTCCGGAAATTTCGACCACCTGGGGCTCTTTAACGTGCGCCCAAATCTGAGCACACGGGCCTACAACATTTCCGCCTCCATCGGAAATGCAGCCGCCGCAGCCGGGAATCGAACCCGCGACCTGCGGGTCAGCAGCCGAGTACCTTAGCCACTAGACCACCGCGGCGGGGCTGTTATGATAAATATGTCTACCTAATTCAAATAAATGAGGTACCGCTCGTAACACAGTCTAACAGTGTTCATTACAAAGCAATATCGACATCAGTTCTATGTCGCACGCTTTTGGTGCTAACTCGATCGACTAAAAGCATGTTCTTCGACCATAAACTTTACGTGGCACTGACTCCTTCATCTACGGTATTTCTCAAGAAGTTGAGGAGACGATAGTAGGAATACAATTGCAACAAATCGCACAGTGTCATGGTTTGCTCGCTCTCATTCAATTTACTTGTGTTTAAGTTCAAGCAACTATACCTAACACCCAACTGCAATCACCAGGCAGCCCAGCATCAAGATTTCGTCAGCAATCACGAGTTGCCGTGTTTATCCCGCACCGTAACAGTTTCCCTTCAACATATTTTCCTGGTGAATGCCTTTCGCCTCCGCAATGTATAACGATACTTAACAGCTGACAAAGAAGCTGGCATACTGCACTGCGGCATTCTAAGGGAGCTGAGATATGGAAGCCATTTATCAGTCACTTGGCGGTCTACTACAAGTACTTTACATTTGGATGTTGTTCTTGCAGTAAATATTTCCGGTGTTGTGTTTGTTTGCTTCTTTCAATCAGTAAGTACAAAGCCATTTGAAGAGCTCTCCAGCTTGAATATTTTGTGTTGTGAGAACCACAGCCACAACAAGGTGGCTATCAATTGTCCCGTCAAATGTATAGCTTACCACAAATATGCATGTGATCAGATAAGGAGAAAAGGGCACCCGCGTGAGGGAGCAAATCGTACAACAGCCAGTCCTGCAGACAACGTTAAAGGCGCATGAGTGTGCTGAACCCACGACTCTTGCGTACGCGCACGTACACACACACACACACACACACACACACACACACACACACACACACACACGCGCGCACGTTGAAATACAGTTTTGTACCATCCCATAAACACCGCTTATCGTCATTAGAGATATCAAAAACTGGCTAATCAGCATGGTACTAATTTATGGCTCTTCGTTATTTTTTACTACACACGCTATATGACATGTGTAAGAGAAGATGTACAATAAAGAAAGTTGATTAAGAATATTATGTTTTGATGAGGCGAATCGACTAAGGCTGGCATTGTTGCGAGCCTTCAAAAACTCCAAGTGCACTAGTGAGGGGCTTACGAAAGACTGTGGGATCTTTAAGCTTCGCCTAAAAGAGTTCAACGAGATAGCGAACTCTTGTCTCTGCTGCATACTTCTCATTGTAAGATATTGCTCGATAAGCATAATTTTAAAATATACCAATGTTTAATTGATATATAATAAACGTTTGGGTCAGAGAAGCTTTCGAATATAGCTGCATCTTGTGTAATGAGTAGCAAGCTTTAAATCACTAGCAGTTGAACGCAGGAATTGTTTTGTTACTTGCTGTGCAACCACTGCGCAGTCCTAAAGGAATACGAGCAATCACTTAGGTGCCTTCTATAAGGTGTGGCCGGCTTTGAACTACGATTGTGGCGGAGAGCGGATTGTAGTGGACATGATGACCACGTGGTTTAGTACCCGAGGATTATGTGCAGCGATGCCAAATCCGCAATGATTCGAAAACGAGCTCTTTAATACTATCGCTTTGCAAAAAAAGCTTAGTCACCGAAAGAATCCTCCATAGATTGGAGCACCTTTTTGTGTGTGTGGGGCGAGTGCATCTAGTAGACCGCGGACAAGAGTTCACTGTTTTGCACCTCATATCGTTTTGGCAATTTACTGCTGTTCCCCGTCTTGACGTCGAGAAATTAGAAGAAGTTTAATGTTCAGAGAGTTCACATGGCCCGTAAAAAGATGGCACAGTATAGGTAACGAACCGACGGACGGACAGACATACACACGACGAACAGAGGCGCATGCATACAGACGTACGGATGGATGGATGAATGGATGGATGCACGGATGGAGTATTCATTGTTTACCGACAAAACCTTCCGAAGCTTCACCTCACTCATTATTATTATCTCTGTGGATGGATGAATGGATGAATAACTTCATTATGGCCCTTCGGTGCCTGCGTTTAGAGCGCAGCGGGCGCTTCCACGTCCGGAGAGACCTTGCCCCTCCGCCACGTCGTGGGCCTGATAGACAGCCCAGAGCTGTGCTTCAAGGTCCGCGCTGCGTGAATATGCTGTAATCTTTTTTTAGGGGCGAAGCTTCTTATAGCGGCACCCGTTCGTCCCTCGTAGTCGTATAGTAGTAGTGTGTAACCAGTCTTACATTTTGATCTCCAAGGTGGTGCCGGTGGGAGATTTTTCCTGTGCGTTGTTGAACAATAAAAAATTCGCAGCGTGCGCGTTAACTCAAAGCCGAATTCTCCTGTCTCTCATTCCCCCTTAGCAGTCACTGGCATTGACATTAAGCACTATCTCACATGAAAGGGTTGCTACGTTATACTCGCTGAGCGTAACCTTCTTGTTTTTAGAAAGGTTTAGCGAGCGTCGGGCCGCACTGCCATGAATACAGTGAAATAGTATATACCATAAACTGGAGGTGGTCAAAGGTGGGTAAGTAGACACGAAACGCAAGCCGTAAGAAAGTGTGCGTGTGCCTCTTCTCGTTCAGTCTTTGAAATGTCCACAGGATGGATGTGCTTCTATATGAGGAATATATGATGAAAAGATGCGAGATGGTGGTACTTGGAGTGTTGAATAGGTGGACGAACGGACAAACAGACAGATGCACGGACGGACGCACGGATGGCTGCACAGATGGATGGACGCATGCACGGATGCAGAAGCAGGTGCATGGACGAACGCAGAGACGGACGCACAGATGGACGTGCAGATGCACGAACAGACGCACTCACAGACGGGCGGATGGACGCACGGGCGGCCACACAGACGGACGCATGGACGGACGGAAGCAAGAACGAATGGACGGACGGATGCTTCGCTCCACTGTGCATATTTTACTTCGTGGATATGCTGCCATTTTTTTGAGGTTGTGGGTGGGAAGGGTTGCTACAATTGCAGCAAAACACCGAGAACATTGGTCGTCGTCGTAGGCTGTCCTTGCTCGCGCAAGGCGTGTTGATGGTTTTTGGCGCTACGTCTACAGCTGCGCTATGAAAAGTTTTTTTTTACGGCCGCGCTTTCGCTCTACTCACCCAACACGTCCGCACAGGCTCTGAAGAAGCTCCGAGCCGACGGCGTGGTGTGGATTATAACATCGTGAAGGGTGTTCGTTCTTTCTACAGGAAAGTGTCTTATTCTGGGGTCCACGAAGACTTCAGTGACGTATCTCCATGACGAAAATGACGTCCAAAAATACGAACTATCAGAAAGCAAAGGAAGAAACTTCTCGGACAACGACAGTCGAACCCAAGACCTTCTTGTCTGCGACATCGGAGGCTAGGCAAGCTACACACTGCTCAATGGCTACCTTTTTCCCATTTACCTTGGGAGCTTTAGAAACGCGTCTTTCACATCTAACACTGTCATTTCAAAGAAATCTTGGTGAAGTAAAATAATGCATCATGACCATGATTTCTACGATTATTTCTTCGACACGTAGTTTCTACCCGCCCGTCCTATTCAGCACATTTCCAATAAAAAGGTGTAATTTTTCCATCTGCTAACATCACACTAAATGAGGATATTGCCCCTATTGTCCGGCTTACTTATAGCATCCATCCGTTTCAAAGGTAGCTCGGCGTCACCTGGTTCCAATTCTCCATTCTGCACTTACACTCGAACCGCAAAAAAATTATCACAGCATATCCACGGATTGAATGATTATGAGTGGGCCGAAGCTTCGAAGGGTTTTATCGGCAAACCATGAACCATCCGCTGGCCGCGTCCATGGATCCATCCGCCCGTCCATCCGTCCGTCCGTCCGTCCGTCCGTCCATCAGTCCGTCTGTCTGTCTGTCAGTCTGTCTGTCTGTCTGTTTGTCTGGCTGTTCGTTCGTCTGTCCGTCTGTCTGTCTGTCAGTCTGTCTGTCTGTCTGTTTGTCTGGCTGTTCGTTCGTCTGTCCGTCTGTCTGTCTGTCTGTCCATCCGTCCATCTGTCCGTCCGTCCGTGCGCTCCGTCCCACTCGTCATCATTCATTTCGTCAATGTGCTGCGATCTTTTATTCCATTTTTGCAACACTTTAGCGTCCGCTAATAATACTCAAACTTTCGCCCTACGCAAGGAGTATTTTTCTTTAATCCTGCTTCGCCCTAGCCCATTCAGTCCCTGCGTCTTTATCAATGATTTTTAAAATTTCGTAAATTGCATGCTATTTCCCTTTTCTATTTGTTCCCTTATTTGCTTGGTGTATCCTAATCTTCACTCTAAATATTTCAACTCTTTTGGCGTTCTTTGAGCGTTCATGAAAGTTTTCAGACAACTCGCACCGCGCTTGACAGGATGGTCCGAAAACAGAAAAGTTAATGAGCTGAGTTCAAGCGCTACTAAGATGATGTAGAGAACCATGTACTGAGCTGTGAAATAACACCACATTATTTGTTTCTCAATACATTCAACATGTAGTGATCTCTGAGAAGTGATGACCGGTTGTTGTTGTGCTTCATCGAAATTTGAACATTTTAGAACTTTCCTGAATAATAATGTCGGAGCTGATGTTTAGGGGTGAAGATTCTTAGACTGTGGTCCTTCATTTCCCTGTAGTAGTAGCAGTGGTAGTAGTAGTAGTAGTAGTAGTAGTAGTAGTAGTAGTAATAGTAGTATGTGGCCACCTCTAGTTTATAAGTTGCTAAATAGATGGTGTTGTGTGTAAATGTTCTTAGGAATAATATACCTGCAAGGCGTTAGAGGTTTTCACAGCATACCCACGGAGTGAATGACGATGAGTGGGGCGAAGCGTCCATCGTTCATGCGTCCTTTAGTCCGTACATCTGTTTGTCTGGCCATGCTTCCATTCCTGCTTCCATTCGTCCGTCTGTGCTTATATCCGTCCATTCGTCCCTCCGTCCATCCATCCATTCATGCTTCCGTCCGTTCGTCCGTGTGTGCGTACGGATTTCTGTACATCCTTCCATGCGTCCCTCCTTGCTTCCGTTCATCCATGCATCTGTCCAACCGTCCGTGTCTCTGTCCTTCCGGATGGATATTTCGCCCTACTTATCATCAATCACTCCGTGGATATGCTGTGATTTTTTGTGTTTTTATGTCATCGTGAAATGTTCGACGATTTAGAGTCAGATGAATTCTACTGCGCGAGAGCAGTGTGCTTATAAAACGTTCTTAACAATTTAGAGTACTTGATACTTGATACTGAGTACTTGATACTCATAAAGCCGTCCTGTAGTATTCACACAGCCGTGTTTAGAAAAATTTTTGAACGATTCAGAGTACTGGGTATACTACTATAAGAAAGCATATAGCCAGCCTGATCGCCTGTATATAAAAAAGTTGTTAACCACCTAGAGTACGAGGTGCTCTACTAAGGGGGAGCGTAGAGCCGTCCCGCGGGCCTCACATGCTATACTGAGTTCATAAAATGCCTATGGTGTCAAATAATGCTCAAACTTTTCATGCATTCCACGGTGAACGACCACCTGAAACTCTCCAGAATCCTGACAAATTTCTTTTATTTACAAGAGTGGAGGCTTGGGCTAGTTGGTGCGTATTCATATTAGCAAGGTGTTTCAGCGCGCGAATAAAGGAAAAAGGACAGGGTAGACAGAAAGAGCGCTGACTTCCAACTAACTTTATTTCGCATAGTGGCATGAATTTATACGTCTAAAGAGGAAGATTACAGAGCATGAATGTAACAAACAAGCCCAATCTACACACCAGTAACAGCACGTGTGGCAGGTACTCTAATGCCTCAAAGCCCAGCCAGGTAATCGCGTTCAGCCTGGGATAAAGCAACCGATGAAGTGCTTACGCACTTATCTCCTAGCACGTGTATTTTTTCTGCTTCGATAATTTCTCGGGTAAGTTGCTCCCTGTGCCTTGCCAATATAGAGCACTGATAAAAGAGGGGGGTGCACCCACAATCTCGGCAATGAATGCCAAGATGCTCTTGTACCACATTGTGCACATTGTTTCGGTGTTCTCGCAGGCGGTCGTTTATGCACCTGCCGGTTTGGCCGACATAGACGCACCCACACGTCAGTGGAATTAAGTATACGACTCCCACTGCGCAAGGGACGTAGCATGTCCTGTGCGCAACAGAGCACACGGCAGAAGTTGCGCGAGGTGTATTTACCCGTTTGCAAAGCTTCTGCAATTTTTCAGGTGCAGAAAAAACAACAAGAACGTTGGCGTCTCGAGCAATCTTTTTTAGCCTGTGTGAGACGTCGTGCACGTTCGGTAGTACGACAGGCCGGCTCTTTGTGACGCTGTTGCGCTTATCTGGTTTGCTGCCTCGCTTCACGACAGTGACCAGCTTTTCCGCCACTGAAACGAGAACGTGTGCGGGGTAACCGGCTTTGCTGAGGCGCTCCACTTGTAGAGCAAAGCTGCGGTGTACCATGTGGGGGCAAGACTTCTTTAAGGCGTTGGCAAGGCAGAGGTTAGCAATGCCCCGCTTGACCAATTTTGAGTGAGCTGAGCCGAAAGGCAGATGTGGCTTGCCGCTTCTTGGTTCATACATCCAGCAAACATGTCGGGGTTCTAGCAAAAGCTTCAAATCTAGATATTTCAGGTTGTTATCAGTGGGTGATTCATACGTTAGAACTAATGGTTTCAGGCATTCTCGGAAAACAGTCAACACGTCAGAGGAAATGGTCTTAAAATTTTGACTGTCACATTTAAACAACACTAAATAATCATCAACAAAACGGCAGACTTTAAAAACCACAGAGTCTCGGACCAAAGTACGCAGTGGCACCTTCAAGAACACCACACGAGTTCCTCAGTCTAGTCAGGCAAGTCGCTCGTCGTGCTCCTGACTCTGAATGTGATGGATATGTTGCCCAAGGCGTGCATGTGCTATCGAGATGTAAGTCCTCGAACAAAGTTGTCAATACAGGAGGCACTGTCGCGTACCTAAAGGCACATTCCTTGTCACATCTGCAGGCTGACTAGGAGGGTGGTTTTGCGGTTCTTCCTCGTTCAATGTTTAAGGTGAACGCCATACAGGCAATGCAGTCTCTTTTCAACGAGAGTGATAAAATTTCTCTAAATAAGCTTAAGAAGCGTGCGAAAACTCTTGCCGGGGATCTGGGGCTTCAGAAGCTTTCAAAGGCAATAGATAGCTGCAAAAAGCTTAGCCTTGACTTGTTTTTTTCTGCGAAAACGCACAAAATTGACTGCCCTTTGCGGGTCATTGTAACAGAAAGGGGGACCTGGCAAAAGCCGGTAGCACTTTTCTTGCAAGAAAAGCTAAAGAATTTAACAATAGACGACCCTTTTTTTGGTAAAAAACTCTGACGCTGTTATTGACATTATTGGGCGAACTAACACAGAACTCCAGGCAATGTCTGTGGATAATAAGGACTTGTATTACTCTTTGCCACACGATCAACTACTAAATTGTGTAGAGGAATTCATAGACAACTTCGGATCATCAGCGTTCCAAACGCGCACTGGAATTCATAACAGCAGCTTATTAGAGTTACTCAGCTTCTACTTGAAGGCCACTTTTGTATCTTGGGATGACAAAAACTACTTACAAAAAAGTGGAGTATGTATTGGTTCATGCTTGGCACCCATTCTCAGTGACATATTTCTAGCACATCAGGATCGTGTCTTGTCAAACAAGCTTGATGACTCTGTGGTTTTTAAAGTCTGCCGTTTTGTTGATGATTATTTAGTGTTGTTTAAATGTGAAAGTCAAAATTTTAAGACCATTTCCTCTGGCGTGTTGACTGTTTTCCGAGAGTGCCTGAAACCATTAGTTCTAACGTATGAATCACCCACTGATAACAACCTGAAATTTCTAGATTTGAAGCTTTTGCTAGAACCCCGACATGTTTGCTGGATGTATGAACCAAGAAGCGGCAAGCCAGTTCTGCCTTTCGGCTCAGCTCACTCAAAATTGGTCAAGCGGGGCATTGCTAACCTCTGCCTTGCCAACGCCTTAAAGAAGTCTTGCCCCCACATGGTACACCGCAGCTTTGCTCTACAAGTGGAGCGCCTCAGCAAAGCCGGTTACCCCGCACACGTTCTCGTTTCAGTGGCGGAAAAGCTGGTCACTGTCGTTAAGCGAGGCAGCAAACCAGATAAGCGCAACAGCGTCACAAAGAGCCGGCCTGTCGTACTACTGAACGTGCACGACGTCTCACACAGGCTAAAAAAGATTGCTCGAGGCGCCAACGTTTTTGTTGTTTTTTCAGCACCTGAAAAATTGCAGAAGCTTTGCAAACGGGTAAATACATCTCGCGCACCTTCTGCCGTGTGCTCTGTCGCGCACAGGACATGCTACGTCCCATGCGCAGTGGGAGTCGTATACTTAATTCCACTGACGTGTGGGTGCGTCTATGTCGGCCAAACCGGCAGGTGCATAAACGACCGCCTGCGAGAACACCGAAACAATGTGCACAATGTGGTACAAGGGCATCTTGGTATTCATTGCCGAGATTGTGGGTGCACCCCCCTCTTTGATCAGTGCTCTATATTGGCAAGGCACAGGGAGCAACTTACCCGAGAAATTATCGAAGCAGAAAAAATACACGTGCTAGGAGATAAGTGCTTAAGCACTTCATCGGTTGCTTTATCCCAGGCTGAACGCGATTACCTGGCTGGGCTTTGAGGCATTAGAGGACCTGCCACACGTGCTGTTACTGGTGTGTAGATTGGGCTTGTTTGTTACATTCATGCTCTGTATTCTTCCTTTTTAGACGTATAAATTCATGCCACTCTGCGAAATAAAGTTAGTTGGAAGTCAGCGCTCTTTCTGTCTACCCTGTCCTTTTTCCTTTGTTCGCGCGCTGAAACACCTTGTTTCTTTTATTTTTCACCAAAGTTTACTATGTCAAAAAAGGGTTGATCGGGAACAATATTATAAAAGCGCCGAGCCCTTGCGTCCTTTAACCTCATAAATGGAACAGTTGCAAATGTCACCTAAAATGCACGCTTGCTACACCGTGCTCCCCACACCTGGGAGAGAACTTTCAAGCGGAAAACGACATGTTGGGGCATACAGCAAACTTACTTGGTAACCGCTCGCACTCCTGGATCAAGTCCGGGGGCGGCTAAGATCAGTGGAGCCCTGGGCGTAGAACCTCAACCACAGAAGCTCTAACATGCCTTTTTCCCCCTTCAATAAAGTTTCTCTCTCTCTCTCTTCACACACAAAGCAATACCTTTATGTTGGTAAGCGTCAAAGGTCAGCCACTTCTATTGTTACACCTTGTTAGCATACAAAAGCTCACACACCTGATCTTTACTGAAAAGTAGAGAGGAGTGTCTCTAATTAGTTGACATTGTGATCGGACATAATAAGGTATATTTTAGCATAAACTGGGAAACGAACAAGGTTCGTTACGAAGTTCGGTAATATAATTCGAAGACGATAATCATCAGTCTTGGGTATGATTAGGTTCTGCCACTGGTATGTCAATCGTGCAGTACAGACATGTGGCACTGCATTTTATACAACTAGTTTTTCGGCTCTCTCTGTACAGTCTTTGACTGTGCGCTTATGTCTTGAGCACAACAAGCCTAGCCTTAAACAACAACACAACAAAACAACAGACTAGCCTTGAGCGGCTACTTTCGAGCCGCTCGAGTGGTGAGGACGCGCAGGAAAGCAGAGACGATGGAGAATAAGGGAGGAGAAGGTGCGAGTGTGGTGTATATTGATTGTAGTCGAGAACCATCAAACAATGTAATTTTAAATTTTGATAAGTGAGGAGAGGTCAGAGCGCTTACTCAGAGGCAGGAATCTATGCAGCAGGCATCTCAGACTTGCCAAATTCCAGAGATAGAAGAACTTTTGAAATTTAAATTGAAAGAGTCAATCTGTAGATTGAGTACGAAAAGTTATTACAAAGTAGAAAACATCCTGAACGCCTCATTGGCAGTTTGTTCAATTCAGGGTCATAGATGGGTGATTCAAGACGACTCGGTTTTGACTCTATCAAGCAATGTTCAAAAGTGCTCAAAGGGTTTCGCTATCCGGGTGACGCTGATGTACCATTATGGTTTGGGGAGGCTGAAAAACTTTTTGATAGTTACCGGGTACCGTATGAGAGTCACGTGCATTTGGTTATGCCAGCCCTAACTGAACGCGTTCGTTACATACTGCGTAACATTGACCCCAAAGAGAGTGCAGATTACGAGTCTGTTAAGCCGGCAGTGCTGAAGGAACTGAAGATTTCGCCGGCACAGTATCTGCAAAGGTTTGAGAGGTTGGTAAAGCAGAAGGGGTCATGGTCACAGTTCGCGTCTTGCGTCAAAACGTATTTCTCTTACTACCTTCAAGTGACAGAGGCAGACACGGTAGGCGTGACGGCAGAACTTATGGTGGCTCACAGCATAAAATCTGGATTTAGTACGAAACGTCTTGGATATGCGAGACTCCAAGAAGGCAAGGAATAGCTTAAGCCGACTGAGATCGCTTAAGTACTTAAAACTTTCAAACAAGCAAAAGGTAAAGGGAAACCAGCTGTACAAGTCAGCAAGAAACCAATGACAAGATTTGTAAAAAGAGCGCAAAATTGCCAAATATGTCAGGGCTGAGGTCATTTCGCAAGTGTGCCCGTATTCTGGTGATAAAAAGAACAACGCAAACAAGGCTACCGAGCGAAAGCAAAACGTTCAATTGGTATTCATAGCCCAAGAGATGGGGAGTCAAATACCAGATGGAATTCTGAGAGCAAAGGTAAACACTTTGAAACACGAGGGCAATGACACACATAAATTACCGTCCATCCTTATTATGTGCACATATATTCACAGATGCGGGTCTGGATACAGCGAGTGAGATAACTGTAATACGGGAGAGTCTACTTCCACGAAGCCTAGTAGAGCCGCCAGGCATAGTAAGATTGGTTTCTGCGTTCGGCAAAACTATTGAGGCAAGGCGAACTACTTTTCTGGTGCAATTAAATAGGTGGCAAAGACTCTAGGCGCATTAGAGTGTAGATTTTGTGCGCTAATTATTGATCAAGGTTGATTGGAAGCTTTTGTTAAAGACCATAGGCTCTCGAGCAACCTGTCAAACACCAGCTTCGCCTGCTCATGAGGCAGAAGCATCAGCTGAGAAACCAAAGGTAGTGGCCTGTACCTTTACCCTGAGACGAGAAAGACGTTTACGGGGAAGACGTGCAAATTGATAAAAAGACGGATACGTAATTAGGCCAAAGAAAAGAGTTTCGCAAAGTGCTGCGGGGTAACCCCACCCTTAAGATATCTTAGCAAGATTCTCGCAGTGGGAAATCGAGCATGTTCATTTCAGACAGAATGCTATACCACTGCGACTAAATAGTGGGTACCCGAATGAGTGAGCTAGTTGTCTCCAAAGATGGGCGCACTGAGGTGATGCGTTTAGCTCATGAGCCGCTAGGTGGGGGGGGGGGCACTTGGGGCCACGAAAAACAAAAGCTCGCATTAGGCACACTTTTTTTTCAGCCGGGTATCGTAAAGAAGATATTAGAGAATTGTCGCTTTTGCCATGAATAGCAAATTCATCCAGACAAACAACGTACAGATAAAGGGCTTATCACTCCATTCACTAAACCAGAGCACCCTTTCGAAGTCACCACTGCAGACGTACTTAGGCCCCTGGACACACCATTAGCGAGAGGCCATAAATACGTGTCGTTTTTAGTGAACCTTTGAACGAGGTGGCCAGATGTAGTCCCATTGTGCTCTCACACAGCTAAGGCTGCTTGTTATGCACTGATTGAGATATTCAGTCCCACATGCATTCCGGAGAGGATCTGTTCCGAACAACGCACTAATTTGAAATCACAGCTTACGCAAATATTGCCGAGGAAATTAAGTTAGACGCCAAGATTCTCAACACCAGAACAACAAGAGAGTAATGGGGTTTTAGAAAGGTGGAACCGAGTACTGAAAAACATGTATCATTTTACTTAGAGACACTCGAAGAATCAGGACAAATTAATCCCAACGATTTTATGGACTTATCGGAAGTTCCCCGTGAGGTAAACGGAGTAGCTTCATTTCGTTCTATCGTATGGAAGGAACTCTACGGGACCATATTTAATAAGGCAGATGACATGGACGGGTGGAATGCCGATGCCTGCCACCTTGAGAGGAAACCCTGCTGAGAATTTAGAGCAACTTAGGTAGCAGCTCAACACTGTCGTTAATATTACTGAGCTAACTAGTGCAACCCATCAGGAGCATTGCGCCAGTGCATATAATTGTAGCACGAAGCCCGAAGTGTTCAGCGCTGGCGACAAAGTTCTGGCTTTCGACAATGATCGGTCTTCTAAGATGGCACCTAAATGGCTGGGCCCCTTCTCACTGGTTGGACGTGAGCGCGAAAATTCCAACCGTGTGTAAACAAACCAGGGTAATGTGAAACCTGTCCACGCCAACAACGTTCGGCCCTATTGTAAGCCATATTGGGGTGGTTTTCGATGAAGAACATGACTTCGAGAAGGTAGATTATGCTCCGTAACCAACCACTCTAAATCGGGAATAATAAGTGGCAACTAGCAAGAAGGTTGCTTACTTTGGTGCCAACGCACAGGTAGAAATAAAGGCGGTGTTTGTGTTTTACAACAATGGCCGATTGTTCAAAAATACAAGGGTTCTCGCGTCCCCCCTAACGAGGACACAAGACTTGTAATCGAAGCTGCAGCAATCGCTCGAGGGAGCTGCATCAGCAAACCATCAATAGCATTATCTGAAAAATATTTGGTGTTTGTAAATTCAGCACGTGAGGGTCCGGGATGAACACGTGGTGACTTGCAGTCTCTTTTGATTTCTGGGTTTTGTGCGTTTTTTTGTTTTTTTTTGTATTTCTTGTTTCTGCTTAAGCAAGTGATCTTATCGTCTTTTTTAACATATATATGCGCATCGTAGTAGTAATAATTTGCTTGAAAGCCTGTGCTCGTTCTCGTCTCTTGTGTTAATTGTCGGAGGTTTTGGAACTGAGAAGTTTAATAATGGATTACCAACTAGCCCAATCCTACACTTTACTTCAACTCCACACCGAGCAAATTTGACACTTGGTTGTTCGCGCTCGTCTGTACCTGTTAGTACGTTTTGTGCGTCGTTATTGTTTGCGCGGCTAACGGGACCGGCAGCATTGCAAGTTTTCGGCTCCTTACGGTGTTCTTCGTTGCTTCTTCACCTACCTGTGAAAAATCAACGGCATCACGCGATGGTGTCCTCGTGTGACGTAATTTACGTGATGTTACAGTAACGACGAGACACATCGATGGTGGCATAACAAATTTTGGGATCTATGATGCCATGATGTCGGCACAGGGGGGCATCTCATTGATATTTTTTTTTCTTATTTTCGAAGGTATGCCCTTAAGAATATTATTACTCGATTCCGAAATACGCATGTAAGTGATATTTTCACTATCAATTGTGTTGATGCCCGCAGTCATGTATGGCGAAAGACAGGGTCGTAGACAGGGAATGGCACACCAGGCCCGTGCTCCTCCTGACCCCTCCATCCGGGAATGTTTTCGCCATAGCCTAGACAGCGATAAATGACCCCCCCAAAAAACAAATTTTTTGGTACTCTTATGGCGTACGATGATACTTCTGATAAAAAAAGAAGGGTCGAATGGTTGACTCACACTGCGACTACGTAGCGTAAAACCTTTCCACGCAATTTGCGTCTACTCGTCTCCGTCTTGTTCCAGCGCTGTTTTTTGTCAAAATCTGCCGCCAAACTAATAGATAGTACGTAAAAGGCCTAAATACGTTTACAATCAATAAAAAATATACGAACTATCACTACTTGTGCTTTTCAAGAGCTAACTAGCACTTGCATGTTTTGCCCAAAAATATAGCAAACAATGAGAAAGTTCATAAATGATTTACGTGAATAAGTTTCATACAATGTGAAGGAAAATATTTTAACGAATGAACATAGAGGCTCTCGAATCCACCCAAACACAGTTTAGGGCCCTACTATCTACACCCAATTAAAAGTTACGTTGCTTACAGAGCCAAGATGTAACTTGCTATATTCAAGCAAGTTAGAAATACCTTTTCGCAAAAGAGATAAAATATAGAAAAATGATTGAGTGAAAAAAAAGGAGGTCTCAGGGGACTGATAAGAAACAGAAGAATGCTTTCTATTTACAGTTGTCTTAACCATACATTTCTCAGGGCGGCTAAAACCAAGAAACTTGTGCAAATGGAGGTAACAAGAATATAATATCAGAATAGAGGATACGGGCAATCACAACGCAATAAGTGAAAACAGATTCATTGAGCACACATCAATAATGGTAAGTGTCATGGAAATAATTACATGAGCTCTCATGATCAATGCAACAAAACAGTAAAAAACAAAAACAAGCGAAAAAAACAAACACTGAGCTAAACAACAAGTGATCTTTAACTTTTTCCGGAGGCAGTATCTCGAATAATTTTCCTGAATCATATTGGCGATTTCTCGGTTGATATTTAGGAAACGTGTCATTAGGTAATTGATTGATTCATATGTGGGCTTCAACGTCCCATAACCACCATGTCATTAGGTAGGCGAGCCTTTAAGTAGCATGGGTAGTTCGAAAGATAGGCGTTCTGTGTCGGTTGTGTCAAAGGTGATATTGAAAACGGTGAGATCATGATGATGATGATGATGATGGGATATAATATGGAGGTCACGTAAACTTTGCCTTTGTGTATGTAAAGCGAGCTTAAGTTAGATGAACCTATCTATTCTTAGTATATTTAGTTAGGAAAACGATGGCAATGTGTGGTCATTTTGATTAAGGTTTTCGATGCAAGGCACATATTAGTGTTCCTAGACTATCGATCATATTCTGAGGTCTCAACTTTTCCGGTCTTCACCCTACGAGTCGTCCCTTATACGACAATGCAGTAATAATTTTACGAGAATGCAATGGTGTTGCGAACTCTAGCGAGGCCTGTAAGGACTTTTTAAAATAAATAATGTCATTGCGGATCTGCTATAGGGGAAATCCGGCCACGCCTGCTTCCGAGGTCTCACAAGAGCGTCATTTTTGGAGCTTCATAAAATGCTCGTCTATGCATGCTGCAGCCTTTCATAGAATAAAAAAAGGTAACCCTATCGGAAAAATTGCCATGGTGGATACTGGAAAACATGGTGGGAGTAGTGGAAATAATAGTGGGCATGGTGGAAATAATAGTGGGCATGGTGGAAATTATGATGGCTATGGTGGGACGTAGTGGAAAATATGGTGGTTATGCTGGGACATACTAGATGGTATGGTGTACAGATGATGGGTAACGTGGAAATGATGGTGGAAACTAGAGGCTAGATAGTGGGCAATAATGGGATACTCTGCCCACCATTGCGATAATGCTGGGAAGCCCTAAGCATATGGTGGGTGCTGCTTGTTATGGTGGGCCACATGGTGTACCAAGCTGAGAAGCTCTGCCCACCATCGCGATAATGCTGGGAAGCAGTAAGCAGATGATGGGTGGGTATACTGGCGTGCAATTTATATAGTGTACAAAGCTGGGATCTGTACACTACATGTTCTACCACCATGATTTCCACCGAAGGTTAGGCCTACTGACCGAGCCCGTACAATTGTGTTATCCGTGCTTCAGGGTTTCAGAATACATGATTACGACGATTAAGTATGACAATACAGCGCACCCATATGGCATCAATTAACCTAAATGAAGCGTTTTTCATTGTGTATGGTGTCCGCTCAAGAAGCAACAAACATCGATGCGACGCGAATAAAGCACTCCCAGAGAACGTAATTAAGTGTCTTCTCACCGACAGCCGCCGGTCACACTCGCCGGCACTTCTCTAGCTTTTGTACGAGAACTCAGACGTGGCAATTCGTGTGCTTGGTGAACCAATATGATAGCATAATGTTTCCGGCACACTGCATTCGTTTTGGCCAAGCCGTTATGTAGTTGTTGCTTCAGCGAAAGAGCTACAGCATTGCGCTGGCGCGACCATCCTCTACATTGCGCGAAAAGCATCCCAATACTCAATCAAATAAATTAGGCGGGCGAATCTATGGAATGAGCCTGGAAGCGTCATAAAGCGTGAACAGATGTCGCCCTTTAGAACGAGCGCGAAACGGATATTAAACTTGGCAGACCCCGCCGGTAAACTGCCGCTGCTCCCCAGTCCACTTGGTTTTTTTTTCTTGAAGTTGTGAATTGCAAAAAGTAGCACTAGTGTCATTAACATAGTGGCAATCGTTACAGGCCGCAGTTGCTTGTGTTTAATAAATGTGCGATATTTAGTAGCAGGTGTAGATCTTGTCTATGTAGTGTACACGACAAACATAACCAAGTTGAACCTTAAGTTTGTATGGCAACTAAGTATTTAACACGCAACCAACGTCATGTTGGTGTGGCGCAGTAGTTACCGTCTTCGAATGGGAATCCGCAGGTTGCACGTTCGATCCTCCGTGGCGCCTTGTTTTTTTTTTACGGGACAGGTGTTTTTTATACCGTTTTTATAGAATTCTTTTTTTATTTTTTGTGGCAGCTCGTCACGGTGATTCTGACGTCATTTCGCGCTCAAGTGTTGCCGGCACTGCAGCACCCACCATACCCACCATGCGCCATGGTGGGCGTTTCCCACCATTCACCCACTACATTAATCCACTATAATGGTGGGTGGTGGTTTCCACCATGCCCACCATTTGTTTTTTTTTCCGATAGGGAAGTGTATACGGCATCTGTTGACGACCGATTTATCTACAGTTGCGTATGAAACTCCCATTGGAGGCCCACTAGAGTACAGCGGTTTAGAAGGGACGATGACCTTCGCATCTGAAGGGCTGAAAACTTATTTTCTGGTACACGGAAGGAGATGACGCCTTCGGTAATGGCTGATATAGCGCTCTGATAGAGTACAGATGCTTCCGGTCGCATCGCGATCAAAAAATGCGTCCTCTATACCATCGCTCATTTCTTCGCAACGGCCGTAAACTCACAACATTTTATGAAAAGAGGCGTAAAATGGCGACGCTTCCACTCGGAAGCATTAGCACGTCTCTACGTGGTCGCCACTCATCGTGAGTCAAGCACCAAAGACATTTAGGCATAAAATATAACAAACAGGACAGCATTCGCTGATAACACTTTATAACACCGTGGACTACGATATTACTTTAGTAGCAGGCTACAGCGAACTAGCTCAGGCCATCCTCCCTGCCTTCTGGTAAGTTCTCTCTCGCTCTTTATAAAGAGCCATCGTCAAAATTATCGGCATCGGCTATAACAGGAAGCGCAGAAACTGTTGAAGTAGACGGGAAATACCGACAAATGAAAGCAATGTGACGTATAGGGCGAAACAAACAATAAACAAAAGCAAAACAATGCGCAACTAAGCTCCAGCAACACGCGCTGATCACCGAGGCCTGGGTTGTCGTTTATCAATATTCGTCGACTGTTGCGACCAGCTTTTGCAGGCACCGGAGAACCGGGATGAAAGGACGACGCAAGAGGAAGGTGATTTTAACAGACCGTTTATTTACATTATGTACATGGTGAGCTCCTGCACATGCCGAGCTTCCTATAATGAGCCGGGTGGCTCATTATAAAGGGTACGCTCTCCCGCTCTCCCCGGATCTCTAGATCGGGGAACGCGTGCAGGTGGCACTGTTCAATCACGTGTCACACACCACCTGCGAGGTCGAGGCGCTTACACGGCCCAGTCAACGTCCACTATTGAGGCGTGGCCACTGCACTGCAATGTGGCACCAACGTCGCTCTTTTTTGTCGTGTGTGTGCCGCTGGGCGAGGGTCCCAAGCTCACGACAGCATACATCAAAAGGGCCCCCACAACAAAGCTCCAAAGGGTCCTTCATACTGCTCGCTGAATTATCAGGGCGATTTGCGGCTCCCGCCACTGTCTTTTCCAAGGAAGATGTTGCTACCGCGTAAACACTTACCGTCGTCTCGTAAAACCGCTTATGGCGTTGGGCGAAATGACTCACCACGTTCCGTCTAGGAAGGACAATACATGGCGTACATAGGTAGCCAGCCGTTCAGTGACTTGTTTAAAGATAAAAAAACGCCACTCGCTCGTAAGCCCAGGCACCGGTCACAACAATATTCTATTATGCGAGGGCACCTCCGATTCAGCTCAAGCGGCAGAGACGGGAAAATAGAAAGCTGAAATTACGCAAGGATATTTAATCATTTACCTTTCTGTTGACTGCTTGTCGAGTCGTTGGGACAGTTCACCAGCACGTCAACTGTGATGAATTTGGAAAGATGCGTTCAATTCATTCATAGAAAAAGGGGCGGAATGGGGCGCTGGCTCGATGTGGTATCACGTCAACAAACACTACCTTTCGTCACTGTCGAAATTATCACGTGGACAACAAGAGTAACATCAAACTCGTGAAATATCAGGCCCTCAGAGGACCAGATCAATTTTTGCAATGAAAAATTTCTCAACAAATATTTGAAATTCGTTTTTTACTCTACATTGATATCAGATATCTAAGCAGCAGTATGTCTCCATATGTCACAACAATATCTTCGTATTTTTAATTTCATAAAGCACGCTTCCGGGGCTCTGTATTTGAACGTCATAATAGCTGAACGAGTTGACCACCGTTTCATATTCAAATGCAATCACGGCTAACTCTCGATCGCATCACTTTCTTATGGGTAGCGCCGTTTTATTGTATATGATATTGTCGCATCTAGGCAGACAGAAATGACAAATGAGAACACGATAGCGCACAATTTGCTCCCATGAAAGAGAAAAAACCAGAAAACACGTGTGCACTTGACGTGAATTCGCAATATTAGGAAGCCAGCCTTTCACGGATGCTGAAGTTTACATGCCCCTGCTTTCATGTAATAATAGGGCTTGCCACGTAACCTTTTGTTCATTTTTTTTGTGCTGTCCAAGCAATTTTTCTTTAATCCTCCTTGGTGCTGTCAAACGATTGCTCTCCCAATTCCAGCCACCTTGCATGCGTAGATGCGTATGGCCAGCCACCTTCTGGAGTGATTAATATTCTCAGTGGAATTGACATTTGTCGATAGTCAGGCGCCGGGCCACCTTTTCATTAACTTGATTAGAATGCCTTGATTAGAAGTCGAACGAATGGCCCTACAAACGTTGCAAACTGTGTCGATGTAGGGAGGGGTGATGTTATTTGTTTCTTTATTTCCTTCGTTAAACTCGCATGTCTGCTCTACTGGTGGCTTAGTCGACGTGACGCAGTTCAGGAGAGTTTCGTCTGTGCTGACGACTATTCACGCCTATAAAAAAGCCGAAGTGTCTTCCCCAAGTAGAAGAAGAGATCTGATCTGAAGAGCCTTTTCCAGAAGTGGGGCAATGTAGGTACAACGAGAGTGACGTCGATTCATTCAATTTCTGTGAAGTTGTTGTCGCCAACGAAAAATTGTATGGTTTTCGAGACTACGGGTAACGTTATTGCAGGATAAACCAGGTTTGTATCAACGCCACTGGTGATCCCGAGAGTTGAATGTCCGACGACATTACAAAGCTCTTGAACCTCAGAGGAAAGACGGGATAAGAACTATATGAATCGTGTGTTTCCCGCCATGTTACTATTTTTTAACATGAAAGAGCGCTGCATTAAAAGGCGTGAGGACATCAACGCATCACGTTACCACCACTTTGATAAAAAAAAGCATGCACTCCCGAAAGACATAATCTAGTAAAAGAAGGCAACAGTATTCCGGCTCTTTGAAAGTCATCTCTTGAGAATGCCTCCATAAAGCACTCTAATAAGACCCCTGAAAAGTAAGGCAGAATGAAGATTGGATTGAAGATGCAGTGCCGCTTATGGGGAGAAAGGCTGCTCGTCGCGTGAGACGGAGGATGTTCTCGCCAGAGATAAAACCTTGAATGCTACCCCTGTCATTGATCCTCCCGAGACGTTTGATGAAAGGGACCCAGAGACGCTTAATAAGGAACTGCCACGTCGTCACATGCACTTGCGCGAGAAGAGGAAGTGTCTTGGAGTTCTCAGACGTCGTTACCTTGCTTATGCGACTTTACCTTTATCGTTACCTTATGCGACTTTATCGATTTATGCGACTTTATCGTTACCTTATGCGACTTTACCTTATCGTTTATCTTATGCGACTTTACCTTTATCGTTATGAATGAAAAGAGATTGTGAACTTTTAGTGGTAGGACGACCACTAAATTGTAATAAAAATGATGACACAGACACACACACACACACACACACGCACACACACACACACGCACACACACACACAGACACACACACAAACACGCACACACACATGTGCGCTCAAAATACATTTCTTAGGCACCCCAAGTGCCCACACACAAGAGAAATAAGTAAACAAAAAACGTTCTTGATTATTCTTGCGTCGTCGTTGTTGCCCTTATGGTGGCTTGTGCGCTCCTGTCGAAGAGTCGGCTGCAGTGACCTTTTTTGTGCATCGATCTTTCGTCACATCAAGTCTCCACATTTCCATCAATTTATTTCTATAGTTTAGATTTATTCCTGAATACTTTGCAAGATAATTTACGCTAGCAATAATGTTACATGTTTTGAAAAACACTTGGTTGCGTACTAATTTTGCCAACTTCAAGTAGCGTACGATCGCTAATAGATCAGTCACATCCACTCAGGAAGTTAGTTCTCTGACGCCACGTTACGCAAGCAGGTCTGCAACTGTTCTGTTGTCTGTGGTCACTTATTGCTCCCCTCAACTGCCCTTGGGAAGTATTTCCTTTCCTATTTTTCATTGTCCCCAGAAGTACCGACGGCAAGATGTTGGTCATCCAATTTGAGCCGTACTAATTATTTAATAAGTATATTTCAGTTGAGAATTCATGCAGCGCCTCCCAAACTTTCCTTATAGGCTTTGAAATTTGTTATGGTGTTAATATAGGTGTCATTATGGTGTTACTATAGTCACCAATCAATGGACATTCTTCCGTCCAATAAAATAGATCGAAACAACGTTGTGTATAAATTGACGTAATGAGTCGTCTACCCGGGTGCAGCTTTCATCAGAGAAAAACCAGGCTACGGCTTACATGCCAAAAAATCAATCCACTCGCCCGTCTTCATTACTTCGAATGTTTTGCATCCGCCCTTGAAAAGTTATGTTTTCTGCACGCATAGGCACACAACACTTCCTCATGATAGACCTTATCCTGGGAGCTCTTTGCTTCGGTCCATGTTTTATTTTCCTGATTGCCGTTTTTGCATTGGAATGTGGTTCATACTTGAGTGGCCTGGATTTGCTTTTAAAGAAAACGTTCCGAACAGTTATAACGAGTTTCATTGCACGCCAACACTTCCCACATTTCTATAGCTTGCAGCATTTGACATTAGATTTAAGGGCATAGGGTACCAGTACTATGAATCGTTTCACACTTCTTTTAAACACATTATCCGAGATACACGTTACCGCTATCGCAGAGTAGGGCGGATATGTACTAAAACTGAGCAACAAATACATTCATCTTTCTTTCATTTCGTTATTCAGTATATATCGCGTGTATATTGATACCCCTGCGTGGTGTTCTTGTACGCAGTAGTATAAATAAATAAATAAATAAGTATATAAATAAATAAATAAATATTGCTTTATGTCATCATTTATATTTTAAAACCCTTCACAGCCAACCCGCTTACGTCTGCCCCATATTAAATTATACACATCGCCTTCTTTTCTTTTAAATGCCGAGATTTTTAGGTGTAATTATGCTTCGCGACGTCACTCGTATCTCACAACTGTGCAACAGTAGTATTCACTGTGCTGTTAATCGTTCCAATTTTAGTTAAACACAAACACACAAAAGTCAGCGTATTGTGTCGTCAATTGTAAATAAATTATAAGCAGAATGCATGCGATACGAAGGATTCATTGTCATGAAGGCAAAGTTTTTGATGGCTTGGTTTCAGGGATTCAGGGTGGGCGATTCGGTGTAGTACAGTGAAAAAGATGAGTGCTACTCGGACAGGCAGGGGGTATCCCTCAGTTTGTGAAGAGGACGACGTTTGGTTGGATGGGTACACAGGCTGGTTCCGCCATTACCACTTGACCTGTCGTGACCGCTCTCCTGTTTTATATAAGAGTGCCGCTCTAAAACGCCTCATTTTAGTAAGAACAGCTAAGGCGTGATCTAGTTACCACGAGATGAGCAGGCCTGAGCGGCATGCTGACATTACTATTGTTTTCTTTTTTATTGTTGCTATAAATGGCTGATGACCCACTTACCACGGCTAGCTGGTGACTTCGTTTTCTCGAGCTCGTTATAGTTCATTTATAGGGAAACACTTCGAAGCATTATTTATGTATTTAAAACACTGGATTTATCAAGTATGAGAAATAAATGAAAAATAACTATTGATAATCTACGTATATTATCTAAAACTGACATATTAAATTAGATGTGCTGATTCCGTTTTTTCATGAATGCTAGGTGATTGCTGGTTTGATTACTTTGTTTCGTACATTTATTTGTTATGAATAGTCTTGTATGCAATTAAGAGTTGCTTTTTTAAATATTTGCTGCCACGCGCGCGTTTTCTTCTGTTTTGTCGCTTTTCGCTCTCTGTGATATTTTTGTAATGTTGTAACTGTAACTTTTTTCTGGGTGAAAGGGCTAGTCAAGCTGTCACATTCAGCGTTTTTTCGTTTACACCAAACCACCTATGCGACGTGTTTGATCACGTAGTTAAATAAATCGAATCAAATCAAATCAAATAGCACCAAGCTGCAGCTTCGGCTTCCGAGAGTGCCGAGGGAGGGGTACGAGACTATACCGTTTTTTCCCCATCTAAAGACACCTGGCCACGTGACCATCAGAAAATAATATTACTAAGATTTCAGGTCAAAACTACGGGGCGAGCTGTCGAAAACTATGGAGGCACCTCCCTGCCCCGGCGTCGTGCAACTGCTCCAGTGCTACTGCTTTTTCAAGCTTTCGTTGTAGTTTAATTACACTCTTAGAGCAAACAACATCGCATCAGTAGCACTTCAAGAAATTATAGAGCTCCTTCATGTCACAAGTCTTTCCAGGTAGTAATGAAACGATGCATTCCCGTGGAATAACAGATAACTTGATTGTATTTCCAGTTTTCGATCTATTTGTTAAAGACGAAGTGGTTGGCCTCAATAGGCCATCCTACAATAACATCAACTACGGGTACCACATTGTTTAGCGTTAGGAATTCTATTGTTCTGTTTTTCTATAAATTATATCCAAAAATTCTACTTTTTTTTTCTACTCAGAAGTTTCTACTCTTTGACTACCAAAAGCAGTGTTGTAAGCGGCCGCCACTGCAGTGATTTTTTTTTCAAGAAAATTATATCAAAACTGCGAAGTTTTCTGTGAAGTGGCTGACTGTTGCATGCAGGTAATTTTTTGAGTCTCAAAAAAATGTACAACAAATTTTAGCCCTATTAAACATTTTTTTTCTATTAACCACTATTTTCGTTCGAATTCAAGTTCACTTTTTTCAGCGAAGCCTTTAGTCATAGCAGTGTTAACCACAAGAAGACTGTGTGTATGCATATGACCTTCATACGCAGCCAAGATTTACACCAACGAGAGACTTTCAGCGATCTGTAGCGCAGTGTGTGAGCGAAAATGAATTGCGGCTCAAGGTGCTGCAAACACCAGAGGAATGTACGACGTCAAAAGTGACTGCGCGTTGATGCCGAGAGCATAAACAGAGCCAAGAAGCGTCTGTGTATTGTGTGGTATTGTCACAGCATCCAGTGGAAGTTTGTAATATAACCGTCGTGGTTGATCAAACAAAGACACGAAGTTCGATGTTTGTGAACCAATGGTCAAGTTCTTTCTCACAGTGAGCAAAAGCGGCATATTACTTGACAAACCACGTTTAATCACGCTTAACTGCCAGAAGTGTTTATGGGTCGTGGCGGTGATGTTACCACAGGCGGGGTTACACTGGCAGACTTCACGCTGGCATAAGCAAATAGAGATAGTATGCGCGAAGTGGAGCTGCGGCAGGGATAACCTAATAAATGCTCTCCAAAATTTTGCAAGTCTCTGATGTGCAAATCTACTTTTCGTTATGTCATTTTCGCGTGGGAGCACTGAAAGGCTTCAGGAACTGAAAAGTACACTAAATAAACCTCTATGAAAACACTACAAAAGCGAATAATAGGCCATCACATGATAAGGTGAACCTATATGCGATATTTTTAAACCACAACGCGTTAAATGAGGTCACAATGTTGCACACATAAAATATTGATGTTTCAAATAATTGCACAACTAACAGAAACTACCACCTTCCAGTAAGCTAACATGACTAAAGTATAAAAATTTCCCTTAATGTTTGAAAACCGCAGAACCGACGGCATCAATTCTACAGCTGGTACCACCGAAGAGTTGTGATTATGGGCACCGAAACTCCGATGCTCCATGTTTACGTGAACGCTGCTCTGACCACAACTTGCGGTAAAGCTAAACGCAAATTTCTATAGTTGTACACTCAGGCGTGCCAGTAAGTCCAGCTCGCTGTGCACATATAATTGGGCAGCCACCGCAGCAGCTCTACAGATGCAGGAACCTGTCAACCCCAATAAGGGCCTGTCCCTACGGATCTGTAGCGGCTGCCTAAGTCTGTCAATCCCCCCCTCCCCCCATGGAACTCACAGGTCGATGAAATGACTGGAGCGCTCCAATACGGTGTCCCTTAATTGATATAGTGGTTTTGCCTTGTTCAAACACACCACTCAACAACAACAACAACAATAATAATAATATTATTAGTAATGTCATAAATATTTTTAATCATCATAATTGTAATAATATTATTATCAAACCTGCCTATTGAGTGCGCCTGCAACGTGCTTGTGCCCTGCCTCCGCAGTTATATTTGTAAAATGCCGTTCGGTGTGGTGGGAAAAGGCTTCCACTGGTGGCAACGTACTGCAAAGATATTGCCAGGGAACAATGACATACAAAAATATATTGATGTACACGATAGGTAAAAGGAACATCTGAGTCCCACGTCGGTTCTTTCGCATGCCAGTGGCTGCAACGACTTTTGCGCAGGCGCAGTGCACGCTGGGAGTTGTGCCCAATCGCCGTCCTTTACCGCCTGCGGCAGCGTGTCCAGATGCTGTTAAGGGAACCATTCATACGACCATGACGCGAGCAAAGATTGACTAACACGGTGTTCAACCCGCCATCAGTGGTTCTGGCGCTGAGCCAGAACCTCTGATGTTTATATCTACCGTGCACGGTGGTGTATACTGACCGCTCTGAGCGAAACAATAAAAATGCTAGTTTTGTTGCAACCATGACACAGAAGAATTATCAATGTCAGTTCATACGTCCCGCATATATATATATATATATATATATATATATATGATATTGTTGCGTGTTTTTTTTCGAAAACCGAGTCACCAGGTGTGGCTTATGGCGTTGCGAATTCACCTTGGCGTAGCGCTTCGCGGTATAAGCCAATGAGAACATGCTGGGCGGCGCGGAGAAGTCTCATGTCCACCTCCGCTTTATTTATCACTGCCATCACGATTGCCTTCAACGTGGACAGCCAGCAGAAACCGTGGCGCTTGATGAAACCCTAGCTTCATGGAAGGTAATGGAGCACGTTTCTGCGCTACTCACTTTGAATAGAGCCAACAGCAGCTGTCGGCCTTGCGACAGTAAAAGAGTCCTGACATGGCCCAGGGCTTCCACTTTTCACGTGTACAGCTGTCAAACTCGTAAATGATTCTTGTGTTTATTGCCCTTGCTGCGCGAACGTTAGCGCTTAGAAACTTACTTTGCTGAGAATAAATATGACCGTGGATATACGTACCCGAGACGAGAGCTCGGTTTCAGATCGAGACTTCAAAAAAGAAAGAATAATCCACATGAGGGGGAGTGTCAGGGTACTAAATAGCCGGTTTGTTTTATTTATTCGGATTTGTGTATTCATTGTAAAAGTTCCTGGGTGTGAATATTTCCTTTGAACCCAGCTTGGAACCAGCAACTACGAGGAGGTACGACGATGAGGTATAGTTGGCCTGACGTGACGAGAAGTTTTTTTAGACGAGGATGCCGTTACGCAAGAGAAACGATGCCTGTCCTCGCTTGAACACCTTGGCAAACACGACAGCCTTTCCGTCGACAGCCTTTCCCGCAAAGCCTTCCAATTTCAAGGTCGGCTCGCGGTGATTCTGCAGTCATCGACACTCAAGGTTCCCAAGGAGAATTTGCAATTCTTGTTTTTCGGCGGTGGTGGGTCAACGGAGGCACGAGACAGGCAGTCGGCTTCAGAGTGCCTTCGCCTCGACTTGTAAACGACGGTGATGACGAATTCATTAAGTCGAAGACTCCGCCGTGCAAGGCGACCTGAAGGCTCCTTCAGGTTAACTAGCCAACATAGGGTGTGGTGGTCGCTCACAACTTTGAAATGTCTGCCGTAGAGGTTGGGGTTAAACTAGGCCGTATCCCTGAAGACGGCAAGACAACCTTTTCCGTTGTGCAATAGCTGCGTTTCGCTGTAGATAGCGACCTGCTAGCATAACTGACGACCTTTTCAAGTCTGTCAATATTCTGCACCAGGTCCGTTCCGAGCACCAACTGCTTGTGTTGGTGTTTTCCGTGTCGACGTCTTCGTCGAAATGCGCAAGTATCGGCAGTCTTTGCAGGCGTCATTTTAGTTCTTGAAATGCTTCCTCCTGTGGCGTTTCCCACTTGAAATCGATGTCAGTCTTTGTAAGGTTAGTGAGTGGCTTGGCGATTTGGGCAAAATTTCTGACGAAACGCCTGTAATAGGCGCACAGGTCTTTTGGCGGTGGGTAGCAGAAATGAAGCAATGGTGGTTGTATTTTGGGGTTCGGGGCGTACCCGAGTTCCTCGTATGCAAAGCGGCACTTTTCTGGCTTCAGAGTAAGTCTGAAGGTCTTGATTGCTCAATATACAGCGTCGAAGTACCGCAGATGCTTGTCAAAGCTTGTGGGAAAGCAAGCGACATCATCCAAATACACGAGGCAAGTCTGCCACTTCAGTTCAGCCAGCATGGTGTCCAAAACATGGTGGAATATTGCAGGCACCGAGGAAAGACTAAAGGGCAATGACTTTGAACTCTAAGAGGCGGTCTGGTGTACTGATGACAGTGTTCTTGGCCTACTGTTTTCACGTTGAAACTCTGTACGAGCTCTGACGGAGTGGCGTAGCATTTTCTTCTCTTACAACATGATGTTTAATAACAGGGGTTTGTCGAATTCTCGACGACGACGAAAAATAGTTATCGTGTTTCAGGAGCAGGTTTTTAAGGTGTTCTTGTTTATGCGTCGAAAGACTTGGTATAACGTCGAAAGCTGGTTGAAGGGTTTGAGTCGCCGGAGTAGATTTGCCAGAATCGGTGAAGGCCAAAGCGTTGCTGGCATCCAATATTCGATGTGTGCAACCGTTGTGCCTTTGAAGACGTGCTTGTACTCATTGTTGAAATTCACGAGCATCACAGTTGATTTTCCTCCACAGAGCTCGGTGATTCCTCTTGCGACGCAAATATCCCGGTTGACCAACAGGTGGTGATTGCCTGCAACGGCGCCTTGGAAATCTTCTGGTTCAGCCAGCATGGTGTCCATTACACGGTGGAATATTGCAAGCAGTGAGCAAAGACCAAAGGGCACGACTTTGAACTCTAAGAGGCCGTCTGGTGTACCGCTGATAGTGTTTTTTCGGTCTTGCTCGTCTGCTTCGCTTTGCCGGTAGCCTGTATTGTGGCCTATCGATAAAATTTATTTCATGTTGTGCAGTTGATCAAGCGAGTCGTATATTCGGGGAACGGGGTATACGTCCTTTCTCGCGATCTTGTTGAGATGCCGATAATCTATGCAGAAGCAGAATACTCCATTTTTTTCTCTTCACTAACATCACTCCTGACGACCATGGGCTCTGTGAAGGATGAATAAGGTCGTCACGTAACACAATTTCGCCAACTTGTTTCTTTATGGACTGCTGTTTTCACGTTGAAACTCTGTACGGGCTCTTACGGAGTGGCCTAACCTTACAACTTGATGTTTAATGACAGGGGTTTGTCGAATTCTTGACGACGACGAAAAATAGTTATCGTGTTTCAGGAGCAGGTTTTTAAGGTGTCTTGTTTATGCATCGGAAGGCTTGGTATAACGTCGAAAGCTGGTTGAAGGGTTTGAGTCCCCGGAGTAGATTCGGCAGAATCGGTGACGGCGAAAGCGTTGCTGGCGTCCAATATTCGATGTAGGCAACCGTTGTGCCTTTGAAGACATGCTTGTACTGATTGTGGTAATTCATGAGCATCACAGTTGGTTTTCCTCCACCGAGCTCAGTGATTCCTCTTGCGACGCAAATATCCCGGTTTACCAACAGGTGGTGATTGCCTGCAACGGCGCCTTCGAAATCTTCTGGTTTTGGAGTGCCGATGGAAATGGGGAGGCTTGAGCGAGGTGATATGAGCACTAGTTCTTCGAGCACATTCAAGGCTTTGCTTCCTGGCGGCGTGCGAAGTGGCAGTGCTGTTTCTGTGGATAGTGTTATCGACTTAGCTCTCGTGTCGATGGCGGACCCATGAATGTTTAAGAAGTTCATGACAAGGATGACATCTCTCGATCATTGCTGTAGTACGAGAAAGCTCGCGAGAGAAATTTGGTGTTTAATAGCGGCTCTGGCTGTGCACATTCCTGCCGGAATAACTAGGTATCCTCCAGCAGTACGATTTCGGTGTATTCCCAGGCGGCCCTAACTTTCTTCAACTTCGTGGCGAACGTTCTACTGATGACGGAATAATCGTTTCCGGTGCCTACGAGAGATGTGACACTGCGGCAGTCGATGAGGACGTCGAGGTCGCTAGTTCGTTGCCTCGCGTTACGTCATCATGTCTTCTGCTGACCGGAAAGTATAGACATCGGAGCTGCGTTTGGGGTGCGGCAGGTTCTTGAGGTATCGTCGCGTCATCGGCGTCGGCGGAGGATCTTCAATAGATTGTCCCACAGAAACCGCACCTCCGTCAATTGCTGCTCTTTGTTTTTCTTAAATGGGCTAGGTGACTGGCCCCGGTTTGGCCGAGAGATGGTGAATGAGGAGATCCCCGGGGTGCGCTCTGCGCTCGAGGAGATAGTCGGTAGTGCCACGTAGTCTTGCACCCCACTATAGACGTAGCGCGTCGATGGCGAAACCACGTAGTCCCTACTGGTGGTACTGGCAGCGGCGATGCATGTGCCCGGCTTCACCACAGTGGCAGCACATTGGGTGGTAGTCAGGGGCAATTTAGACGTCAGTGTTTCTGGAAGGGGAGCGCTGGCCCACAGGTGGGTGGCATGGCATTGGTGGTAGTGGCGGCGGTGTCTGGTGGCAGAACTGTGGCGAGGTAGTGTCCCGACGTGGCCCTGGAGTGCGGCGGCGCACTGCAGTGGCGTAGCCCATAGCTCCTGATTCAGGCTGTGGTGCTTCAAAGATTCCAAGCGACTGCCGAACTTCTTCGCGGACAATGTCGGCAATCGAATTAGTTTGAGGCAGCGTTGAAGTAACAGCTTGCGCAGCTCCTCCTGCATGATCAGTCTAATGGTCTCACGCAGGTTATCGGTGATGTAGGCTTCGGCGCAGTTGAATGAGGCGAGGTGGTTGTACGGCATTGTCCGCATCTTACGCGCCTTTTATATAGTCAGGGACTCGGTGAGAAATTGACTGGCAGTTTTTGGCGGGTTCCGGACATGTCCCGCAAACAGCTCCCACTTGACCCCTCACACCAGCAACCCGAGCTTCTTCTGAGTGTGCTTTGGTTCTGCTAACTCACCTTCAATTCCGGTTTTATCAAAAGTTCCGCAAGGTGCTGTGCTAGGAACATTCTTATTCCTGCTTTATATTGATGACCTGCGCTTGCACACTTCTGTGAAAATAGGCCTTTTCGCAAATGACTGCATCATGTATCATATTCTAAATCTCCATTGGATCATGCCTTTCTTAACAATTCATTTTCTCATTTTTCTAGCTCGTCCTAATCTTGACAAAAGAATACTGACTTCTCCAAAACAGTCATTATGTTATTATCAGGTGTTTCTACCCGTGGACGTTGGACTATGCTTTTCACAATGTTAGTTTATTAGGGAGGTCCACATTGGAGTACATTATGCCTCACAATTTATTATGGTCTAAACATATTGATTTCGCATGCAACAAAGCCCTTAAGAGTTTAAATTATTTACGTTGAACGCTCCTCCTTTTTCCTTAGGAAACCAAGCTGCTCACCTACAAAACTCTTATTCGTGCCGTTCTTGAATACGATAGTCTGGTTTGAAACCCCCATAAGAAGTAAGCCATCAAGAAACTCGAATTAATTCAAAAAAAAGCTTAGCGTCTTATATGTGAGAGACATGGCAGAGATTTTTCTCCAACAAATTTCCTTCCACAGCCAGGTCTCACTACTTTTGCGAAGCATCACCACGTTGAATGCCTAAAATATCCACATAATTTAATCAATTCTCAATTCGGTGCTTTCAAATCATATATGAAATTTTCTTGATCTTTGAACACAAGGAGTGACCATGACTCTAAATTACAACTTTTTTTCACACACACTGACATGTTCAAATACAGCTTTTTGCCTTCAACTACAGAAGCCTTGCATTTGTTCCCCGGAAGTGTTCGTTCTCTACCACTTCAAGAATTTCTGAACACCTGCTCGTGAACGTTGATTTGTTTTTGTTGTTGTTGTTTTGTTCTTTTTCTGCTCGTTGAATAGCCTCACTGAGGCTGCAGTATGTAAAATAAACAAAGTGGATACATAGGTGCTGCAAGAATCCCAACCTTCCCTCTTTTTTTAGAGATGTCGTCGTAAAGAATACCATGGTACTGCTCCCAATACGTGATGCTCTCCGGCTGGGCAAACCCTCATTCAGTGAATCACTCTATCCCTTGCCAACTGCCTCTTTACTTTCTTTTTTGGCAAGCACCAGACAGTGCAAGCGCATTTGCAGGATCTGAAAATGATGTGCTATCACGTTTGGCTTTCCGCGCTGTTCCCCTAAAAGAGGCGGGGACGTCGCGCGTCAGCGCGACCGTTAACCGCTTGGCCGCTTCCCTGATGATCGTCATCAAGGGCGTAGTCCCGAAGGTCTTTGGGAAAAACACTGCTACCTACAATCCTTAGCCCGGGCCGACATTCTCCGCTCTCTGAAGTAGCGGAAAGAAGCCTAGGTGCCGAAACAGAGAGCGAACGTGAAAGTGTAAATAGCTTCCTCACAGCAGGCATGCCTTCCAGTCTTTCTCAAGGTTCACTTGTCAGATTTGAGGCAGTTCTTAGCTCCCTTCTTAATCTGACTGCTGTTGATGGCTTTTTATAAATCAGGTGCTAATAATTGGGCCACTTAGCCCACGAAAAAGACAATATTATTTTGTTATCTTCTATGGTACTTTCGAACCAGTCTTCGCAGACTACGTTCGAGCATTCCTTCTTGCTGTCACTCTGTAGATGTGGACGTCGGCCAGTAATACTTCACATTTACTTTATCTTTGTTTTTATATTGCTATTTTGTGCGCAGGAAAAAAAGGAAGTCCAATAGCGCAATGAACCTCTCAATCTCATCGAGGTATTCAGGCGTCAACTGTCCTGTTAGGGCGTTCATACTCCGTGGTGTGCCTGACGAGGTGTCTCCTGACGGGAAGGGTACCAGAGTCTTGGAAGAACGCTAACATCATCTTAATACATAAGAAAGGAGGTGACAAGGACTTGAAATTTTACAGGCCGATCAGATTGCTCTCTATAGCATACAAGCTATTTACAAATGTAATTGCTAACAGAGTAAAGAAAACATTAGAATTCAATCAACCAAAGGAACAAGCAGGATTTCGAACAGGCTACTCAACAATCGACCACATTAATACTATCAATCAGGTTATAGAGAAATGCTCAGAGTATAACCAACCACTATACATAGCCTTCATAGATAACGAGAAGGCGTTTGATTCAGTAGAAATATCAGCCGTCATGCAGACACTGCGGAATCAGGGCGTAGATGAAGTATATATAAACATTCTGGAAGAAATCTACAGGGGATCAACTGCTACCATAGTGCTTCATAAAGAAAGCAACAGAATACCAATCAAGAAGGGTGTAAGGCAGGGGGACACAATCTCCCCAATGCTATTTATCACGTGCTTACAGGAGGTTTTCAGAAGCCTAGAATCAGAACAGTTAGGTATAAGAGTTAATGGAGAATACCTTAGTAACTTGCCCTTCGCCGATGACATTGCTCTGGTGAGTAACTCAGGGGACGAATTGCAACTCATGATTACGGAGTTAGACAAGGAAAGCAAAAAGGTGGGTCTTAAAATTAATCTGCAGAAAACGAAAGTAATATACAACAACCTCGGAAAGGAGCAGCGCTTCGAGTTAGGTAATAGTTGTAAAAGACTATGTCTTCTTAGGGCAGGTAATAACCACAGAGCCTAACCACGAGATTGAAGTAACTAGAAGAATAAGAATGGGGTGGAGCACATTCGGCAAACGCTCTCAAATTATGACAGGTAGATTGCCACTATCCCTCAACAGGAAGGTATATAACAGCTGTATCTTGCCGGTACTTAGCTACGGAGCAGAAACCTGGAGACTTACAAAGAGGGTTCAGCTTAAATTGAGGACGACGCAGCGAGCAATGCAAAGAAAAAAGGTAGGTGTAACTTTAAGAGACAAGAAGAGAGCAGAGTGGATTAGCGGACAAACGGGGGTTAAGGATATCATAGTTGAAAAAAAGAAGAGGAAATGGACATGGGCCGGGCATGTAGCGCGTAGACAGGATAACCGCTGGTCATTCAGGGTAACTAACTGGATTCCCAGAGAAGGGAAGCGGGTTAGGGGGAGACAGAAGGTTAGGTGGCAGATGAGATTAAGAAGTTTGCGGGTATAAATTGGCAGCAGCAAGCACAGGACCAGGTTAACTGGCGGAACATGGGAGAGGCCTTTGTCTTGCAATGGACGTAGTAAGGCTGATGATGATGATGACTCCGTGGTAGGTATTTGTAATTATGACTGTACCACGTTTCTGAGAGCTAACAGGCACATATGTTGTGTTTACCATTGAAAACGCGCCCTTAACTTTACGGTGTCGTAATCATATACAAACATTGTGTGCTGCTCATTATAATTCTTCTTTCAAGCAAGCAATATTATTCCGTATGCCTCAGCTTCACACGTCTCTATATTCTGAATATATAGGAGTGATTAATTTATAGGGAGCTGCAAAGACGCCAGTTTTGCATGATTACGGCATTCATAGGTTCCTACACGAGAGGTTATAATTAACGAATAATGTTGATGTGCCATAAATATATACCTATTGATTTAAATTTTGAAGAAGTTTACATTGAATAATTTGCCAACTATAACAGCAATCTGCGACCAATGAGAAGAAGACTTCTTGATCGCAGGTTTCTTCACCGAACCTCCAGTTTAGCCTTGCAAGAAAGATAACGAACACAGTATGTCCTGCTAACTTATAGTCGATTGCAAAGAGCGAGGTAGATGAAAACAAACATAGCTTCAGCAAATGTGATTAGTAACTGCCCAAAACAAAATTAGCTAAGCTTGCGATATATTACGCAAGTATTGTTCACAGCAGAGCTGGTGTACACGTTTGGGCTTCTCTTGTTAGACCACCTGCAGAGAATGGTTGGGCGTTCATTGAGCGAGTGCGAATTCAAGGTGATGACAAGTTTCATATACGACACATGGCAATCCTTGTCCGTAACAGATTTTCTCTAATGTATTAGCAATTTCTGGTGTTTGGTATGTTGAACCAGGCTGTGATTATGAAGAACGCTGTATTCAGGTAATCGGGATCCGTTTCCACCACTCAAAGTTTTGACGTGCATAAAAATGTAAACGGACAAATATCATAGTGTTTAACCCCCCTCATAATGCAGCCCCTCTGGCCGGCAATCAAAGCTACATCTCTAACAGATAAGGTGTATGCTCAATAAACAACCACGGTAGGAGGTACAGTTTTACCACTCCGTACAACACAATTCTATTAGTCTGCTCCCTAAGCTTTCAGAGTCGCATACCTTCAGATGCACAATTGTAACTGACCTATGATGCCAAGTCTTGTAGATGCTATGCACTAAGGCGAAATTGCTGGTGGATCGGGTATGATTAGCACCACCTCTTTCGTTTTCTAGTCAATGCCCACCTCCCCTCCTCCCCCCCCCCCCAAAAAAAAACACTCTATCATGATGCTGCTATAGCACGGGCAAAGTGCGCTCGATATTTCATATCCCTGCGGAAACCACTGGCCGATGAAGTTTGGCACGAATCCTCTGACCCATGAAGTTTGGCACGAACCCACTCATGTACAGCCATTTGATACTTTCGCTTCACTGCAGCAATAGCGCTGGGCCTCAGTTTGACCATAGCGCTTCAATAATCGAAGCATCGAACATTGCCAAGTGCGACTACAGACGGGGAAGGGATGCGAAGCATGACTACACCGTGCAACGGTCGGATGCCCGCTATTATACGGTCCGGTGGGCGGTGGTGTACAAGTGATAGTCGCGTTAAGTTTCATGTTGCCTCGCTGCGCATTATGCGTAAAAGCAAAAGTCTTTAGGGGGCACCACTTATCTTCTGATCTATAGGCGAACAGAAAATTAACGTTTTGTGCTGTACTACCGTTGCTGGACACTAATTACTGCACAAAATACGGTCCACGCGTTGAGCTAGCTAGTAACAACGATGCCACCTTTCACTTTGCATTTGATAAGTTGGGACGGCTTCGATGTAATTAGTAACGCTATATACAAGTCACGTTCAAGATATGAGAAGAGAAATAATATTTATGATTTAATTATCTAAGTTCGCTTACCATTTCAAAGAAAAGGTGCAGCGGCCTTTTTCGTTTTCGCAAAATCTGCTGCAAACAATATGATGCAGGGCACGTAACCGTTATGGGCCTCTGCACAGAACAAACCCAACAAGCAGCTTCTATACGCCAGAAGGACTAACCAAGCAAGATGAGACTTGCATTTACCGGTTGATGGTCTGCGTTGATATCTCAAGCACAAAATAAGGCAGTCGTTGGACTCACCCACGTGGACCGCGTACAATGCTCACGAATACTTAAAGCACGTGCCCTCCAACTCTTCTCGTTACGACACAAAACAACAAATTATGATGGCAGTCCGCTATTCGCAAAACGGCTTAAACCTGAAACCGGGCTGTGGTAAGACAGCGGTTGTGCACTGCGTAACATGATAGCGCTTTTGGTGTTAGTGAGGTATACTAAGTGCAACGAAGGTTCGTGAATGACTATTTGTGTGCATGCATGTGTGTTTATGACAGTATGTACTCTTCTTGGGCAAATGCGATAATTGAAAATATCAATGATATAACAACACACCTAGAGTAGCAAGACAGGTGGTAAACCAGGCTAGTGATTTCGTATATATTCTGAAATATAATTAAGATCTTTCTTTCTCTCTCTGTACCACATCTGCCGGGCCATAAAAATGGTGTTAAATGAAGTGGTAACTGAATATTTCTTCACATAGTGACAGACAAACGAATGCCTGTTATTCTGTCAGGGCAATGAACAAACGGAGAGCCTACGATTTTTATGATTGTGAGGACACAATCTAGGGCACTATCTGTGACGGTGAAGCTGATGTGCTCTGATGATGCGCATTGCAATCCAGTAGTGAAAGCGTTCAATGACATCCTTTTGCTCATCGCTCATCAAGTCGTAGTTTTCATCATGGCTATCGCGATCAATAATCATGCACTCCTTTCTTCACGTTGTTTGTCGGAAGTCAGTGAATTAGTCATCCCAAATCAACCGCATAGTTAGAATGCCCTTTTTCATGCAGAACAGCACTCCGAGATGGTATATAGTGTTTTTTTTACTTCGAACTGCAATTGAAAAAAAAATCACCTTAAAAGACTTAACCAGGACAACTGCAACACAACAACCAATAACCATTTCGAAAGAAGATGTTAAAAAAGTTATACGTGAGCTTATTTTCACAGAAATTCTCAATGCGATTGCGGATAAAGGCAAGAAAACTGTGACTTCGGATGTTCCTCGTTTCGCCATCTCGTTTTAAATTGTTGGCGAAAAAAAAATCATGCTTCCAGAAATGAGTCGTCTGCGCTAATGCCACACGGTTAGGAGACAATATAACTTCACAATATTTGTTTTAGGTTCCGTAAAAATAGCGTATTTTCGTGCGTAATGTAAAGGTCGATCAAACGGGGATTTGCCACTTGAGAACACAAAAAACAAAATGAGGCGATGTAATTAAAGCATGGCTTCATCAACTGCGCCTTTTCTTGAAGCGTTATTTGAGCGTTCTGTAGAGCGGTGCACCAACAAAAGGCTACAAAATATATTGAACATTAAGCAAGCGTGAAAACTACGCACCTGAAATACCGAGAAAATGAAGTCATTTTTTATTCATCAACAATTTCGTAAGCTCACGCCTTGGGCCTTGGAACCTTGGGCCATTAAAACTTCAGACATACTGTGTCGCGAGTTTTCGGTTTTGCGTAATGTTTTTGATGAATACCCCAAGTTACCCCGCTGAGGAACATGCAGGCATGTCAGCAATAAAGAGAACCAGTCCTAACCAACAATGCTATATGAATGCTTCTGTGATTAAGATGTACACTCGTGCAGTGCTCTACATAAACTGAAAGACATCTGCAAAGCGTACTGTGCAGTGCTCTACATACACTAAAAGATATCCACAAAGCTTTCTGTGCAGTGCCTTAAAAAAACTAAAATATACCTACTAAGCGTTTTGTGCAGTGCTCTACATAAACCGATAGATATGTACAATTTGTTCTGGGCAGTACTCTACATAAACCGAAATATATCTACAAAGCGTTCTCGTACATGACACCTAGATCACGGTCGCGTATTAGGGTTTGTCACTGAAACTCTAAAATGGTTCGTGGCCGTAGTCGAAATTTTTTTCAGATAATCTCGTATCATGGCCCAGATAATCTTGTTTGAATATCCGGATAACGGCTCTGGCTTTTGGCTGAAAGTCATTTCAATGTAATCTATATCGGCAACTAAAGGCATTTTCTGCTTTTGGATCATTTCGTGTGGACGCTGCGAAAGCGCCAGAGACTTTTCAAGCTTCGTGAGAAATTACGGTTTTCGTTTTATTAAAAGCCGTGGAGCTCGTGAAGTCAGGGCGAATCGGCTCACCAGCTGCGTAGGCGAAACTTTGTTGTCCCTCACATCATACGTTTACAGAGATAGTTCACACCAGTACTGAACGGCTGCGGCCTTCAGTTGCCATATTTTCTGGCGCCTTCGAAGTTCCACATTATTCTCATTTATTGAAAGCAGTCGAGCAGGGGCGCAAATGCATGAGGACAAACATTTTGGAAAGGCGGGCATTTTTTCGTACATCCGTTTTATATATATATATATATATTCATTTAAGTTCGAATCATTCATTCATATATAATAATAATAATATTATTATTAATAATAATAATGAACTCCGCCACCTGGCCAGAAGAAACAGGGTATCCAAATGCATATACGCGACGAAGTTAGTTTTTAATAGCGACTGATAGGCAGGCGCTGGCATTATAGCAGCTGCATCATTTGGGTTAAAGCATGCAATAAAAGTGGTCCCACGTTTCGTGTTGGTGCTCAAAAAAGTTGGCCCATCACATGCACCGGTTAGCAGTACTTTGTTTCTGTTCAATGAAAGTGCTTCAAATTTCAGAGTTGGTCTTACGGGAAGTGCGTTGTCTTTGTCAACAAATTCAAATGGGACATTGGCATTTGGCGGGGACCATTGCATGGGTTGTGCCTGGCTACAGCAAGGGTGCTGACTATCTGCCAGTCGCATAATTTACGTAACTGTAATCAAATAGCCTGTTCTCACAACTTTCTCAATAGAGAGCTTTAGTTTGAGAACATGGGCCATTGCCTGATGTCATAAACATTATACCTGCGCAGGAGCGTTTGCAGGAAAATAATAAGGTGACATTTAATGGCGTTCGCATTATTAGCAATACCGTTAGGTAGCCCTTCGCATGCACCTGCAAGTATTACAACCATGCTTTTGTACTTTCCAGGCTTTTACTTATCACTTTATTAGATTCCGTTCTCGATGAGAGATTCACAGTGTTTCAGAATAGGTAAATACTACGACTGTAATAAGTTCTAATGTTTACCTTGCTTTAACAATGAGGCTCGTGACGAAGATAATGGGCACGTTAAGTTAGTCACCCCCTTATTTATTTATTTTATTCATACTGCAGACTACAAAACGTGGTCCAAGCAGGACGGGCAATCAGGAATCACAAAAACAGAGGACTAAGATTGATCACGAACGTAATAAATAACAAAGTGAGTAAGATGAGGAAATATATACAGTGCTACATCAACAAATATACACTATGAGACAAACGTACATACAATGCAAGGCGGTCACACTCAGACAAGGTGTTCCACTCAGACACTGTTCGTGGAAAAAAGGAAAATTTATATGTATCTGTTCTAGCAAAATATGGTGTAAAAGAGTTTGGTTGGTGATGTCGTGTATATCTGGATGACAATGGGGTTAAATACAATGAAGGGTCAATCGCAACTCTATGGTTAAGCAAGGAACTCAGGAAGTCTAAGCGCAGTTGCCTTCTTCTAGACTGAAGTAGTGGAATGTTGTTAGCTGACATTAGTACAGGTGGAGAATCCGTGTGACGAAATTTAGAATATATAAAGCGAACTGCTTTTCTCTGAATTCTTTCCAATTTGTCTATGTTACATTTGGTGTAGGGATCCCACACTACGCATGCGTACTCCAATTTTGGTCGAATGTAGGATTGATAACACAGAAGTTTTACACTTGATGGCGAATTGCGGAGCTTGTGTCTCAGGAAGCATAATTTTCTGAAAGCAGATGCACAAATGTTTTCAATGTGTGAATTCCAAGACAGGTTAGTAGTGAACGTAACACCTAGATATTTGTAGTTATTGACCTGTTTAAGTGTAGAAGAACCAAGGGAGTAAGCATAGTGAAGGGGATATTTTTTCGAGTTATACACATGGAAACTGTTTTTTCTGTATTTACAATCATACCCCATTTGTTGCACCATTTGTATATGTAGTCTAGATTTTTGTGTAGCTCTATTTGATCATGTTTGTTATGAATTTCACGGAATAAAACGCAGTCGTCTGCGAACAAACGAATCTGGACAGTTGGCTCAATTACATCTACAATATCATTTATGTAACACAAGAATAGCAAGGGCCCCAATACACTGCCTTGGGGCACACCCGACGTGACTGGCAAAAGACTCGAATTTCGACCCTCGATGGCGACGTACTGCACCCGATTATTCAGGTATTCAGCTATCCATGCGACCAATACCTTCGGAAGACCTATTTTATTTAATTTGTAGATTAATTTCTCATGAGGAACTTTATGGAAGGCCTTACAAAAGTCTAGAAAAATGGTGTCTATCTGAATGTTGTCATCGAGGGCGCTGGCAAATGCATGCGCAACGGTAACAAGCTGCGTCACGGTCGAATACTTTTTTCTAAACTCGTGCTGAAAATGTGTTAGTATAGAGTGTGTTTCAAGAAATTCTGTAATCTGGTTCGCTATAATGTGTTCTATTAGTTTACAGCATGAGGAAGTTAGCGATATTGGCCTGTAATTAGGTACTGATAATCTGTCGCCTGTTTTGAAGATAGGCGCCACGCGGGCCATTTTCCAGTCACGCGGCAAAGTTGCTGTTGACAGGGGAGCATTGAAGATTATAAAGAGGAATTTGCCAACGTATTCGGCATAACGTCGGAGAAAGACATTGGGCAGTTCGTCAGGACCACAACTCTTTTTCGTATTTAGGTTTACAAGCATGGAAACCAATCCAGCATATGAAATGAAATTGACCTCGAATGGTTGAGATGACGCTACAGAAAACGTAGATGCTCCGGAAACATTAAACACGCTATGAAAGTATGTGTTGAAATGATTTGCAATGTCGCCAGGATTTGTAACTATGCGGCTGTCAAGTACAATCTTTGAAATGGGTTTCTTCCTATCTTTAAGATAATTCCAGAACTTGGAAGGATCCTTCTTTATAAAGTGGGGCATTATGGTTTTAAAGTAGTATTCTTTTGAGCGATGCATTTTTTCAGCAAGGACTCTTTGGTGCTCCTTGATAACAGCGCGCTGCGCATGCTGCTTCCTTAGCCGTTTAACTTTTCTTTTTAGTTTAACAATTTCATGCGTCATCCATTGCGTACGTTTATGCGTTCGTTTGGGTTTGCTAGGGATAAAGTTGTTAATACAGTATTGGCACGTCTCAACGAATTTTTCCCAGAGAGCGCACGTGCCCAAAGCGTCAACGTTAAATTCTGCAAGTACAGCTTCCATGTATTCTATTACACGGTCATCATCAGCTGTCGAGTAATCCTTAAAATACTGCATGGGTGATTTTTGGTGGCTACTGCATTGGAACAGAGGAATTGTCACGCTTACAAGTTCATGATCTGAAAGCCCCTGTTCCACGACTACAGTATATCCTGAAAAAGCACGTTTTACGAATACCAAATCTAGGATAGAGCTTGCATGTCCTTGCACGCGTGTGGGTTGCCTGACTATTTGAGTTAGATCGTGAGCGAGCATAATATCAAAAACAGTGTTAGCATTTTTACTGAACTGGGAACAGGTCAGCCCCTCCCAGTCTACACTTGACAAATTTAGGTCTCCTACCACAAAGATTTGCTTATTAAAAAACCTTGACATATGTTCTTTCAGAAACGTTAGGTACTCCGGGATCGCATCTGGAGGCCTGTAACATGCGTACAAGATAAAGCTATGTCCCCAGCAGGACAATTGTACGCACAAGCATTCAAGAATGCCAACATCAGCAGCAATCGTTGCTTCGATATCTGGTTTGACAAGGATGGCTACTCCCCCTCCTCTGGCAGATCGGTCTTTTCGATACACGTTGTAACAGGGGGGAAATACCTCGTCATCACTAATCTCCTCTCGCAACCACGTCTCTGTTATCACCGCAATATGGGGATCATACTGCATGAGCATGCTTTCCAAGAAATCTATTTTATTAGTGGCACTGCGCAAGTTTATGGTAACTAGTCTAAATTCTTTTCGTTTGTAGGTGTTCCCGCTATTTTTACACAACCTAGCTTTGTTTTTATAGGGAGGGGTGACAGAAGGCATTTGGTCTGTATTACATTCCTCAGTTATGATTGTCGCGGCTTGTGGCTTCGCGTATTTGGCCGACGGATTTCGGTTTCTGCGGTACTTCTGGCATCGTTTTTTTTTTGAACGGGCACTATATTATTTTTGTCTTCGTCCCAGACGTATTCCTTCTTGTCGATATATAGCTTGTTGTACACTAGCGAGGCTTTATCGCCATTATCTCGATTCGTTTTACAGCTCCGCCATAGTTTTCTTCTGATTTCCCGTACTCTTACAGAGAAATCCTCCCCAACAGAAAAATCTGTGTTTTTTAGTTTGAAACATTGTTTCAAAATTTTTGCCTTGTCTCTTGAATCTAGCAGTTTGAGAATCACGGGCCTGACCATTCCGGGTGATGGCCGCCCCAGTCTATGGATACGTTCAATAGTCACCGGATCTAGCTCAAGAATGCCCTTTGTTATATCATTGTTCACAGTGGACTCTAGCGACTCGTTTGTCTCTTCTTTCGATTCAGGTAGTCCGTAAACAATGATATTGGACCTTCTGCTTTGGTTTTCAAGATCATCAATCCTTGCTTCAAGATTCGCAATCTGTTGCTGACATGACGTGACTTTTATTTCTAGGTTGGCTAATGAATCTAATTTTTTGTCTATATCGGTCAAGCGTTTTTCCTTAATTTCCTTGATGTCAGTTGCAATTTCACTAAGTTGCTTTGCTATTTGTTCTAGAGTAGGGCCGGGGTTAGTCTCAATATCGCCACTTAGCAGAAGGATCCTCCTAACAGATGACGCCACATCAAACAATATGCAACATAATCCGCAACCCAACAACCGTGGGCACGGCAACATCACCAAGAATGGATCGCTAGAACGAAAGCACTTTCCGTATCGTTTGCTTACCTGTACAAAATACAGGAAGGGATTAGATGCGACCCACATGGTGGTGATGCCGCCGTGCCCAGTGCCAGCCCAGTCCTCGGGAGTGCCTTTTATAGCCGAACCAGCAGATGGCGTCGCCCAGCTACTGGTCACGTGGTGATGTGGTGGTATCTTGCTTTGGAAAACTGATGGGCTTGTCCACGATAAAGCCGGGAGAATGTCAGTCGGTTTGTGGCAGTCGGAGGCGTTCCACCCATGCGACGGCGCAACTTTCGTCGCACCAGCGCACGTTTCGTTGATTATTTGCACCAGGCAAAATATCTGTACAAAATAGAGGAAGGGATTAGATGCGACCCACATGGTGCTGATGCCGCCGTGCCCAGTGCCAGCCCAGTCCTCGGGAGGGCCTTTTATAGCCGAACCAGCAGATGACGTCCCCCAGCTACTGGTCACGTGGTGATGTGGTGGTATCTTGCTTTGGAAAACTGATGGGCTTGTCCACGATAAAGCCGGGAGAATGTCAGTCGGTTTGTGGCAGTCGGAGGCGTTCCACCCATGCGACTTCACCTCACTTTATGTCTCCTCCTCCCGTGTGAGCTCGCATGTGTTCAAAAAGTTTCATTGCCGTCATTGACGTATCTGCACGCATCTAAACCGGACCCCAAAACAGTCCGGAGCAGCATGCATGTCCAAGAAGAACATACAGTGACATTACAGGAGGGAAAAAAGAAGCGCCATCAAAAAAATAATTCGGATGGAGCCCTCGACCTATGTGCAGAGAACGGGGGTCGAGTGGTTCGTCCGGTCAGAAGCTCATTACCCAACCACAGAAAGAAACAGAACGAATGCGTAGAATCAAGGGTGAACACAAGGGTTGCTTGTGTGAAAGGTTTCCCTCAGCCTCGTCTTACCACCACCGGCGGCGGTTGTTGCTCGAAACTCGTTATTGAGCGCAACACCATGCCATCCTGACTCCTAGTAACAAGCGACTCGCCTTTCACGTACCTGGCCTAATTAGGGACGCCCCTGCTATAGCTTCCGGGAGTGCTTGTGCGCTTTCGTAAGTCAGATAACGCATGTAATCGCAAACCCACGCTTACCTCTTTAGCAAGCTTAACGGCTGAGTTTTGATATACCATGCAGCTGTAGTTGGCTGTGCTTTCCAATCAGGCTACAGCTTGGCTACTGTTAATGGCACCCCTCTGGGTATTACGTTCGTTAGAGCAGGATAACAACGGGTGTATTTGGGCTGAACGTTGGTTCATGTTTGTGCACTTACTGGAAGGTATTATCGACGTTAGGCGTTTACGGTAATCGGTCGATGACGGAATAATGTTGCGCCGAATGAGCTACGCCTCCATAGTACAATGGTCAGGGGTGACCTGCCACTGGGCCGAAAGTCGCGGAATCGCTCCCAACCGTGGTGTTCACGTTTCAATCGAAGAGGATTGCTAGGTCGCACGCTGTGAGATGCCAATGCGCTTTATAGAAGGCGAGACCACCGATATATCCGCAGCCATCTTTTATGGCGTGCCTCGTACTTATATAGTGGTTTTGTCATGCCACACACCAAATAATTTTGCACTGAATAGTCTCACAGTTTATTACAACGAACGGATAGAAGAGAAATATTCATTCCTTTTAAAGCGAACTTATCACAATTTTTTTCGCGTTTATACAGACTTTCTGGTCGTGTAGACTTGAGCGACGTTTAGACCATACACTGCAAGGGCCATGGGCACGTCGTGTTCGTCATCAGTTGCTTTTCACCGATCGTGAACGGTGCCGCAGTAAATGTACGCAGTCGAAGAGTCCTTCCCACAGGCTCCCTTAATGCCGACATTAAAGCGGCACGTGATGCATTACATCTCAGTAATCCTAAAGCGATACCGGTTCTTGAAATATTTGCAACTTGCACTTGCATTTTAAAGGCATTCCGCGTGAAGTATTACGGACTCTCATTATTTACAGCACTCATGTCGCGTGCTTTCAAAGGATGGGGATGAAAGACGACCCGCGGATGCCGTGCGCTCGAACGGCGACGAGTTCCCCGGTGCACTCGTCATATCTCTCCGAGAGCCCAGCGTGTAGGAAACCAAAGCTGCTGTCGGCTACAACGCACAGTAGGTATGCATAGCGCTTAAGGAAGCACTAAATAGAACAGCATCTGGGTTTTAAGGCTTGTTATATTCACCTTTGCTATACTTTTACAGCACATTTCTCAAACTATCATCTGAGCCAATGTCGGCAGCACTCTAGACAGCCGACAAATGCCTGACAGAAAGCTTAAAAAAGGAAAACTCCTACTTACACAAAACAGCACGTATTCTAGCCATTGGCGTGAATGCAGCATCTTTCCGTTGCTTCAAGGAAGTGTGCAGTGCAGTTAAGCAGGCTTACTGGCCGGCGCCATAGATAGGATGGACACTGGACAAATAAACAATGTGCTTATATCCAAATCCACACCTAATAAATTTTAATAAATTGGTCTCATGTGTATTAAGTTCACGTTAAGGCAAGCATGCAATTTTACGTCGACTGCATCAACAGACAGACAGACAGACAGACAAAGAACTTTATTGAGCCCTGAGAAACGCTGCTCCTTTAGAGCAACGTCGCCGGCCGCTCCCACATATGAACAGGGAGGCCTAGCCTCACCGCCGCGTTGTGGGCTCTCTGGACAGCCTGTAATTGTGGTAGCAACTCTGAACTTCGTAAGACAGAGTCCCGATCTTCTTCTGTGAGCCGACTTGGGTCCCGTAACGAGGGGCACTGCCAGAGCATGTGTGCTAAGTCACTAACCTCATCCCAATCAGGACAGGTAAAGTCAAAAGCCTCCGAGGAGACTATGCCGAGAAAAAAAATAGGCTTGCATAGGACCTAGTCTGGAGCATTCTAAACGTGCTGGCTTAAGGTCTAGACAACTTGGTGTGTGGTGGAGGAAATGACCGCCTACTCAACTGGTAGCATTTAGCCACTTCAATGAATGTAAGTAAAGCGTCACTCAACATCGCACTGCCCACTTGCGGACCTACGTCCTCCGCAGCGCAGAGGGTTAGTGCTCGCGCCCGGAAGTGAGTAGTGTCAATAATGTTTACTTGAGAGTCCAGTAGGGGTTCGAGATGTGCAGGACACCACATAATGATATGTGGAGAAAGTGTCCTATTTTCAAGTAGTTTAAATAATTCAGTACAGACGGAACCAGAGGCGAAAGCCTTGACTGCTGACCTTGAGTCGGTGAAGATTTGCGGTCTACTGTCATCCAAAAGGGCAAGGGCTACAGCCAACTGTTTGGCTCTTGAGGGAGTAGAGTCTCTAACTGACGTAGCATTGACAATAGAGCCCATATGATTGACGTAAATAACAGAAAACCTAGCTGAGCGACCGTACTGAGCGGCATCGACAAAGTAAACTGAATGAGGATCGTTCCTGATGTTCTTCAGAAGTGTGATGGCCCTTACCCCGTGCCTTCCTACGTTGTGCTGGGGATGAACGTTTCGCGGAAACGGAGAGACCTGGATGGCAGTACGCTGTTCATCTGGTAGTTGAAGACGGTGATCCTCTACGAGCACCGGACTGAGGCCTAGGACGGACAGAATATTTCTACCAGCCGGCGTAGATGACAGGCGCATTAGCTGTGCAGTCTCTTGGGCTTCAATGATATCATCTAGGGTGTTATGAACCCCTAGCTGCATAAGCCGTTCAGTGCTTGTTTGCACGGGGATGCCCAACACCCTTTTTACGCTTTTTCTGATCAGAGTTTCCAGCTTATTCTTTTCGAATCCATACCAAGAGTACATGGCAGCAACATATGTTATGTGCCTCATGAAAAATGCATGAAAGAGCCTTAGTAGATTGCCTTCTCTGAGTCTCCCCCACTTCTGTTCAAAACTCTATTAATCAACCTGATCATGTTCTCGGTCTTGGTTGAAATATTAGCGATCGTTTGTCCGTTGCACCCGTGCAACTCTATATTCATGCCCAGCACTCTAACAGCGTTCACTCTCGGAATGGAGCTGCCACTTCCGGTGTGAAGTACAATGTATACCTGTGATAAAGGCTTCCAGTTCTTTGGCCTGACACCTTTTCTATCGGGCCTGTATAGAAGCAGCTCCGATTTACTCGAGGAGCACCTCAGCTCTGTGCCAGCAAGGAAGAGCTCTGTCTGATCGATGGCTTCCTAGAGTGCAGTCTCGACTTCCCTTTCGCTACCTCCGGGACACCAAACGGTAATTTCATCAGCGTAAAGCGTATGGCTGATGCCCTTCACGTTAAATAGCAGTGTCGACAACTTGCATATAGCGATGTTAAAGAGAAGCGGAGATATCACCGCTTATTGCGGCGTGCCTTTAGAGCCCGGTGCAATGGGAGAGGACTTGAGGTCTCCGATATTGAGCGTGGCCTTCCTGGATTCGAGAAAGGAGACGACGTATCTGTGGAAGGCTTCGCCTAGTCCAAGCTCCTAAATGGAGTTTGAGATATGCGCTTGAGATGTCATACGCTTTTTCCAAGTCAAGACCCAGAATGACTCTTACGTACCTTGTGTTCACGTCTGTGATTTGATGTTTGAGCAGCTTCATTGTGTCCTGTGCGGACAAGGACAGATGAAACCCAACCATGTTTTAAGGAATAAAAAACCTTTCTTCTCGATGTACTTAGAGACAGGGTTGTAAATAACGTGCTCCGCCGCCTTGCAGACACCGGGCGTTAGCAATATGGGACTTAGATTGCCTAAACCTGGAGGTCGCCCCGGCTTGTGAATTAAGACAACCGATGCCATTTTCAAAGAGTGTGGGAGAGAACCTTCTCTGCATATGCGATTGACCTCATCGGTAAGTAAATTGATGGATTCGCCTTCCAGGCTCCTGGGTGCCTTGTTCGAGATGCCATCCGGCCCCGGAGCTGATTGTTCATTAAGGTTTTGAAGAACTTCGCAAACGTCGCTGGTAGTAAAGGGCTCTCCGAACTCATTGCAAGGGGGTCCAGTGTAAGACGGATAGTCTGAACAGCTCGAGGAGCCAATGGGTAAATATCTGTGAGCGAAACCATCCAGTATAGCGTCTTCAGAATCAGACTGTCTTGAGGCATGTATCAGTTTAGCAATGGCTTGCCTTTGATTACTCTTGGAATTCGACTCGTGAAAAAGGTGATTTAGCAAATTCCATTTCCCTCCTTTTCTCATTTGACCATCAACAGAATTGCACACCTCATTCCACTGCTGCCTAGAGAGGGTCTGGCAGTGGTCCTTGATGGTTCGGTTAAGTTCTGCAATTTTCTTGCGGAGCCGACGATTGAGCCTCTGCCCCTTCCACCCCTATTCAGTAACGATTTCTTGGCCTCTAGGAGGCGCGCAAGGCGGCTGTCCATCCTATCCGTTTCCAAATCTTAGTGTAACTTTTTTGTCGCCTCACCGACGTCTCCCTTGAGCTGTTTGGCCCATTTATCAAGGCTGGGGGCTGAGTCTTCAGCTTGAGCGTCTTCTTTCCAATATGCCAGAAATAATCCCAATATGTGAAACTAAACTCTCTTACGGTTTCGCCCTTTACACTGACATGGGTAGCTAAGACATTATGGTCACTACCCAGATCCAACTGCAAGTTGTGCCAAGTAGCAGATTGAACATTTTTAACAAAGTTAAGATTCGGCGTGGTGTCCCTCGTGCAGGAGCTACCTATCCTGGTCAAAAATGCTGGGCCCGTGGCCAGGGCGAGGTTCAAGTTCACCGCTGCTTGCCACAAATCCTCGCCTTTACAGGATGACCACAGATAACCCCAATCCTGATGAGGAGCGTTCAAATCACCTACCACCACAAGCGGGGAGATACCGACCCTGCCGGCAGCCCTACTCAACAGCACCGCAAACCTTTGTTTCGAGTCATTTGGTTAACTAAAAATATGCAGGATTAAAACGCTACTCTTTAAATGACCCTCCGGAATAATTTCGACTAATGAGTGTTCCACTTTACTACTGTCTATAGAAAGATCATGCGAGATATAGGTGTATCCCTTAGATACGAGCGTGCAAATGCCCCTTCGTCCATTCCCATAAAGAGCGTGAGATGTGTAACCCGGTAGAGTGACAGAATCCGAAAGTGTCTCCTGGAGCAAAATGACGTGCGGCTTTCCAGAGTCAGAACGGATGAACTGCTGAAGAACCGCCTTCTTGCGGGTAAACCCCCAGCAATTCCACCGCCAAATCCTGAACTCTTTAGGCGGACGCTCCATGGTTAGACTCGAAATATAAGTGCCAGCGTTCGAGCGCGTTGACTTTAGCGTCCAACGTATTGTCCTTGGCATCCAGTGCGCTGAACTTGTCCGCCAAGGTATCGACCTTAACATGAACTAATGCAATTGTTTGGCTAAGCAACTGGAACATGTCTCTGATCTCTGTTTTAAAACTCTGCAGTTCGTCATCAAACGCGGGCCTCGTCAAAGCCCTCTTTTTGGCTGGACGAACAGTACACTGCACTTTCATGGGTGTTTCGACAGGCGTCTCCGCGCTTTTTCTATGGGCGTTTCCATGGCCGTTAACATAGGTGTTTCCACAGACGTTTTCATAGGCGTTTCATCAGGCGTTTCGAGTCTAGTGACCTGAGGAGGTTGTGGAGCCTCACTCAGCATTATTAGCATTCCTAAGTGTAACTATCACGACGAAATTGTGCGATCGCTTCCTTTAGTGCAGCGTTCTCTCTTTCCAGCTGAATAACTTTATCATGGTTCTGCTCGGGCAGTATGCCCCCCATTACTTGTTTCTGGGATCCTTTTACGCGGTCAGCTAGCTCACTCGGTTGCTGTGGCATCAGGCACCTGAATGCTGCCAGCCTGGTCCCGTGATCGGGAACAGCTCCGGGACTGAGAGCAGCTTGTGAATCGGGTACCACTCCTGTATCGGGAGCGTCCCCTTGAGCTCCTGGACTGGGACCTGGACTTGCTGACTGGTTCGAACAGGTGATGTATCGGTGGGAAGTCCTCGTCAAAGTCGCGTCTCTCTCTTCTGCGCTGTCTGATGATGTAAGGTATCTCGAATCTTTGTGTACAGGTTCTGTCGGCCGTTGGATAAGGCCCTCCACAGGAGGTGCACTTCGGTGAGCAAACGTGCTGGTCGCCAGGGGAGGTCATTCCGCAACCACGACTGATAACATTTCCTAGAGTGGGACACACGTCGTCTCTGTAGCCGAGTCTACTACAGGTATAGCAGACATCCGTCTGCTGTCGGTAGAGGGTGCACTTGACTATGCTGGGACCTCAGATGACGTAATTTGGGACTCGAAGTCATCTAAAGAGGATAACGACTGTGGTAGAGTTCTTGGTTCGCCGCACTTCGAGAACAGTGGGATCCCTCGGCTGAATAAGAAGTCTTCTGAGTTCTTCGTTGTCAATTTTCATATCAATGTTTCTGATGATGCCCTTGCATGTGTTGTCGGGCGCAGCACTGTAAGAGCGAACCTCGTATCTTGCGTTATTAACGGTGATGGCCTCTAGACACTCATGTGCCTTGGCGTTAGCTTGCGATAGCGTACTAATCAAAACAATGTGCTGCATAGCGTTAGGACAAATGATGTCTTCTGTAATATCCGCAGCGGAGAAACGTGCCGCTGTCATGAGGGCTTGAGAAATCCGGACGTTACTGGTATTCTTAACGTTCAGGCCTCCCCGAGGCCTAACCATGATTTGAAAATACTCCCTAGGTAGATGAGGCAGCGTTGACGCGTTAGCGAGGCGTTTCTTCACGTTTGCGGGAGATTTGGTGCCAGCGTTCTTGCCGTATGGTGCGCCTTGAACTTCAGCGCCCTCCACGGGTGCTTTAGTTGACTTACGCTTATAAAGCGTCATTGTCCATCCAGAACACTGGAATTCTTCGGTAGAAATGTCCCCGCCCTTGCATAGTGACTTGCATAGCCATTTTGATAGCTCTCAAACACACTAAGCCTAACCTTGAGCTTGGCAACCCACGGCATGGTCGAGCAAAAATGTCCTTTAAAACTAGGTTAAAGATCCACCCACTGTGACAGAATCGTTTCCACGTGGTCCTCGAGACTTCAGGCGTCGACTGGAGCAAAAGGCATCAAACACATAGCTAACTTTCACAGAAAGAAAGGTGAACAAACAGGAGCCGATCTTTAGACGACCGCGTAAATCGGCGCCCCCTAGCGTCTCCGACTGCATCAACAATTCGCATTTATCTGAACGTGAGTGAATATAACACAGGTTTCTGCTTGCGCCCCTTCTTTTTTGAAACTACTTTGTCATCAACCTTCCTGAACGTCTTGGCCGGCCTAATGGCAAGCATGCGGCCTTGTGCTACAGTTTTAATGTGTTTGAAGCATCATAGAATTAGAAAAATGTTGAAGTGAACACAAAGTCACCGTACTACTTCGCTGCAAAGTATATTGTGAGATAAAACGTATGGTAAGCTCGTCGCAAAAAAATTAAAATTACATCATTAATTTTCTGGCAAGCAGCCGATACTTAGAGCGCTTCGTGTAGTGTTGCGTTTCCGAGGAATTCTCTTTTCAACAACCTACGTTTCTCCCTCTACGGCAACACACAAACTACTGACGAAGTGAGAGAAAATTATCATGCCAAAGTACTATGATAGGTTAAATAGCTTACTGAATCAATCGCCGAAATATTAGAAGAGAATTTGAGAATGTCTAGCGCAATGTCTGAGACATTTGACATGAAATGGCCCACAGCGGTGGATGACATGCATGCACGCCAACAGTTCCCATACCTACAGGCTAAGAAGAATAACACATCCAGAAATAAACACTCGCCCTCACAGTGAACAGCGTGAGCTAAACGGCCAATGGCAACGGCGAACTAAATGAACGATTGTCAGTCGAAAGTAAAGAGTAAGGTATTCCCTGGGGCTTCGAGCCCTTTGTTGGAGACCAAATCTGTACGAGCATGCAAACGAAAGAGAAGCTATGTGAGGCCCCATACGGGATCTACGAAAGTGCCTCCCCCCTATAACGGACGCCGGCGGAGCGTATTCCGATGGGGCGCAATGAAGCTGAGCGCGCGGCAACACTATCGACGCACGCTTGACTGCAAGTCTCAGAATCGCTCGCAGGAGAAGTATCATATTACGAGAGTTCTTGATGCACGCCATCACGGGTAAAAAGAAATTCAATAAAAGCAGGACAGAACGAAGGGTTTCGTGAAAATAGGTCGTTCAGGATACTCTTCGTACACTGCGAACGATGAAGCTACAGCGGTACAGCAATTCGACGCTGCCTTGGGCCCTTCCGGATGGCATTGTGGATAGAATTTTTTGGAAAGCGGCCACGCAAGATCGCGGCACCGTGCCCACTTCTAGGGGGTATCGAGCGAAACCAACGTGCTGGGTTCATGCAAGGAAAAAGATTGAAAAAAAGGAAACTACCGGAGCTTTCCGTGAGCCAGCGGTGCGTGATTTCGTAAAGATCTCATTCCGGGACGAGCGTTTCAGGGTGCACAGCTGCGTGCATGTGGATGCCGCTCTTTCTTCCGCCCTCAATCAGCCCTGTGCGCTGCTATTTTTAAAGCGAATCATAGTAAAACTTTTTAGAACAGCGTCGCATAGCGAAAACTCTTTAGGGCGCATTAACACGCGTCGCGTTTTTTTCTTTTGTGGGATCTCTCAGTCCCTGTTTTCGCAGCGTAACTTTGAATTCACTTCAAATACTGATATGTTTCCTGCAGTGGAGCAAGAAGTGATATATTCAAAATGACTAATTTTAAAAGGGCACCATGATGTGTTTTATGATTATATGTGCGTTTTAACCTCCTAAAACCACAATATGATTATGAGAGACGCCATAGTGGAAGGTTCCGGAAATTTTGACCACCTGGGGTTCTTTAACGTGCACCCAAATCTGAGCCCACGTGCCTACAACATTTCTACCTCCATCGGAAATGCAGCCACCGCAGCCGGGTTTCAATTCCACGACCTGCGGGTCAGCAGACGAGTACCTTAGCCACTAGACCACCGCGGCGGGACACCATGATGTGTTTATTTGCATCGTTATACGAACAAGAAGTGGACATATACCACATTTGCCATTGCTGGCTTTGAACAATGAACTTCGAAGCTTGTGATACTGCAACAAGCTCCTCGATCGGCTGTAGACGATGTCTTGCTCATTCATGCATCATTGATATGTGAGGTTTAACGTTCCAAAACCACCATAAAATTATGAAAGACGCCGTAGTGGAGCGCTCCTGAAATTTCGGCCCCCTAAGGTTCTTTAACGTCCACCCAAATCTGAGCACACGGGCCTCAGCATTTTCGCCTTCATCGAAAAATGCAGCAACCACAGCCAGGATTTGATCCCGCGACCTGCGGGTCAGCAGCCGAGTACCTTAGCTACTAGACAACCGCGATGGGGCCATTCATGCATTATAAGCACAAAAGTGTAAATGATAAGCAGATAGTGCCTTTTATTCAAACTTTTTCTTGTTTGTGTGCTTATCTAGTACATTACGGCCATATTGTTGGGGTAGCAGGATCAGAGTAGCCTCTCTTCTCCTACTTTGCCTAATATAAATAAAAATTAAAACATAAACCATATTCGATATCACCATATGTTCTAATTTACAACTCTCATAAAACGGCGTGCCTGAATGTGTGCATTGTATTTATCGCTGGATAAGCATTCGCCATCACTAGTAAGCGCGTTTGTGAGGTTTTGGCAGGTGTATTAAACTTTTTACTGCTCTCCGAAGAAAGAACGAGCTCACTTTTTCACGTGTAGACTGTGGACATTCTTTCAGTGGAGCTCATTCGTTATCGCAGAGAAAAGCTGAAGCATTGGAGTACCGGCGCATTTCAATGGCAGAATAAATTTATCTTTGAGTATCATGTGCTCGATCTACCGGCGTTTTAACACAAAAGTGTTTCATGCCGGGGTCTACCACGGCGCCGCTGATGTATTTCCGTTGCGGAATGGACGTTAAAAACGTATACTAAGAGATTTCAAAGTAAGTGCCACAAAGACGAAGCAATTATTGCGATACGGCAAACTGGAAGGTCACGCGCAGAATCGCAAGCAGGTCGAAACGTGCCCCCCGTTTTTTACCCACAAACAACGCACGAAATGGACTCACAAGTTAGGATGAACGCGAATAAGCATCTCAGTTGTTACTTCGTCGTGTTTGAAAAGCGCGCCCTTATCGCTAACGTGGACTGTGCCGCGATTGCAGTGACATTTGTGCGCCTTGTAACTGCAACAGTATCGTTCTAGTGAAAACCCAACGCCGGCCAAAATGTATGATCCTCCCCACCGTGAGATAAGGGCACGCAGGTGAGCGTCCATCCTCCTCGTCTCCGCGGGGCAAAGGACGCATGGGAGGTGAGAGCCGCCTTGCACTCATTGTTCTATCTTGCTGATAATTCTGAAAACACGATAGTTCCCCCCCCCCCCCCGAGATGCCGCCAAGAGAGGTGAGTGGTAGATATAAATAGTATGCCGTTTCATGGTAAAGGAGGTGCTCCTCGATGGCGCAGTGGTTAACGCCTCGCATTCCCGATTCAAAGGTCCTACGTTAGATTCCGCGTGCCGGAGTCTTTTTCTCGATTATATTTTATTGAATTTACATAGATGTAGATAAGTATACATAAATGGTGAGTGACTGTGATGCCAATGTGAACGACGACGCCAGAAGCAAAATCCAGTAGAGAGTGTCCCTATAATTGCTATCGCAATAAAAAAAGCACCCACCCCACGTGGAATCGATTCTCAATGCGTGGTGCTAACCACAGCGCCACAGAGCGTACGTTGTCTGGCACGCTAGCAGAAAAGCCGTTTATTTACAATATACACCGTTTGGCAATCCTCAGAGCATCGAAACTTTAGCGCGATCTTGTTATCAGTGATGAGATGGCACGACAGGCTCGTAATGGGTATGGTCCCTTGAAGAAACAAGTTTCTTGTTTCATATAGGGAACATAGAGTTGGGCGGACTAAATATCGTCGACGCCATGGAGTGCGGTCCCTCATACGCACGCTTATCTGAATCGTAATTTGGGAGAGGATGAAGCCAGAGCCGCGTGTACGAAAGTAACATGCTGCTAACATGCGATGCACGAAGAATTGTGACGGTTGATCGTGTTTGTCCTGTGTATACCTTTGCGCTCGTTTTGTGCATGTATCTTTCTGTTTGAAGACCACGCTTTAAGGTTAAGGTTAAAGTTATGGTTAATAATATTGTACGTAGCCGGCGGATCTAGCCTTGCATAATTTGCAGGCAATCGCTCCGCCCAGTTTCCTCTTTGCTAATTGTAGCTAATGACCTTTCTTTTTCAACAAAGCGCGAGCAGCTTTTAAAATAAAAATTGTGCACAACGCGGCGCAAGCCTGCGTAAAACGGAGGACTTTGTGCTATTACACGTGCAGTATTGTACCGGCACTTTATCTCGCTGACTATACCCTAAACATAATTGTCATTTATCACTAGTTACATGCGAGATTCGTAGCAACCAAAAATTTCAAGAGAAGTCGCGACACCTGTTTGCTGAACATCGAGGAACCACGCGGAAACAGAATATCAGTCACGCTGTTACATGGTGAGCCTAACTGTTGCAGTTCCTCAAATAAACCTTGCCGTTTTTAGTAAGCTCACGACATTCAAGCAAATAGTGTTCTATGTGACCGTTTTCCTTGCACTTCGAGCACAAGGGCGTTGTGGAGAGCCTGATTTTGTGGAACCATGCGGTTGTACGCGCTGATGCCGTTCGGATGCGATGAACAAGCAGGCCTCTTCCCTTGATAGCCCTTGTGTCACATATTGCTGGTGAGGCATCAGCCATAACGAGTGAAAATGCTTATTGACAGCCTCTCGCAAGATACGCTGATTGTCTTTGGGAGCCTTCTTAGTTGGTGTAAGCTCCAGGGCACTCCGGGCAAGTCTGTCAGCCGCCTCATTACCCGCTATACCCACATGTCATGGAATCCATTGAAACGTAATGTTTATACCAATGTCATGCAGGTCTTCAAGGTTTCGCAGTGATCTTTGCGTGCATCGATCTAAAAGTAATCCATGTTTTAGTCGCTGCAACGCGGGCTTACTGTCTGAAAACAGCACGACTTGTTGCCTACAAAGCTTCAGTTTCGTCAGGGCTACCTCAATTGCCACGCTTTCACGTGTTGTCGATGAAACAACGCACTCGAGTAGCGCTGCCTAGGACGCCCTTAGAGACGGGATCACAAACGCTGCAATGCTTGCTTTGCGTACTATGTTGGCTAATCCATCGGTGAAAACTTTCAAATGATTGGTGTACTTTTCTTTAGTATATTCAAGTACCAAAGAACGTACTCCTGCTGTGGGTGAGGAACGCTTGCTGTGCAACCGTGGAATTGTCAACCGACAGTCGACATCCTCATGTGACCAAGATGGGTCTCGTAGAAGTTATCTTTGTTTGGGGAAAACAATGATAAGATGGCAAAGGGTGTTGAGGGTCACGAAGGCTCGTAATTCCGCGCGTCGCCGAAGGCGACTGAGTAGTGCTCCTCCTGGGCTTGATTCTCCAAATCGGCAAAGCTGTGTCAGCAGCCATTGAGAGGCGAGAAGACCTAATGGCGGAAGACGAGCTTTACGAAGCACCTTCATGCTCACTGCAAACTTTGGCCCTCCTAAAACGACTCTGAGGCCTTTACGATGACGTTCTCCAGCCGCTCGTACTATGACTCACTCGGAGAGATCAGAGGCAATTGGAAAAGCACACGATCGACAATTACTGCCTCTTGTAACTTTATCATTGATGTTGGGTGGCTCCCCAACCGTTTCCTGCCTTCCTTCGAAGAATGTTAACACGGGGTGACAGCGCTAACATTTTCTTGTCTACTGCCCGTCACCAATTCATCCTGGTGTCTAGTGTACTCCAAGGAATCTCATGTACTTAACTTGTTTAATTGATGCATAAGGAAGTAATATTTTCATCCTTGTTTCTCGTCTTCGCATAACTGAGAATAGCATGAATTGAAACTTTTCAGCTGATGTTGTTAGTTCAAGAGATTCAAGATAGGTGTGTGCGGAGAGTAGAACTTTTTGGCTAATCATTTTCCATCGCTTGCTGATATTCGGACAGCCAGATGCATATGTCATCGGCATAAATTGATATCTGTACTGCCTTGCTCACAGTCTTGGAAGTATTAGGTAAACCAGTTATAACCCTATTGAACCACATTGGAGACAGGAAGCTGCCCTGCGGCACTCCTCTGGTGATTTTCCTTGAGCTACTGAGCACTGTCCGTAACTTCACCTGCATCGAGCGATCTTTATGAAACGCCTGAACAAAGCGTAAAAGGTGCCCCGTTATTCTCATAGATGCAACGCCACAAATTATTGCACCTTGGAACACGTAGTCGTATGCTTTGAAACGTCCAGGAATATTGGCAGAGTTAAAAAGCCGTGTGCTCGTTGGTGTCCTATGTGACTCACCAAGTCCAAGATGTCCTGTGCACTCAACCATTGCCGAAACCCAGTCGTACATGCTGGAAGGGCCTTGTGGTTCTCCATCCACCAAGTCAGCCGAACACAGCCCAGCTTCTCCATCAGCTTCGCTACGCACGAGGTTAGTGATACTGGTGTGTATGATGCCAGTTCTGTTCTGTCTTTACATGGCTTCAGCACTGGCACGACCCAGGCCATTTTTCAGGCTTGAGAAATGTTTCCCGACTCCTAAACATAGTTGAAATGCATCAGGAGCCTCTTCGTCACTTCTGCAGGCTGATTTGGAATCATTTGGTTTGTAATTCTGTCAGGTGCAGGAGCACAGCGTCGATGGAGACAACTTATGGCTGACGTAAGTTCCCGCAGCGTGAAAGGTGCGCCAATGGCAGATGTAGAATGAGGCGGAAGTGGAAAAGGTGGTTCACTTTCTCTTCCAATTACATATACGTCAGCAAACTCTTCGGCTAAAGATTTCATTATCGTATCGTTGAATAACGCGAGGGCAATAAACGGTCTCAAAGACTCGGCTGATATTGCTACCCGATTAGCTACTCGCCATATCTTTGACAGGGGTATAAATGCACCTAAACTCTCACAAAACGTTGACCATTGTTTCCTCCGAAGTTTGTTGCTGTATTTCTGTATTGCTGCATTAAGTCTGTTGAACTGAGTTTTGCTAGCAGGTTCACCACCTCATCAGAAAAGCCTTTTCTCTCTTCTTCTTCTGGCCGCACACAAATTACGGAGCTTTAAGTCCGGGGCTAGAAATTGCGCAAGTAGCTTAAGTATGGTGGTTGCAGCGGCTTTGTTCACCCGCATATTCTGAAACATATCCCCTGATCAGTTATCTAGATGCTCTCGGTAGCGATCCCAATCAGTTACATTGCACGATTTTGCTACCATCAAATGGTAGCCAGTAGCAATGATCAATATAGGGAAATGATCACTGCCCATTTTGTACGGAGCTGTGCAACACGTGAGTTGAACGTCACTTGAATGCAACGTCAAGTCAATAATACTTGTACAAGCTGGGGACCTAAAGAATGTTACGTTGCCATCATTCACAATGCATAAGTCTAGCTTATCAATAGCCTCTCCCAGACAACTTCCACGTACATCAGAACTCTTGCCCCCCCATGACGGGTGATGCGCATTGAAATCACCACAGATGATGCGCGGAGCTAGGCGACGATGACACAGGTCTCCCAAAAAAACTTTTCGGTGGAAATTGTTTTGCGAGGAGACGCGTACACTGATGCAATGCTGACTTTGTGGTTTCCTATCTGTTTCCTGATCGCACCAACTTCTATAACATCTGTGCACAAGTCCACCAAATTGAGTGCTACGTGTGGTATCTCTCTTCATATACACACAACGGCGCTTTCATTTGGGAAAGTCGCTATGGTGGGGTTCTTGTGAGTGACGTATCCAGTGATTGATCTTTGTCTCGGTAATCCGGCCTCCGACCGAGTTCAAGATGAGAATTTGATATTCTCTCAAAAACAGGTGTAGTTCATTCATACGAGAAACAATAATGGCACAATTCCACTGCGATATGAAAGACACTTTTCGGCGATTTAACGTGCACTAAGTCTTGGCCTTCAGCAACCTATTGCTGGTTGTGCCCGAAACTACCAAGCAGCATTGATTCTAGAGCCAGCACAGCCTGCAGCATGGTCATCGTAGTAGCTGGTGGCATTGTAGCTAGGTGAGAACGTAGAGCGGCAAACAAAAAACGAACAATCTCCGCCGTGTCGTGAATATTTTCCTCATGTCTCTTTGCCTTCTGCTCCAATTCTTTTTTTAGCACTCTGGCATAGGTAGCTTGCGTAGAAATGTTCTGAGTACACTCAGTTGGCATGGCTCCTTTTTTGCTCGACTCGCATTGCCCGGTGTTTTCAGGAAGCATTCTTCTGATTGCACCTCACTTACATTGTTTGGTCTAGTTGATATTCTTTTTTTCACCAATGGAATAAAATTGTCAGGTGATTGAGCAACTGACCGGGCAGTAGTTGGTTTAGTTGGTTTAGGCCCCGTAAGAAAGGCTTTTTGTATATGCAGCGCTTTCACTCGGAATGGGCACCCACAATAACTGGCGGGATGGTGTTTGGAGTAAACGCAAGTACCACCGCGTCCGTGGGTCTAACTTTCCACTCATTCGTAAAAGAAACTTCTCTTCTAACTATCCTCCTTACGTGAATCACGCCTCAGGGTTTCGTGTATCCGAGAATATCCGCCTCTGTGTACCACTTCGGAACACCTCTGATCAAGCAGGTATTTCGCAGGTAGGCATTAGGAAGACTAACACTAACTTCTACACCAAACAGCTTGCCACATTTAAAAAGTGCGTTTATTTAATCTTCAGTAGTCACGTCAAGCAGTAGCGAAACTTGAGCAGTCAAATAACTCCAAACTGGCTCAGCGTCCATGACTAAAGTCACCGCAGATTGTAAAGCATGAGGGTTTAACTGTGTTAAGTCTTTTTCGCTCTCTACAGGTGATATATTCACCGGAATACCCACAGTTCTGCTTTTGCGGGGGCTTGCCATCTTGAAGTTGTCGTCTTCAATGTTCGACCGATCGTCTACCTTCTCGTCGTGTCCCACTATTGTAGATGCGTCGTTATCAGTTGTAGGTTCATTGTTGTCGCCACAGTTACATTCGCCCGCTCGTTGGTCTGGTCGTTTCGGTGGCGTGTGAGATGGATCAGGCATCAGTCCTGGTCGCTTGCATGGCTGGACCATGGCCGAAGTCCCGGAATTGGACACTTCTTCCGGTCGCGTCTTTTTGGAATGGGCTCGGTAAGAACAAAATCTTTTTGATGCCGCAGAGGTCTTCGCAAGAACGACAGAAAATAACACAAAACAAGAAAAAATCGAAGATCGAGGATAGGGTTAGCTGCATTCTCAACTTCGTCGTCTTCCTCATCCTTGAACAACCGCACGCTTCAAGAGCAAACCTTATAGGCGCGAAAGTGCACGCGACAGCGACGAGCGATGCTGAGCGACAAAACAGGGCGTTCACGTGACGTGTCGCGTGCTCGTTTTCGCGCGATCGCTTGGTTCTCCAGATTAGGAAACCGTCGCTCATCGCCCGGAAGTGCTGGGCTCAAGCAGCCAATAGCGAAAAACCGGAAAAGACAAAGACTACATAGGTGCACGTGACCCTGCCCGAGTCGCGTATGCGCAGCAAGAAATAACGCAATGTTTACGCATGTGCATATAAAAAAGTGCTGCAAGGCATTCATAAACACTTTCCGTTCTAGTACACAACAATATATCGTATTTTTAAATTGCATACCGCTCACTACGTGGTTTTTTTTTGGTGCCAGTAGACGGCCTCATGCCAGCAACATTGAAGTTCGCTCGTCGAAGCCGTCGCGTGAATGAGGTTTGCCTGCGCTAGTGACTGATCACGCGGAGACGATCTACGTCGCGTTGCTCGTCGCTGTCGCGTGTATTTTCGCGCTCATGAGGTTTGGGCTTAAAGTTTCGAACAGTGACAGTTATGAGTCTGCTGTCGTTCCGTGTATTCTAATTGTGTGCTTGTTTTCTGCTTGAGGAGTGCGCTGCATGTTTCTACACAGTAAAATTTTTTTCACCCAAAAGGGTGTAAAAAGGGTGCTTTTACGAGAAAACACCCTTTAACACCCATAAATGGTCGATTGAAAAAAAAGCACCCCTTTGTTTGGGTGCTTGCCTCAATAGCACCCTAAAATAGGCTCTAAGGGTGCTGTTGTGCCTGAGAAGGGTGTAGGTGCCGATTTATCAGATGGATAATGCAGCATAAGAAGAACACATAATTATAATATTTGGGATTTTACGTCTCAAAAACCTCGATATGATTATGAGGGTCGTCGTAGTGGAAAGCTGCAGAGATTTTCACCATTTGGTGTTTTTTATTGAGCGCTCATATCGCACGGTGCAAAGGCTTCTACCTTTTCGCCTCCGCCTTAATTCGACTGCCACGGCCGGCATCGAACCCGCGACCTTCGAATTAGTGGCCGAGCAGCGCAGCTACTGCACGAATATGTGGACCTTGCGTTACATGACGGCCTAATTGACTTAGAATTTGTGAAGGTGCTCTCCGAATACAGCAGAATGTCAGCAGAAGCAAATCGCGTTTCATCTATAATGGCAATTAACTGCAATCCATGTTACGAAAGCTTTCCTTAGCGTTGGTTATAAGCTGCATGTTTGCTGTGGATTATATACACACAAATAATGTTCGCCCGAGTATGGGTGTGTGCGTGTAAGCGCGATTGTGTGTACACCCATGCATGTGTGCGTGCGCATGTATGTGCGAGTCCGTACTTGTGTTAAGCGTGCCTGTGCACATGTGTACGCCCATGCACGCGTGCGTTTACGGTCGCGTGTGTGTGTTGCCGTATGTGTGTATACGTGTATGTGTGTGCGCCTGTGAATAAGTATGCGTGTGTATCAGCCCGTGCGCCCTCGAATTTCGTGTGTGTGTGTGTGCCCTCGAATTTCTGTTTAACATTGAGTATACAATTTTATACAACACACACACAAAAGTCAGTGAATGCTGAAAGTTTGTTCGACGTGGTTTCATAAACACTGGAAAAAAGCAAGAGATTGGCACACATAAATTAAACTAATTTAGAAATTGTAATGGTTACAAAAACACATAATAGCCTCAGCGTCTGTACGAGATGTGCCAGTGAGGGTCTTCGTGTGCAATTAAAATTAAAGGAAAAACAGTAAACAACTATGGCATCTTCTGTTGCGCTTTAAAATTTAAAAAATTGACGTGGCCCCGAGAAGCATGCAGGCCTCTTAACTGTTTATCGCGTGACCACGGCGATAGTGATGACGATACTGTTATATAAGGCGTCGCTATCGACTACGCCGCTATATGAGACACCATGGAGGAGTCGGCAAAACGAAATCCGGCACCCCTGCTTTTATGAACTGGTCACCTGGAGCTAATCAGTCATCTAGTGTCCTACAACCTGACACACCAGCAGCGGGTGACCATTAAAACGCAGACCATGGATCATACGCTGCAGAGGGCACGCAAGTTTTAACCAATTTGTCAGAAATCTATGCCCATGTAGGAAGACGAAAGCGTAAGAAGACTGAGAAGGCATTGAAGGACTACGTTAGGCAGTAAAGAACAACGGTGTGTGTTTGTTTTTCGTATTTTTCTCTTTTTTTGCGAAACGGAATATTTGTATTTGCTTAAAGATTTATTTATTTATTTATTTTATTTTTACATATGTAGCCTGAGTGAGGCAATTGTAGGAGTGGAAAAAAAAGCAAAAACAAATCAACATTCATCAACAAGCCTCCAGAAATTCTTGATATGTCCTATAAGGCATTGCTAACAACTACGGCGCTACGCGATGGCACGCGCTTGATGGCTGCCGCAGATGCGAGAAAGAGGATGGAATCAAGAGTATGTGTTCGTTTGTGCTATGATAACGTACACAAAAACATTATAAATACGCCCAAACGTAGTGCGCTATCTAAACAGGATTCAGCAATACCGCCTTTGTCATTCGAGCAGTCTTACTTCTCGAAACATAAACCAGTTTATTGGGTGTATCTATTACTTTCTCCTTTTAATAGATTAGTTCTACTCGTTAAGGGCTGCATCTGGATGCAGTAGTAATGGATTTATGATCCTACGTAAGCTGGTGAGTACGCTGACCACTTTCCGTTACCACAAATATTCTGCTTTTGATTAGTTTTACTGAACCTTCGCAGGTTTTCTCTTTTTGCTATTCTCGCCTTAGCAACACTGTTCAATTCATATGGTCTGATGAGCCTCTTAGGACCTGGCTGGGGTTATAAAGGCAACTCGGAACTCTTCGGTACTTCTTAACCCACCAGTGATTGCCTACACTGCCCTTACCCGCCCCTTCCTCTCTAAAAAAAGCAATTGCCAACACCAGCGCATTTTCACTCTATATTTCAGAAAAAAAGCAATGTCCACTGTAATCTCTTCTGTAAAGGAGATGGGTGTCACCTCATACAACAAGCTCTGTGTCTTAACGATAATTGCTCCTTATCGTCTCTGGTGTGTTATCACTTCATATTCTTTATAGTTTCGAGCACGACATACAGATTGACCAGTAAAGAGACTGCTAAGACAGCGACGAACAGCTGGTATCGCGTAATATTTCGGTACATTGAGCAAATGAAGTCTGTTACAAGTTATGTAGATTAACCGGTTAACTATGCATGGTTTTTAGTGATCGTAAAAGTAAACCTCTCGTAACACGAGTCGAGAGAATCAGAGAACAACAAGTGGCAAAAATTACGCTGGTTTGAGAGTGTTCCTGAAGCCTGAGTCGTAAGACGACGCACTATCTGCAGATAAACAAAAAACAATAGAGCAAGACTACAAGAGCATGAACTCAACCTTACCAGACGAATATGAACTTGTTGGCTAACGATGGCTGATTAGCTATCATGAGTAAAAGGGAAAGTGAAACTCGTTGAGGAAAAAAAACAGACTTCATTACACTAGCCCGGGTAATTAAAAGAGTTTCCCAGGCAATAGTACTTCAAAACATTGCTCCATGATCACTAGTGCGACTGGTACAAACTCTTGAGAAGTTACAGCCTCGTTTTTCCAGCTTAAGGGTCGAACACATTCGTCTTTGTTGCATCGGTTCAGCCTTCGTAATGAAAACTGCGCCTTCCTAGCTGCATAATAAGTGAAAGAAAAGGTGACCTTTAGAGACACCTAGTTCTCATTCCGAACGCAATCAGCACACCTTTTTTAGATAAGTGACCATGTTTTGCCTAGAAGTGGTTCTCGAAATATATGGAAGTAGAACTTTTCTCACTAGCAAAGGAAACTTCCCAGTTTTTCCTAACTCAGACAATCCTGCACAACGTTTCTAGTCGTAGCATAACTTCAGTGAATGCATAATGTAGGGGCCTCTAACACGTAGCTTGTGAACCTTTCACTAGTGGCACTGAGCGGACATAATTAATCTAGTCCTATTCGTTTTTTGTTTTGGTTTTTTAGCAGGTATGTTTATGAGATGAACATACGTTGAAGGCATCAACATTTCTATTTAATCAGGAGTCGCATACCATTCATGCCTTAAAACGCAAGCAAAGAACAAAAGCTGTATATTTCACAAACGGCGTGCACACTTCATTCTTTATTTTTTTGCCCCGCTGCGGTGGTCTCGTGGCTAAAGTTTTCGACTGCGGACCCGCAGGTCACGGGATCAAATCCCGGCTGCGGCAGCTGCATTTTCGATGGAGGCGAAAATGCTGTGGGTCCTTGTATTCAGATTTGGGTGCACGTTAAAGAACTTTATGTGGTCGAAATTTCCGGAGCCCTCCACTACGGCGTGTCTTATAATCATATCTCTAATGGGCTTGTAATGCATATTCAATAAATAAATGAAAATATGGTGGTTTCGAGACGCTGAATGCCACATATCAATCAATCAACATTTTAGTCATTTTAGTTTTCAGCATAGATATGTTTTTGGAATACTGAAAACAATTCGAATTTATAAGTGATGTCAATCTGAGATATTGGAAAGGGCTTCTTTGCCGTTATAACATCAGCTGGCATTTTTCACATTTATTCACCACGTTCTATCGCTTTCACTCTCTTGGACCTTGCCAGATACCAAACTTAGCATCTGCGGCCCATTATTGCTTAGTAGAGTTTCAAGCCCCTGGTGCAGTGAAACAAAGGCATCAACGACACATCACAGCATGCCTTAGGGGTGTGAACATGGCAACTTTTCTCTATCATCTCTGTTAGCTCTGGTGGCGAGCTTACTACACGCTGTTGGCTCCAGGCATGAAGTGGTGCTGTCGTGGGTGCTGTGATGGGAGAAGCCACTCTAAACAAACTTGTCAATTCTCTACGTACTTTTTTTTTGCCTGGAACGCTACAAAGAAGCGTGATCTCTAAAAAATTCTCCCCGTTGCATTTTTCCTTGACACCCTTTGAGTTTATTATGAAACCACACACACTTCTACCGAGAGTGTTCTTCATCTGCTTGTTCTTTCTTTGACGACACGCCGTGAAAAGGTGCAGTCGTGTCGCCAGTTTGAAGGCCTGACAAAACAAGCTGGCTCTTAGAGCAAGGTTCTAACATTCTACAAGTTCGAGCACACAGTCGGGCAGCGATTGGTACGTGCTCAGTTTTGATTTAAAATATTACAGAGGTGCCGTTGAGTTGCGAATGTGAATGCGGGGATGACGAATCTGACTCGGTATATAGGTTTTTCTCATTTGCATTAATCAGCAAACAAAATGGAGCTTGCATAGACTCACTGAACAAAAAATATATTCTGTTCTCTGGGCGGACACAGTTCGAGCCTCAGCAAATGTTTACTCCGCATCACTAACTGGAATTCAGAGGAGGAGGAGGAGGAATAAACTTTATTATAAGAAACCAGCAGATTTAGGTGGCCGGGCCTGGGTCTCTCATTAGGAGACGTCAAGGGCTTGCCTCGGAGCCGCTTCACGGCCGTGCTGGGTCGCCCAAATTTGGTCGTTGAAAGCGGGGCTCCGCAGAGCCTGATGAAGCTTCGACGAAAGGGTCGTGGCCTTACTGTGCCTGTACTGTGCCAGGCATTCCCACAGCATGTGCATAAACGTAGCTGGGTGAGTGCCGCAGCAATTCAAACACACACAAACGAAAATATTACTCGTGTAGACTCTATCGCACGCAGGCTCAGAAACAGATCAGAGTTTGAGTGACTGAGTCCACGTGCATCGACTCTCGAGTGACATCGCCAACTTACCTACACAACAATCGTTTGAAGTTCGGGGCTTGCCAGCTATGTCACAAAAAGGCTTAATCTTCCTTTCATGTCTTTCCTAATTTTTTAAGGATTAGAATGTTGGGTAAGTCATCGGATGTAATAAGCTGTGTATACCGCTTAAATTGCATCGGCCCTGAGAATTACAAGTTTGCTTATCGAAACGTCAGCTTGACACAGCCCCTGTTTCCCTTGAATTTTCTTCATAGTTATCTTAGATATGATAAAATCACGAGCTGAAAACTAGAATTGATCGCAATGCGTTCTTTTTCGTTAAACTGCTGCTTAACAGAATGAATATATTAAGTTATGCACTCGTAATATGTGGACGAATTTATGTGATTTGGTGTGTTGAACGGAGCATCAAAGTCTTGTCACGGGGTCGTGATGTGAACAAAGGGAGCAGACTGCCGGTCGGATGCTAAACTGTTTATTTGGGCCTAACTTGTGGCCACGTGAAAAAAAAGTCTTAATAGAGCAAGACGCTGGTACTGACAGCGACGCGCAGAGAGTCGCCCGTCGCCCAACTGACAAGTGGCGAAGCGCGTCGGCATTGATACACTTGCTATTGTTCTAGCGTTATCGCTATCGGTGACATAAATTCCAGAGTAATCTGTAATCTTCACAAGGTGGGCGTAATCTCGACAAAGTGATCTACTAAATTCTCGAGGACTTTCGAACATCGTAGGCGTGGTTTGCACTGAACGTAGTGTAACGGCATGATAACAAACTTGTGAACAAGAACATGGCATTGCCCCCCTCTTAAAAAGACATCGTCCCGATGCTTTAACAAAAGACGAAGGTACAATAACAAAGACAATAAACAGTAAGTACACGCAATAGAGCAAAGTACCAACAACAAAATACAATCCTCCGTTTTTTGCATGAGATGGGGTGAGGCGAATGATATGGACGACTTCAGGTGGAGTATGGAGTCTTACAGAGTTCGTAATGCCGTCAGCAACAACCTCGTAGTCGAGTAGGCTGAGACGTCGAACTACTCTGTGTGGTCCGAAGTACCGTCGCGAAAGTTTTTCACTGAGTGCACGTCAGCGTATCGGTGTCCATACCGAGACATGGTCACCGGGCTGGTACTGCAAAAAGCTTCGTCGAAGATTGTAACGGCGGCTGTTGGCCGCCAGCCGATTCTTGATGCGAAGGCGGGCGAGTTCACGAGCTTCTTCCACGCGCAGAAGGCAGACGCTGACGTCGAGGTTTTCTTCATCAGCGACGTTTGGCAGCATGGCGTCGAGTTTCGTTGTCAGGTTCCTTCCGTAGACCAACTTGTGTGGCGTCATCTTCGTCGTTTTTTGTGCGGCGATGTTGTATGCGAAGGTTACGTACGGACGGATGATATCCCACGTCTTGTGTTTGACGTCGACGTACATGGCCAGCATGTCAGCGATGGTCTTGTTTAGGCACTCGGTAAAACCATTAGTCTGTGGTTGGCACGCTGTTGTAGGGCGGTGACATGTCTGGCTGTATGCCAAAATAGAATGGGTTAGCTCAGCAGTAAATGCTGTACCTCTGTCGGTGATTAGGACCTCCGGAGCGCCGTGATGCAGGACGATGTTTTCGACGAAGAATTGGGCTACCTCAGATCACTACCTCTCGGCAGGGCTTGGCGTCTAGGCGTAGTGGGTAAGGTAGTCGGTAGCTACGACGATCCATTTGTTTTTTTACAGCCGACGTCGGGAACAGCGCAAGTAAGTCCATACCAATTTGCTGTAACGGACGGTGAGGTGGTTCGATGGGCAGCAGAAGTCCTGCTGGCCTTATGGGCGATGTCTCTCTAATGAGTGACGTCGGCAGCAAGGCCAGTAGTATTTCTGCTGTAATCTCGTGAGTGTGCCGGAAAAACAAAGGTGGCCAGCCGTCGGATCGTCGTGCAGGGCCTGGATAATTTTCGGTGGCATTGCCGAAGGCCTGACGATAAGGTAGCTGGCTCGGGCAGGAGAGAAGTTCTTAACGAGGATGTTGTTTTTCAAAAACAAAGTGATGTCAGTCCTCACCTGACGACTTTTAGAACGACGCTGGTTCGGCCCTCGAGGTATTCCACTTGCCCTCTCAGTTCCGGGTCACCTCGCTGTCACACGGTGAAGTTGTTGGCACCTATGATTCCCAAGAAGTACTCATCATCATGATCGTCCCGTGGTGGTGGATCGGTTGGGGCACGAGACAGGTAGTCGGCGTCGGAGTGTTTCCTTTCAGACATGTACATGATGGTAATGTCGATTTCTTGAAGTCTTAGGCTCCATCGTGCGAGGCGAGCTGAAGGGTCTTTCAAGTTAACTGGCCAACACAGGGCGTGGTGGTCGCTCACAACTATGAAATGCCTGCCGTAGAGATAAAGGAAAAATTTCGACGCTGCCCAGATGATGACCAAGCACTCCTTTTCTGTTGTGGAATAGTTGGCTTCGGTCTTTGATAGCGACCAGCCAGCCTAACTGATAACGCTTTCCAGGCCGCCGGTCTTTCGTACAGGGACGGTGCCGAGTCCTACGCTGCTTGCGTCTGCGTGCACCTTTGTTTCGGAGTATTCGTCAAAATGCGCAAGTACCAGTGGTGTATGCAGGCGTAATTCGAGTTTCTGAAGTGCTTCAATTCGCGCTGTTTCTCATTTAAAATCGACGTCGGTCTTCATGATTTGCGTTGGTGGCTTGGCGATCTGTGCAAAGTCTTTGACAAAGTGTCTGTAATAAATGCACACGCTGAGAAATCGGTGTACAGTCTTCTGGTCGGTAGGTGGTGGGAAGGCAGCGATGGCAGCTGTTTTCCGTGGGCATGGAACTACTCCATTCTTGCTGATCACGTGACCCCCAAACAGGAGCTCATTGTACGCGAAGCAGCATTTTTCTGAGTTTAGTGCAACTTCCGAGCTCCCGATTGCTTGAAGTACGGAATAGAGGCGCTGGAAGTGTTCGTCGAAGCTCGACGAAAACACAACGACGTCATCCAGTAAACAAGGCAATTCTGCTACTTCACGCCAGCCAGGACCGTATCCTTGACTCGTTAGAAAGTCGCAGGTGCCAAACAGAGACCAAAGGGCATCACCTTGAACTCGAACAGGCCGCCTGGCGTTATGGAGGCAGTCTTTTCTTGGTTTTTCTTGTCGACTTCGATTTGTTAATAGCCGGTCTTGAGGTCCATTGAAGAAATGTACCTCGCATTGTGAAGGCAATCTGGGGCGTCGTCTACCCTTAGGAATGGGTATACGTTCTTCTTCGTGATTTTGTTCGGGCGGCGATAGTTGACGCAGAAGCGTTGAGTTTTGTCCTTCTTTTTCAATAACACCACCGGTGATGCCCATGAACTCTTTGAAGGCTGAATGATGTCGTCACGCAGCATTTCGTCGTCTTGATTTTTTTATGGTCTCGCGTCCTCGCGTCGGCACTCTGTGCAGACTCTGACGGTGTGGCCTGGTACTTTCTTCTGCTACGATTCCATGTTTCACGATGGGAGTCCGTAGAATTTTTCACCATGACTAAAAGTAGTTCTTGTATTTGATTGATTGATACGTGGGGTTTAACGTCCCGAAACCACTATATGATTATGAGAGACGGCGTAGTGGAGGGCTCTGGAAATTTAGACCACCTGGGGTTCTTTAACGTGCACCCAAATCTGAGTACACGGGCCTACAACATTTCTGCCTTCATCGGAATTGCAGCCGCCGCAGCCGGGATTCGAACCCGCGCCCTGCGGGTCAGGAGCCGAGTACCTTAGCCACTAGCCCACCGCGATGGGGCAGTTCTTGTATTTCAGGAGCAAGTTTTGAGCTGTTATTATTCATACGTCGTAAGGCTCGGATTAACGTCGAAAGCCGGTTTAAGCGCTTGAGTCGTCATAGCGCATTCGGCAGAATCAATCACGGCGGGAACATTGCTGGCTTCCAGTATTTCTTTGTTGTAAGCAAACGTCGTACCTTTGCTGACGTGCTTGTACTCATTGCTGAAGTTTGTAAACATCACTCTTGTGTTACCTCCACGCAGCTTGGCTATTCCTCTGGTGACGCAAATGTTGCGGTAGATCAACAGGTGCTGGTCGCCTTCAACGACACCTTGCATGTCTACTGATTCTTGAGTGCCGACGGAAATGCTGACACTGGAGCAAGGAGGAACGGTGACTTGCTCTTCCGGCACATTCATAGCATGCCTCCCTGACGGAGTGTGCTTTGGCAGTGCTTCTTCTGTGGATGGCGTTACTGCCTCTGGCCTTAGTTCAATGACGGCGCCGTGTTGACTTAAGAAGTCCATCCCAAGTATCACATCACCAGAGAAGTGCTGTAGAATGAAAAAGCTGCAGGATAAAATTGGTTATTGATTGTTATTCTTGCTGTGCCAACACCAGCCAGCGTTACTACATGACCCCCCGTAGTCCTGATTTTTGGGCCTTGCCAAGATGTCTTCACTTTCTTTAACTTCGTCACGAAAGGCACACTGACGATGAAATTGTCGGCCCCGGTGTCGACTAGAGCAGTGATGTTGTCGCCGTCGAACATTACGTCCAATTCGCTAGTTCGTCGTCATGCGCTTTGGTGCGGTCGTGGCATTGGGTCATGGCTATGTTGGTTTGCTCCGCTGCTTCCATGCTGCGTCGTGAGGTCGTCATCAGTACGTGGGGTTTCGTCGTCCAGGCTTTCCCTGGTTCGCTTCGTGTTCGGAAAGTACCATCGCGGCCGCGTCATCGGAGGATCTTCGGCAGTTCATCGCACAGCAACCACACCTCCAGCGGTTGCTGCCCTTAGTTTCCCTGATAAGGGCTAGGAGACCGGCCCCGGGTTGGGCCAGTGTACGGCCGGCGGTGAGGCGACATGTAGCGGCCAGTTGACGGCGAACGAGATCATCGGGGTGTCCACTGCGCTGCTACAAGGTACTCGGTAATGTCGCGGGGTCTTCTCCCCGGCTGTGGACGTGGCGCATCAACGGTGAAACCACGCAGTCCCATCCGACGGTACTGGCAGCGGCGGTAAGTGTGGCCAGCTTCTTCGCAGTGGCAGGAGAAAGGTTGGTGGTCGGGGGCACGCTACACGTCAGTTTTCTTCGGAGCATTTTGCTCACCTGCGGGTGTATGTTATGGCGTCGACGGTGGCGGTGGCTGGCAGCGGAACTGCGATAGCTCGTTCTCTTGACGTGGGTGTAAAGGGGGAGCGTAGCGTCGTGCTGCAGCAGCGTAGATCATTACTTGCGACTAAGGCTGCTGTGCTTCGGAAACCCCAAGCGATTGCCGAACTTCTTTGCGGATAATGTCGGCCATCGACTCCACATGAGGCTGCGCTGAGCATAACAGCTTGCGCAGCTCCTCCCGCACAATCGCTCGGATAGTCTCGCGCAGGTCGTCGGAGCTGAGTGGCTGCGTGTCTACGTACTCTGGTGTCGAGCGGCGATTGAATTGTTGGGTGCGCATCTCCAGCGTCTTTTCAATCATGTCGCTTCGGAGATGAATGTTTCGACAGTGCATGGTGTGTCGCATCAGACCCACGAACAGCTCCTGCTTCACTCCTCGCATGAGAAAGCGAAATGTTTTGTCTTCGGGCATATCGGGGTCGGCGTGCCGGAAGAGTTTGGTCATCCATTCTGCGAAGAGCGTCACGTTTTTGTTTAGAAGCTGCGACCGGGTTTCAAGCGGCGCTTCGGCCCTCTCCTTGCGTATAACCCTCGTGAATGTAGCGAGGTACTTTGTGCGGAACGTGTTACATGTTGTCAGGGTTTACTCTTGGTTCTAAAACAACGTACGGGTGAGATTTTGTAAGGCGAAGTGCGCATGATGAAGCTTATCTTCGCTGGTCGAAGCATTGATATAGCCACTCAGTCGTATGCCTCCAGCCAACTTTTCGGGTCTTTAAGGGCTGAACCGTGGAAGGTCGGCGGCTTCTTAGGTTGTCGGAGCAGAATCGGTGCAGACGGCATAGGGTCTGCCATCGTTGCTGCAGCCGCAGTCAGGGTCTTGGTCTGCCGGGTCTTCTCAGGTAGAGGCCCGAACTCTCGCGGTAGATCTTGTTCCGTGCGGCTTGTTCACTGCTCAGGGTTGTCGACGATGTTTTCACGACTGACGCTGGCTTCACTGCTTGACGGGGGAGTCCGGTACAGGGAAGGAGCAGCACCTCCACCAGATGTCATGGGGTCGTGACGTGGAGGAAGAGAGCAGAGTGCAGGTCGGATAATAAACTGTGCGATGATGTTTATTCAAACAGAGGAGTCGCGACGGAAAATGGGCGTACGGCAAGTCTGGCAAAGGCGGCAGAGGTTCTCGCGCAATCAGAGCACGGGGTTTTTCGATCTCTTTGGAAGGCGCCTACGCATTATGCGTATTCTCCACTACAATACGACCGGGGCGAAGAGTAGCCATCCTGGTGACTCGGGAAGTAGGCACTATGAGGTGGTCGTAGTAGGGCTTGCGAGGGTCGACTTGTACGGTCTCGCATCGTCGACAGCGCAAATCTGGCGATTGTGTTAGGGGCTCGATGATGTAATTCACCGGCCAGGTCGCATCAATGACACGGTATGGACCTTGGTACCGGGCAAGAAGCTTAGAAGAAAGGCCACGAACGTGCGGGGGCAACCTAAGCCACACAAGGGAGCCAGTACTAAACGTAGGAGCTATGTGATGAATGTCGTCATGTCGGGTCTTTTGTAGACCTTGAGCCTCACTTGTCATAGACCGAGCCAACTGACGGCAGTCTTCAGCGTATCTAGCGACTTCCGCAAGCGGGGAACACTCCGATGCACCAGGGTGGTACGCGAGTATAGTGTCGAGTGGGTGGGATGGTTCGTGGCCGTACAACAGAAATAACGGGGAAAAACCGGTTGTTATTTGCGTCGCGGTGTTGTAAGCGAAGGTAACAAAAGGTAATACAGCGTCCCAGTTAGTGTGGTTGGAGGAGGTGTACATCCTCAGCATGTCGCCAAGTGTGCGGTTGAACCGCTCAGTGAGACTGTTCGTCTGTGGATGGTGTGTGGTAGATTTCCAGTGGATGATGTCGCATTGAGCGAGAATAGCTTGGATGATCTCCGACAGGAAAACTCGACCCCTATCACTGAGTAGTTCCCGTGGAGCTCCATGGCGGAGAATGAAGCTGCACAGAATGAAGAGTGCAAATTCGTGGGTGGTCGCTGCCGCGAGAGCTGCAGTTTCAGCGTAGCGGGTCAGACGATCGGCGCCGACAATAATCCACCGGTTTCAAGAGCAACTATATGGTAGGTGGCCATAGAGGTCGATACCCACGCGGTCGAATGGGCGAGCCGGCCATGGTAGCGGCTGTAACATGCCAGTGAGGTGCCGCGTAGGTGTCTTGTTCTGTTTGCAAGTGATGGAAGACTGAACGTATTTTTGCACAAACCGATACATTCCTCACCAGTAATATTGTTGGCGCAGCTTTTTGTAGGTTTTCAGGACACCTGAGTGAGCACTTTGGGGATCTGCATGGAAATTCATGCAGATGTCAGAGCGTATATGAGTTGGGACAGCAAGAAGCCACTTCAGACCACCAGGCAGGTAGTTGCGGCGGTACAGAAAGTTGTCTCACACGCAAAAGTGGGCTGCTTGCCGGCGTAGCGCTCTCGTGGAAAAGACAGCAGATGAATCGGTAAGGTATTCGAGTAACAATGCAAGATATGGGTCTTTGCGCTGCTCCGAATGCATGTCAGTGGTGTCGATTGGTAACAAGGTCGTAAAAGGCGTGACAGAGAAGCCATATCTGGTGTTAATGGCGATCTCGAAAGTGCATCGGCGTCCGCATGCTTGCGACCGGAACGATATACGACACGGATGTCGTATTCTTGCAATCGAAGTTCCCAACGCCCCAGGCGTCTGGACGGGTCTTTCAAGGTGGACAGCCAACATACAGCGTGGTGCTCTGTGACCACGTCGAAAGGACAGCCGTAAAGGTACGGGCGAAACTTCGTCAACGACCAGATTATGACCAAACACTCCTTCTCTGTCACGGAGTAATTAAATTCAGCCTTTTTGAGAGCGCGACTTGCATAGGCGACTACGTATTTGGCTTGAGTGTCTTTCCGTTGTGCCAAAACTGCACCAAGACCGACACCACTTGCATCGGTGTGAATTTCTGTGGCAGCAGCGGAGTCGTAGTGATGAAGAATAGGTGGTGAGGTGAGCAGGCGGCGCAGCTGGCGAAATGCGTCGTGACATGCAGTGGACCATGCAGATATACCTTCGCTGTTGGAAAGCAGACTCGTGAGATGTGCGTTATTCGACGCGAAGTTGCGCACGAAGCGACGAAAGTTGGAACAGAGACCGACGAAACTTCTTAGGGCTTTCAGTGATGTGGGCAATGGGAAGTCAGCGACAGCTCGAAGCTTAATCGGGGTCCGGAAGGGCACCATCTCTTGAGATGACATGTCCCAAGGTGGTTAGTTTTCGTGCTGCAAAGTGGCACCCTTTGAAGCTAAGTTGTAGGCCTGCAGAAGTTAGACACGTCAGAATCTCGTGGAGGCGAACAAGATGTGTCGGGAAAGGAGTTGCAAAGACTACGATGTCGTCCAGGAACACAAGCAAGTTTTCCACTTGTGTGCACGCAAGATGGTATCGATCATGCGCTCAAATGTGGCAGGTGCGTTGCGGAGCCCAAATGGCATGACTTTGAACTATATAGGGCGTCTGGCGTTACAGAGGCTGTTTTAGGGCGATCACATTCAGCCATTGGCACCTGCCAATACCCAGAACGCAGATTCCAGGATGTAAAGTACTCGGCGCCTTATAAACAGTCAAGAGCATCGTCTATTCTTGGTAGCGGATAAACATCTTTCTTCGTAATCTTGTTTAAGCGGCTATAGTCCACGCAATTTGAATGCTGCCATCTTTTTTTTACCAGAACCACAGGTGATGACCAACGCTTTGAGAAGGCTGTATGACTCCACGTTCAAGCATGTCATCTACTTGCTCCGTAATGACGTGGCGCTGCTAGGCGGAAGCGCGGTAAGGACGCTATCGCAGAGGCGAATGTAAGATGGTGTCAAAAGTATGAGTGATAGTCGTGGTGCGGCCCAAAGCAGGTTCTTGGAAATCGAAAGAAGAGCGAAACTGGTTTAGGATAGCAACAATTTGGCGGCAATGCGAGAGGGGAAGGTCCGCGTCAATAGCATTGTCGAAGGCTGACAAACTTGATGGCTCAGACGCATGAGTGATTGTGACAATGTGGCATGGCGTTTCGTTGGGAAGAATAATATCATCGATATGGTCGACAGGTTGCACATATTGAAACGTTTCACCACAAAGTAAGCCAACGGGGTAGTTGCAGTGGTTGGTAACCAGCATTGCGGTTAAACCGGACGCAATTGTAAGAACAGCAAATGGGAGAACGACGCCCTTGCGTTCAGTAATAACCGGAGACGGCGTAAACACAACCGCGGCATCAGGTTGCACCACACATGAAAGGCTAATAGGGACTGAAGCTTTCGGAAGCAAGGTGATGTCGTCGTCAGCGATGAGTTTGCAGAGCAGAGAAGAACGGTCGGGTGATGGAAATTCACATGTTGGCACAAGGGACACTTCGGCACGGGAACAACTGATGATAACTTGATGACGTGATAAAAAATCTCCACCCAGGATAAGGTCATGAAAGCAAGATGGTAGAACAAAAATTGTACGACGTATAAAACGTCTTGGATGACGACGCGCGCCGTACACACAACTGAGAGATAAATGCGTTGCGCACAAGCCATGGACTGCACCATGCCACAGAGGGATTTGGTCACTTTCTTCAGTTTCTCACAAAATTTTGCATTCATCACAGAAACGGCGGCCCCGGTATCAATTACCGCTAATGTGGCGACTTCTTCAACGTCGACATCAACAACATTTTGGGGAGAAAACGGAGGTCTTGGGAATTGCGCACAAGTTGCAGTTCTTGCCTCCGGAGCTGCACTGATTAGTTTCCCTCCTCAGGAGGTGGTCGACGACGCATAGGCGATGGCGATCGGCGACGAGGGGATGGAAAACGAGCAGTCGAAGGGCGGCGATCCGAGTCGGAGTGCCTGTGTTCATATGCAGACGTGGTGGCCTGCTTCGGCGCGTAGGTAGGAGTTCCAAAGTATGCGTGCACAGGTGTGAGACAGTGGCGGCAGAAGCATGCAATGTGGCCAGCGATGCCACACGCGAAGCAGATAGGATGATTGTCTTGGGTGCGCCACTCATTAAATGGACGGAAAAAGCGCGTTGCGGGCCTCTAAACTGCAGGCGATGCCGGAGAAGGAGGAGACAATAAGGCGACTGGATGCGGTGGGGGCCACGCGATCACAGATGCGTAGCTGAGAGGTGAAGGTGGCGCAGGTGATGCGTAGCCGGCAGTTGCGACATCAGATGGTACCAAAGTGCATGGGTAAGGGGCCGGAACTGTAGGGAGGGCATCGCAAATTTCAGTGCGTATGGCCAGCCGCAGTGTCGAAGGGAGGCTTCTAATGGGAGCGTCGCTATGCGGCAGCAGGGAGAGCTGTCGGGCGACTTCCTCCCTGATGAAGTCTCTAATCTTGTTAGACAGAGTTCAATGGCGAACGTTGCCATTTGCGATTGCGACGGCTGAGATCGAATCTGGTGGTGGGACGCTCTGTCGGGTGATGGAACGCTGACGACGCAATTCATTGAAGCTCTGGCACAGGCTTACGAGGACTGTCACCGTGGTCGGGCTGTTCGCCAGCAACATCTGGAATGCGCCATCTTCAATGCCCTTGAGAATCTGTCGAATTTTTTTCTTTCTCAGGCAAAGATGGGTTCACACACCTGCAGAGGTCGAGCACATCCACAATATAACTAGTAAACGTCTCGCCAGGCTGCTGGGTTCGGTGGCGTAGACGCTGGTCAGCGCGGAGTTTGCGGACCTCTGGTCGGCCGAACGCTTCGGTCGTGAGGGTCTTAAAGGTGGACCAGTTGGCGATGGCGGTTTCGCGGTTGGTAGACTATAGCTTAGCGACGTCAGCCAAGTAAAAGATAACATATACGAGCTTAGAATCGTTGTCCCACTTGTTGCTGGCACTTACGTCTTCGTACAAGGAGAGCCAGTCTTCGACATCAGGCTCACCACTACCGCTGAAGATTGGTGGGTTGCGCTGGCGGGTAGCGCCGGGGCAGGTCGACGGGGCAGCCGATGGTGCTGGCTGTGCTGGGATGGGCTGGTTGGCGACTGCGTCAGTCATGTTGTACTGTGGTCTTTCGGCCAACTTGCAAGAGCGGAGCTCCAGGTCTGCTTAGGAATCTCAGCAGCATTTACCGAATGCGATGATCTTTATTCAAACAAAGGAGTCGCAACGAGGTCGCGACGGAAAATGGGCGTACAGCAAGTCTGGCAAAGGTCGCACAGGCTCTCGCGCAATCAGGGTACGGGATTTTTTGATCTCTTTGAAAGGCGCATACGCGTTAGTGCGTATGCTCCACTACATCTGTTTATTTGGGCCTAACTTGTGGCCACGTAAAAGGAAAGTCCAATTACAGCAAGACGCTAGCGCTGATAGCAGCAGGCAGAGCGTCAGCCGTCGATCAACTGACAAGCGGTGAAGCGCGTCGGCATTTATACACTTGCCACTGAATGTTTTAGCGTTACCGTTGTCGGCGACATAGGTTCCAGAATAATCTGTAATCTTAACGAGGTGGGCTTAATCTCAACAAAACAACTTACAACAACCTGGAGGCTTTTTGTACATCGTAGGCGTGGTTTGGGCTGAACGTAGTGTAACGGAATGACAACAAAACTCATAAAACGGAACGTGGCAATATCAACTTTATGTTTATTTGCTCTCTTTAGAAAACCTCTCAATATACCGTAGCCGTTATATTTCCCATGGCTCTGTAATGTATTTTCGTAGCTGAGAATTTTTCCTGAAGCCCTACCGCGGTGGTCTAGTGATAAAGGTACTCGGCGGCTGACCCGCCGGACGTAGTATCGAGTCCCGCTGCGGCGGCTGCTTTTTCGATGGAGGAGAAAATGCTGTATGCCCGTGTGCTCAGATTTTGGCGCACGCGAATGAACTCCAGGTGGTCAATAGTACCGCAGCCTTGCACGATGGCGTCCCTCATAACCATATGGTGCTTTTGGGACGTCAAAGCCCACGTATAAACCAATTAATTTTCCTGCTCATTGATTTGTCAAATCATCGCATTTCAGTTGTGAGTTTAGGTAGTCTGACATTGATGCATTGAACGGTCAAGAAAAGGAAGTGAACAAACATAACAGGGAGCTAAACGAGGGCCGTGCTAGACATAGAACCATGAAGGATAACTCGGTTGCAGTGCCATGGCTATAGGCGTTTTCATGACTATACCTTTTTCCAAAATTCATAACTCTGCCCTCTGGACACCTTCGCTATCACAGTACCCCCGACGCCCAGGTTTGCAGACTCTTCCGCGCCTATTTGAATTGCTAACACGCTTTCGGTTCGTAAGTAATCCGGTTCGAAACTGTCGCCTGGCGAAACATAGCACGGCACAAGTTGGCAGGGTTCTCACTGTCTTCGAAGTTTCAGTAAAGTGACACAAGCTAGAAATGCAGAACAGAAATAGCCCTAGGCTTCCAGAAAAAGCCGCACTCAACAGGATATCCATCCAGTGACGACCACCTGCTGTGTTGTAATGCACGGTTGGCGCGATCCTCGATTCCTCGCTCAGTGCGGACGTTTTCGCCTAAGCTTCTGCGCGTCACCAACTGAGCTCCTCCCCCTTTTTTACGTACTCTCGCTGCAGCGTAGTAATATGAAAAAAAAAGAAGAAGCCAAAGCGCGCATGCGTCCTGAGAAGTTTGCCCCGAAATCACCTCTTCTGGAACGGGTGGTCGTCGGCTTGAATTATGGGTCAACTTCAGACAGGGGCGGGGAAAGAATGATAAATTTTCTAACACTGGAACACTGAAGCCGAGAGCTCAGCCACACACGCGCAGCCTTTGCGGCTGCCCATAGAACATGCTTGCTTCTTTTGTGGTGTCATGCTGCTTTCTCGTTCGCGGCAAAAAAGGATGATACAAAGAGCAGAATTGATGTCACGTTTGCTTCTTCAAAGAAGGGAAAAACTGCCTTGATCTGTATCTGGGCCAGTTCGTATCTGTTACACAATAAAATAACGCTTTTATTGGGAAAGAGAGAAATGGGACCAAGCTGTACTTCCTGCGTTTTTTATGCAGGCAGAACATTTATTGAAGAAAGAGTGTGCAAGGAGGGTCACTTGTTTAATGGAAAAGTGCAATGGTAGAGAGCGTAAGCGCCTAATCACAAAGTGGGCTGCCCAATGATTTCACGGAAAGGCTGAAACAAAATCAAATATCTGCTCTCTACATCGTATAACTAACATTACAACTTCGTAATTTGTTAATGTGGCCCGTTCGTTGAAGAGTTTCATTATTTCAGAAAAAAAACTGAAATGCGTGTCATTTTGCAATTAATTGCTCTTTTGTACTACCGAATGTACGGATTCAATACCAAATACAAATTTAAAATTGATGTTTGTTTACCAGATTACCCTAATGAATCTTACATGAAAGCTTTGTGTTAGGCACCTAAATCTTTTATTTTTTTTTATATTTCAGTAGTAGTCACATGCATAGTATGGTTAGTCAGTAATATACTGAATCTAATTCCGCATGAACGTCTTTGGGAAGAGCCAGGGCAGACTTGCAGGATTAGCAGTACTTCCCAGTCTATATTGTCACTTTCATGGCATTATATTGTCAGTGCTATGACATTCTGTCCTTAAAAGCTATAGGCCTTAAACAGGGGAAGTGGAGGAAGACGAAGAAAACGCAGGAAACTCTACCAGATGCGCGTCCGGTTCGCTACCATGTGGGGTGGGGGAGGGTATTAAGAGAGTCCTGAAACACATGCTCATGTAAAAATAGAGTAGATACCCTAAAATAGCTTAATTCTTCACAAATTCAACGTCAAAAAATTTTTCAGAATCTGTTCCGTACGAGAAGAGTAACGAAGATTAGTCGCACACAGCAATCGCATTCCCTCTTATTTCGTTCCGACGAAAGCGCTGGAAGCTAAGCAAGGGGAGATGGGGGGAGAGAGGATGGCATGGGCAAGGACAATAGGTCACCTGTGCCTCGTGACCTTGAACACTTTTTTTACTTTTTTTTTCCTCGAATGCGCAGCTTCTCAGTGTGATCACGTGTGCACCCGTGGACAAGTCACGGCCTCCCGCAGTGATTCCTGTCAAGACCAAGTTGTTCGTAATCAAATCAGCCAATGGCTGATAGATGACTTTTTATGAGTAATTTTTGAGCTTTCCTCGTAATTCGCAGAGAGAACAGAAATATTTTAATAGCAGAGTTTGATCATTTATATTCAGTCGCAGACCGGAGTCTGCGATTCAGAATAAATGATTGACATTTGGCTCGCGGGATCTCAGTAGCCTAAACTACAAATGTGAAGCATTTTTTTACCATGCTCCAGAAGTGCTGCATGGCCCGTTTAAGAAAACCAGAAAGAAGGTAACTAAAAAAAAGGTACGCGTGTGGTTCAACAATAGATTTTTGCGTTCCAAAGAAGTGCACGCAAGACTACAAAAGTGTCACGTTCTACTGTTGATCATCGGGTCATGGTGACGACTGAAAGCTCGTAAGCACTTGACATAGAACATCGATTACCTGTTGCAGGGGCTCACCGTATGATAATTCCAGCCAACCAAATAACACGCGAAGTTTGTCGCAAATAGTCTAAAGTACTATGTGAATTCATTTGTGTTCTTCTAGCAACCTGACAGTCGGAGATTCAGTGTTCACTGTTGCCGATGGCCACTGTGAAGCTGCATGTCACTGCGATTAGGACAACATAGCCAAAGCTTCATTAGTTGTGTCCATGCCTTCCATGTTGTTCAGGTTCGAAGCGGCCGTCACCGATCCGCGTGACTGCTGCTTCGGCAATGCCGGTCAAGCGCAACTCCCAGAATCCATAAATGACATTGTATTTCTTCATACCAGCCATGTATATTCCGCGTTGCAAACCAGGGTGTGCAGGAGGACGTTAAAGGGGCGCCGCGAAAGCAGTCATTGCTTTTTTAATGCACTTTGGCGCCGAGGGTACCACTTATTCACTGTTGCATTGGCCTCCTCAAGTTATGTGTCGTCCCTCATCATTGGTCTCAATACTGCTATTTGTTTTTATTTCTGGATAATCATTTGAAGAAGTTAACTGGGGTCTGGTAGAATTTGAACAGCGGAAACAATAGCTTAACAGCTGTCCGTAGAATGCGTTTCACTGTAACGAGAACTTACTCGCTATCTTTGCTTACGATTTCAATGTGACCTAGTTGAACGCAGTTGTGACTCTGCAGGGGTTTCGACACAAAATGTCTCAAAAATTGACAGAGTGGCCCATGTTAAGACACAGTAGTAAAGTTGATTTAGAAGTATTTTTTTTTCATGCAGTGTGATGTACCCAAACGACTAACATTGCTGATGCGGCTAGCTCCATCCACTGGCTCGAGCAGGCTACGAAAGTCGGAACTGGCAGAGGCACTCCCGGAATATAGGAGCGAACGGTGTTTCTATCCGACTCTGTAACGTTGCGTAGTATGTTCAGTGCGGCAGCGTGCGAAGCATCAATCACAATGTCGTTCATAATGCGGCTTTACTGCGATGTCGATGATTTCATCCGGCGCCAGTCACTTCAGCAGTACCGAAAGAGATTGATTGTCGAGGCGCTTCATGTGACCGCTAGGGTCAGCAGGAACGAAAATGATAGTGTTGGCTTCGGGCCTTCGTGGTGCTATTTCATTCAGTGCGATAAAGAATTAAGAGGCCCTGGCGATACGCCCTTTTGCTTTTCTACCTATAGCGAGTCAGAAGTCGTCAAAGGTTGGACTCTCGCCTATGAGTGAGTAGACGTCAGTGTCCTTGCTGTTGCAGTAAAGGCCCATCAAGTGTCCTGGCCGCAGCCGCCGCTGACGCCACGGGACATGGCAGATGTCCGAGTTGGCCCACGTTCATTGTTTACGGTGAATACGGTAAGAGGGTTCACGATGTGCACATTTTATGGCTTTAAAAAGGCAAAAAGTACTTGAACAGGGTACCACTAGTGAGGACGCGTCTTCATGCTACAATCGGGGTGAGTCACACTGTCCTGCCGACGAATGCTGCGTTCCCGTCTAGTCGAGTGCTATGTTGATCTCCATAAACGCTGGCTTCAACACAATGGAACATTGACTATGGTGCTCTGAGGCTGGCCTGATGGCCGCTAGTTTGATGCCTGCTATGCCAGTCGCATTTTAACTGAGACGAAATGCTAGAGGCGCGCGTGCTGTTCGATGTCAGCATATGTTTTAGGACTCCAGATGGCCTAAAATTTCGGGAGCCCTCCACTACGGATTGCATCAAGTTCACATCATGGATTTGACGCGTAAACTGCAGGTACTATTCTATTTATTTTCTGCATAAACCCTGACTAGCCTTGGTGTTCCATAATGCATATCCGCATCTGTTCTTTGTAAGCGCAAGTTCATAAACAATAGTTCCCTGAAAGGCAAATATATCGTAAAGAGAGGGCTCCACGGCGAAACTCATTTCAACAGTCCACACATTGGGACTATTATTATTGAAAGAATCTTGAGTTTTACGCCGCATAATTATCGTATAATTATTAGACGTGCAGAATCAGAAAGCTCAGGACATTTGATCCTTTTGTGTACTTTGACGTACACCTTAATTTGTATAAACGAGCCCATCGTGTTTCACCTCCACATAATTAAGACTGCCGTGGCGGAGATATATCCCACGTCTTCCGACTCACAGCCGAACATCGTAACCACCATGGCGCCTCACATCGAGCCATTTCTGACAAACCATTTCAGGAAGCCCATTGGTGTGCAGAAGAAGCGATTGGTTTATTTATTTATTTATTTATTTATTCCATACCCACAGCGCCACATGGCAATACAGGGGGGGGGGAAGCAAAGAAAAATTCAAAGCAAACAGTTGGTAACAACGGCAAACAGCATCAGGAAAATAAATACATATGCAAGAAGATCATTAGTGTACACTAATGTGCGCCATAGTGAATCATTGTGCAAAATTAAAAAAAACAAGATTGCAAGTAAACAAGAATACATCAATTATTTAACAATGAAGTGTATTAGAGTGATAAAAGCATAATTACATGAACAAGAATGCACAATAAAGAAAAATACAAGTACTAGCGTATAGAAGTCATCACTATAGCCGTAACATGAGTGAACAGCAACTCCAATACAAGAAGAATTATTTTAGCAGTGCAAAAATCATGTCATTGGACGATATAGTGGCAACAGACTTGTCTGGTTTTCTTTTGGTTCTCCTTTTCTTTCTTTCTCTGGGGGTTAAGCGTAATATTCACAACAGATTTGCTGAACAAATTGAAGTACGAAGTATTTTACGTGTGAACACAGGGAAGTAACAGAACCGAAAACTTGGCTGACTGAGAAACCCAACAGGCTTGAGGCAATTCCCGCTTTTTCTGCTACTGCCAAAGTCGGTAATATTTTTCGCCTTTGAAAAAATATCATTTTGCGTAGGGGGCCCTCAAATAAAAGATAACCTGTCACCGGCAAGGATCGTCCCGGCTACCTATTAATAGCATTGATTGATTGATATGTGGGGTTTAACGTCCCAAAACCCCCATATGAATGAATATGAGAGATGCCGTTGTGGAGAGTTCAGGAAGTTTCGACTACTTGGGTTTCTTTAACGTTTACTGAAATCTGAGCACACGGGCTTACAACGTTTCCGCCTTCATCGGAGATGCAGCCGCCGCAGCCGGGATTCAATCCCGCGACCTGCGGGTTATCAGTCGAATACCTTAGCCACTAGACCACCGCGGCGGGGGGATGTATTAAAAGCGCGTTCGATGGTCTACCACTGAGCTAGGGTGGTAGTCATCTCTCCGTCCCCTTTATAGGGTATATATGTGCACCCATACGTTGGGCGTCAGTCAGTCCCACGGGTAGCCAGTGACATGTACTGAACTCGCTCACAATTGTTATCGGGAAGATCGTTATGATTTCCTTAAAAACGGTAATGTGACGGTTCAGGTAATACTCCTTTCGCTCTTTCTAAACAAGTTAAAGAGCTCTCCTCGAGCACGGTGACTCTGGCCCGTAAAGAATGTTAGCGCACCTTTTGGAAAAGAGTGTATGGGTGACAAATCGAAAATCCTCGAACGGAGTCACATGCACACTTTTTCATTCTTGGAGTGGAATAGCTTCATGGACGCATGGCCAATGGGCAGTCCTAGATCCGCATTTAGTGCTATGAGGAGAAGGATGTGCGTTCGCTTTGTCAAGTTTGGAGTAAGGTTATGGTATGTAAGGTTGTATGCCAATCGTCTAATTATCAGAACTCTCACAATTGAAATTGTGTTGTTTTCGAAAATTTTTGGTTGGTGGTTCGTAATGTGCCCTTTAGGGTGTGTCACTTGGGGGATTACAAAGCAGAGTACTTGGGCTATGTCCCTACTGAAAAGTTCCGTATGAAATCTTACGGAAACTATATGGACTCCGTAAGATTTCCTTATGCTTCATACGGAAAACTAATGGAGTTTTATGGAAATATACGGAAGTTGTATGGCATTTACGGAAAGCTTCTTATGGAGTATATGGAAGGATAAGGAAATTGTATGGCGTATACGGAACGCTTTTTATGGAGTATACAGAAAGATAAGGAAAATGTATGGCATATATGGAAAGCTTTTTATGGAGTATATGGAAGGATAAGGAAGTTTTATGGCGTGGATGCAGTGAGTTTTATGGAAAATATGGAAAGATAAGGAAACTTATGGAGCATACGGAGAGTTCATTATGGAAGATATGGGAGGATAAGGAAAGTGTATTGAGCGCACAGAAGCTTTCATAAGGAAAATACAGAATGTAAGGTCTTACGGAAATATACAAATTTTGTAAGGTGCTTACGAAAATGTGCAATAGTGTATGAAAGGAATGTGGATTGTTGCAAAAATGTGGAAACTGTACAGTTGTTGTCACATTTTCAGCAGGAAATCCGAGCTCTATAAAGTTATAAATGAATGCACAGTGACATATATAGTACAAAAGAATAACGCAGGCTAGTCTGTGTTGTCAGTCACCACTGTTCGCCCTTTTCCAGAATGAATACAACTTCTACTTCTGCAGATGACCAGGTGCTAAAGTCTGTCACACGGAAAATGTGTCATTCACAAGGAATGACAATAACTGTCATTTTACTTGCATGCTGTCACACGAAAACAAATCAAGCAAGCAAAGCATAACTTCAAGGGCTCGTTTTTTGGTAGAAACAATAATAATGAGAACTAAATTCAATGTGAATGAACTTGTCAATATTAATGAAACTGTTCTCATTAACATTGGCAAAGAGAAATGTCATTTTAAAATATCGACCATGAGCTTAGCTCTCCTGAGCACCGACAAAAGAAATGAAAATCTATGAAAACTAATTGCATGTAGCCTAAAAATAATTTTTATTGATAGTATATGTGCTCCTACAATATAGATACAGCTATACACAACTTGCCACAGCTTCACGACAGAAACGAGGTAGGGGCAGAGGGAGTGGTCAGAAAAATAATTAAGTATGAGAGCACAACTGATATGTACGGACACATAATGGTGCTTATCATTGATGCACGGATGGTCGTGTAAAGAGCTGGGTCGTTTTGAGATCTTCAAAAGCATTGTTTCAGACCACCATGCAGATTATGCTTCAATTGTAGTGCTACATAAGACACAACTTATGGGCCAGCTTTAATGAATAAGAAGATTATAGGTTAAACAAATGCTTTAAAATATATCATATCATGGCTGCATGGACGCATACAAGCTATGTAAAGCGCAATAAACTGAGTACGCATGAGCTTCTCTTGATGCTTCAGTTCTACATAGATGCTTCAACTGTGCTGCAAAGAAATTTAACCAATGTCTGTGTGTGCAACATTGTCCATTTTAAACTATCTATATGTATATATAAAATTCCTACTGCGGGTTAAGCTACGTAGCACTCCATAACTCTTCCTTTTATTAAGGGCAATTTTTCAAACAATCAACATTATTCATTTTCTGTCTCATGACTTCGTGCCCGCAATTCTTGGTTTGGCTCGATCACAATTGTGCAGCCCTTATTTTGGAGGAATCAAAAAACATCAACCAAAATATAATTTGGAGCTGCTCCTCGGTGATATTGCCTTCCCTCAACTGCCACAGCTTGAGATGAGTCATATAGCAAGTCTCGCGCATACCTAGGGCCTACCCTTGAAGAAACTGGTCCGGCTGTGAAATGCTCAGTTTTTTCTCAAATAAACTTTTTGGTTTGAGTTTTCTCAGTTCTCGAGTCCCTTCACAATAAAGCAGACCAAATGTTCCCCTTAGTCCTTAATTTTGTTATATTATGAAATAAATAAAAAAATTAATAATGAAAATAAAAATACTAATAACTGTTGCGCAAAAAACACGGTCCCACATACGTACTTGAACGCAATATAGCGTTTATTTTGTTTTATAACCTAAGGCATTAGAAAAAAATAGCAGTACAATAAAAACGTTGAAAAAAAAACAGACAAAATTTTATTTTGGCGGGACTCGAACCTGCGCCACTTAGTTGTGCTCGTGCACGTGAACCGGGTGCGTTAACTAGCTAAGCTATTTGCGCAGACAGTGAACAGGCGTTCAAGTTAAGATTATAAATTTGCTTTTCACACGCTATGTGTTGGCATATTTATGTACGATATGCGATCGTATCTATTGTTGTGTGCATATGTTTTGTGATTGTATATGCGTCACATGCTTTTCGCATGTCTTTCAACTATAGATTGCTGCCCCACCGCGGATGAAAACAAGTATTTTTACACGCACACACAAGCTTGAGCAGTTGAAGGTTGTTTCCCGGGGCTCTTTTGCGATTGAGTCGGCCACCACAGGGAATTAGAGTGATACGCCATTAATCCCTGCATCTAGCTGTATTCCACTTAGTAGCTCTATCGCTTGATGACAAATCGAGCGCGGGGCGCGACGTTATTGCGCGCGACCATGCCTCGCGTAGTGGCGACATCAGCTGATTGCGCCTGCCCGCTTGCTTCGATTTGCTTCAGAGCAAAGAAATGTCATACCTTGAAAGATTGCGTACTGCACTATGTCAAAATGTTACTGCTTTGTAGCCATCCTATTATTCATTGAGAATTGATAACTCTGATATCACTGCTGTAGAGCTTTGCGTCGGCGACACGCACCGAACGTGAAACCGCACTACGTCTGTCGTAGAAGCAGTAGGAGGCTGTCGTCTGCTAGAACAAAAACAAAACAAAAACGTGCGAAAATATTCATAAGTTGTAACTTGTTTTTTGAATAACCGTTTATCACTTTTAAAGTTATTTTGCCAGATAACATACATTTTTTTTTCAGTTTATAGCAGCGACAGATGTTTTTTTTTCCTCATACAGGTATCCAAGCCAAATCCATTCACAGCTAAAGCCACATGTTGTTTGTCTTTGTCTCCGTGGGTAGCTCTCTCCTGTGTTCGCGCTGCTACACACGAGAGCACGAAATGTTAAATTTACGCAAGGAAGCGCCGTTCCTCGTTCGTGTGATGTGCTAAGATTGCGCCCTATTCCCGCGGTTGTTCGAGTGTGGATCAAGTGCGAGTCGTCCAAGGAATCGGCGGGTTGGGCGGGCGCTCGAAGGACTCCGAGGTGACGGCTGACGCCTGTGGTTGCTTCCCTCAGGACAGTGTGAAAGAAACTAAAGGTAAGGGGGACACTTTTTTATGTAGACCAAATATGCCACTCAGTGCAAGTGTGTGTTGCTGCACTCGAACGAGGCGTCGTGAAACGGCAACCTTACGCGCCTTTGCGAGTGCGGTTGCCGATTCGCTTTGACAACGCTAACGCTAGCAGAGCCATGGCGCATCGGCGCGGCCTTACTGGAGCTCATTCGAGACAACTGCGGCAACATGCATGTGTATGGTGATCGATTTTTTCATATATGCAGTGTAGTGAGGAAGACGCACACGGCGCTTGCTACGTTGTTGATTAAACGAAGCCTGCAGTGCCATTTGATGGAAAGCAGCATTTTGTTTACGTTCGCGGGCGATACAATTCATAACTTGGCTCGATTCACCTAGCCAACCGCCTAAGTGGGTTGATTAGCATACGTTCACGGTAGAGCGTTATTATGCCCCTAAACAGTGGCGTGTGCTTGTTAAAAGATATAATGTGTGTGCCTAGTGTAGAGAGAGAGGTGTTCGTGCAATCTGCATATGTACCTGCAAGACGCTTTTGCTTGTAAATAATAATGTACCGGCCAGCACCTACATTGTACGCCTGACTTTGAAGAAAACTTGCATGCACAATGTGAGATTTTGTAATCTGCCAGAGTTGCTTTTTATAAAATAATACACTGCCAGCATGTTCAAAATATGTTTCGCTGCTGTGTGGCAGGGGTGCGGTTATCACGCTGTTGTGTAGTTGCTGATGCAAGCACTTATAGTTTTGATGTGTTAATATTTCTCATCTAACTCATCAGGTGTTTGGCTGTTTCAGCACAAACAAGGCAAAGAGAGAAGGAAGACGGGTAATGACAGGACGAGTGCCGACTTTTGTTTGCAGGAGAATACCCATGTTGGTGTATTTATTGTGACAGCCTTTCTGTGTTGCTTTTTTGCCCAATTTATGCAACAACACTGTTGTCAGCAATATGAGAGAGAACACTGAAATTAGCTTTTAAAGATCATGGTGACTAAATGCCTAGTAATTCACAGCACAAAGTAACAACAAAAAAAATCAGTATGATTAATGTGGACGAGTACAGTCTTGCATTTAAAAAAATATATTGTGCAAAATGTTGCCTAAGTAAGAAACCTCTCTATGTTTGCAAATAGTGGGACGTCACTTCGAGCGCCGTGCCAGCCATTCCCTCCCTCTGTGCAAGGGCTGGTTGGCAAGGAAGTTGTTTGTGACGTTCCTGATAGACCACTGAGATGTACGCGATTCTAAACCTGTAGTTTAATATATACGTAATCTTTTGCGCAGTTACATCGCTGCATCTGACACCTACAACTTGTTTGCATTGTCACTTCATGAATATCGAGCGGTAAAGGTACTGAGTATATGTGAAACAAGAATCTCTGCTTATTACATGAAAACATATGAGGCCTTCGATAAAACGAGTTATACCTTTATTGGGCTTGCATACTCGTCGGGGCGATTCATACATGCAGCTTCAGCAAATGGTATCTTCCAGCCCGGTGACCATGCAATTTTTTTCTGCACATGGCGCAAACACCGAGATGTACCCACTCGCAGATGATCGCGTCAAGTGAATATTTACCTTGACTAAAATCTCGAATCAAGTTTTTTCATCGACCGGTCCCTGCCATGAGTGCTAACGTCTTCGCAAACAAGACACATTGTTATTGACACTGCACACACCACACAGAATATTCTCAGTTGAACCAATATTCTCAATACCTTTCAATGCACACTACATGCCGCAATCAACGGTGCACATTTTTGAAGACTATGCCACTGTTCCTCGCACAGGCCACCACGTGCGTTCACTTCTTTAAGATAAACAGACAGCGTGGCAAATATTTTACCACACAGCTAGATGTTTGCGGACACATACTACAGCTAATGTCGACATTGTAACGTGAAGTGTAAGCTTTGAAAAATTAAAACTTGCCCCAAACACCGCACGACTGTACCGGGCTGAGCCACCAGCGGGAGTGTTTTTCCAGCCACACCTTTTACATGTGCCAGTGACATCATGCTGTGACGTACCGCGGTAGGGGCCTATCGCTGCATACTTTATGTGAATGAGGGTCCTGTTAGTGAAAGCAGGCATTGTTGATTTCGTAACTTGTTCATTCCCAACTGGACCTTCATTTGCACGAGTTGTCTGACTGATATTCAGGCGAACTTTTGTGCAATAAATTATACAGTTGGCAGTCTGTGCTTGCTCCATACTGTTGTTACTGGTGTTTCTTGTTGTTACTTTGCACTGCTCATTACTGCTCACCTACAGAAACTAGCCTATCTTGCTGCTGTTTTGGACAAGATGCGGCTGGCAAGTGCGATAGTGTTCATAACTCTAAATTCTCGAGCAAAAATTATCGTTTCATATTTAGTTAGTTGCATTCATATAAGTACATTATAAGAAATCATTGATTAAACATTAATCCGTGTTCCTTCACATAATGCTCACAACTTTTATATCAAATTGAATGGTGTTTATAAAAAACATGGGTTTTAGCTAAACTTCATGCTCTTTTCTTGAACAGCTGACCAAACGCTATTGGATGCTTACTTGCCATGAATTGGACTGTGTTTGAAATACATTGCAATTCTTCACCGGACTGCCAGTACACTTCACATTGGGGGAACATTTATTAACCATGGATTGATTAATTAAGAACCGAAAGAAAGAAGCGGCAGGCCGGGATACTTGATATTGGCATCAAATTTGCTACCCAGCGCATTATCATGCAAACTTCCTATAGAGTGGTTATGCGTCTTGCATGTGTGTCTGTAAACCAAGAACTTTGGGTAGAACTATATTTTTCTTACAAATGGTTGCAGGACTGTGGAGGCTGTAGGGCTGCTTAGGAATGGTGGAATCCCTGGACATGTGTTCAACCTTGCTGCATCAGCTCCTTGGTGTTTTCACGGCATCTTTACAGATGTGTTGGGTGAGTAAAGCAAGCAGGTTTCAACGCAAGGAAAAGTATAATATGGCAGCACCTCTTGTGCGTGCCTTACCTTCCAAGTATATCAAATATTTATCTTGCACCTTGTGGCCTGTAATTTTTAAAGAGACACTTCTTTTTGCTTTATATTTGAGTCTTGATGCTTCGACAGCAATGTATTTGTGTTTGACAGCAAGTGTTCTTGAACAAATAACTGATCTCAATCATGACAAAACACCCTTCATACTTGGTCCTTAGCATAAGCTAGCACTTATCTGTAGCAGATTCAATTATTCATTTTTTGCTGGGATGATAATGGGCAAGTAGCAAAGGCAAGTTCAGATTGGAGTGGTCGGTGACGTCTGTTTAGGCTCTGCCATATTGCTTTGCAACCAGAGTTACTTGTAGCCGCATATACAATGAAGCCACATGACGTGCATTCTAAATGAGATTACCATATCACATTTTGCTACATCTCAATGTGTGCCAAACAAATGCAGATATCATTAGCTTGCCACTATAAAGGGATACTAAACCAACACAAGGTTGAAATTTAGTCGTGGTGTTGCAGCTGTGTATGACTCTACAATGAATGCATAGCCGTGATAATTTGTCTATATGTTGTTGCAATAGTAATGTTACACACATTGTACGATACAAAAGAGGTCTTCGCTTATTTCGCTTTTTTTCGCAATGCTTCTTTCTTCTCTCTTCTTGCCATGTGCTCCTTCTCACTGTACAAGGAGCAAGAGTAGTGGGCACACAAACACGTATTTAAAAAAAATGTTGTAACGTGAGCACTGAGAAGCTGAACACTTCTGAAAGGCTCAAAGAAGTAAAGGTATTGTTTCTAGCTACTTTTCGGGCACCCACAGCTAGTTGTGCTGCTGCAGTTAAAAAATGAGTTAAATGTTAAAAATTAATTGAAGGTGGTTTGGCACCCATAATTGCAGTTACATACAGAACTAGGTTTCAATGCGTAAGCAAAATCTGTTCATTCTAAATCAATCCTAATGATATCTGAAATTCAGGAAATATTCACAGAAAAGCTCAGGAAAAGGCTAAGTGGTTGCCCCTTGAACGTGAAGGAGATACCCTTCTTCTAAAAGGTCAATAGACAGTCTAGTAGCCTCGATATTACATGCACTCTAAAATATTCTGGTGTGGTGATTTTCATGCATGTTATAATGAGAAGGGCTTTTTATAGAACTGTTGTAACTTTGCCCTGCGTTGCTGAAATTCTTCACATAGTTATAATACATGAATCACTTTATGCCTTTTGATTTTATGCAAATGGTTTGCTTACTCAGTCGGTTTAACTTGATTTGGATAAAAACATAAATGCTTTAAACTTTTTTTTAATATACAGCAGGTTTATTTTTAAAATACGCGACCATTGATGTGAACGCAGTTGGTGGCGTGCTTGATTAATCCTTCACTATCACCACTCTAACTACACCTGCTACAGTGCATAGTGTGACAAAAGTAATGGTACTTAACATTACTGGTAGCATACACTTTTATGTCTCAAAATGTGTTAAAAAGCCTGGTAAAAATGTGTGTACGTTTTTTTTTCGCTCCAACTAAATATTCATGTCTACTCAAAATAGATTCCGCTCTTTTAAGGTCCTCAAACTATTAGGTGTTCAAAAGAAGTATCAATGCCATATGCTTTCTTTGTCAGCCTACTCACCACTCTAATAATGAGAATTATCCGACAACATTACCCAGTAAAATATAGGGATGTTATAAAAAGTAATGTCAATTCAATCGTCAAGAAACGTTGCCAAGTTACGTTTTTGTTCACTTTTCTTTTCATAACTTTGTTAAAGTTACTTTTGATAACATCCCCTAGAGTTTGTTTGGCATCATTTTGTACTAGTTCTCATTGTAATGTGTTCAACAAAGACAACAAACCCTTAAATTTATAGTTCTTTCCTTTACTCATGAATCTGAAACAGTGAATCTCAGTAATCTTAGCGGTGTGTGACTTGTTTTTTTTTTGATCAGTTGTGCATGTGTTCAAGTACATGCATTTAGGTGGGAGGGTGAACCATTGCCACCTCCTGTGACTAGCAGATTTTCTGAGAACTGACAGATGCATAAGGTTGCAAAAGAAGTATAGGGATATTAGAAGTAATCGTAACGTAATTGCAATTGTAATGTAAGTGCCAGTAGGCAAAAAAAAAGGTGTTCCACACTCGCCATAATGGTAACAAGCAGCGCTGACTGACTCTTCCATGTATAAATGCACATATATACCGTACAAAATGGAAGAGGGATAGCTGCCATGGTAGCTCAGTTGATAGAGCATCGGACATGTTATTCGAAGTTCGCAGGCTCGGTCCCTGTACAGGGCAGGTTATCTTTTTTTCCTTCTACTTTTCTTTCTTCACAATTACAACACTTCTATTCTTCTTGAAGACTTTCTGGTGTGAAAAAGGTACCTTATAATCTGAAGAGGCAAACAGAATGTGCCAGTGCACGAGTTAGCTCTTGTAGTGGTTACAAGTAAGATATGTTTTGAAGAATAAATCATTCTGCCACTTGCCTAAAGAATGGCTACAGGACATGGCACTGAATGCACTTTGTTATTTTTGAATCAAGCTATCTTGTATTCTATTTTTATAAATTACATGGGATACACATGACGGTATCACACACTTTAATGCCACAAAGATTATGCAGCGAACAATGTTATAAATGCGAAATTGCATAAGGATAAGGTGAAAACTGCACCCTCAACGAGAATGTACAGGGAGCACAGGGTGCAGGCGTCATTCCTTCTGCCCGTGCTTTTCAAGTGCGAGCTGTTTTCACCTCGTTCTGACCAACTAACTAAATTGAGATGTGTTGTTATAGTGCAAGAAGATGCTCCACAGGAAACTAGGTTTGTCTCAAACTCTGTGTGTGTCTTTCAATCTATATGGTGCCCGGTTCAAGAGTTCATGCAGACCAGATCGTGTAAAACAGGACCATGTAAAATGGACCGTGTAATTAAAATAAAATGGACCATGTAAATAAACAGGATCGTGTAAAATGTCGTTTTCGTGTGCAACTGTAGTTGTGGTTGTGCTGAATGACCTTTTTTTATATACACTACATAACAAACTTGCTTCTTTAGAGTCGAGTGCACCTTCGGATCGATTGTAAATGTTTGCATATGCGAGGCCTTAAGTTTTATAAGAAATTGCTCAGTGTGCCACGAGGAAATTAGTGTTCAGCGAAAATTTGCATATCATTATATACAACTCTTAAAGCCTCGTCTACAACTTTTTGCAGGTTGACCTTGAGCAGAAAACGAGGAGCGGCAGCAGCCCCCAGAAAAGAGCAAGCACCCTCCAAGCTCCCGAAGCTTTCTTCGACAGGAACATCATGGTCACTGTGTGGCATTGAAAGCCATTGCAAGGAGTGCCTTATCAGTACACTGTGCTGCTCTTTCATCGCAGAAGACGAAGTTGACCACTCCAGAGGAACTTCACGCTGTGTATTGTGAGTGCTTCAGTGGTTTTGTTTTTGTCCAGCCAGCAGTTAAGAAATCATGTGTCAGATTCAGCCGGGATGGCTAGAGGGAGTCGGGCAGGCATGTTTGGACATTTGTCTAGCCAAGTAGTGCCAATTTTCGCACTGGTCCTGTTGGAGTTTCTGCCACAATCACAGAAGCTACGTCACCTCTCTAAATGTACAGATGTGTCGGGGAAGATTAGCTGCATTAGGTTTTTCTATAACTGATAGCTGCCAACATTCTTCATTATATAGGAGTTTTGTTCCTCACTTATGGGTGTAAAGTCCTCCACAAAAAAAAATGCAACACGTCTACATCCAGAAGGCTCCAAGGCCCTACTTGTAGGTTTTTTCGGCTTGTATCATAACCACCTCATTTGGGTGTACATGAACATTTTATAAACATGTACAGCGAAAAACTTGGGTGGCTGGTCGTTTTGTCGTTATCATGTTCCTCGCAGTATTCTTAAGCATGTTGTGCATTAAATTGTCAATCTGGTTCATGTGCATAGAAGACATTACGAAGTTTTAGGCTACAGTATAAAAAGCCTGGAAGCAAGCTATCAATTATTTTTTAACAGAGTTGCTTAATGTCATACGTGATACATCACTAAACTTTCGTGGGTATTCATCAATGTAAGCTCGTCTTAGTGTTATCCAAAATGAAGATGTGAGTCGACAGATGGAAACATCTAGTAATCAGGGTGAACAGTGGAAGTGCCTCAGACAGGCTGGCCGATGTTGCGATAGGAGGACCTAATTTTTAGAAGTCACCTTGTCATCCATGGCGTGTTAGTTTAAATAAGGTCAGTAATGACATCATCTTTTGGTGTAGGCGTGTGTGCCTGTTGGAAATGTTTGTCTGAAAAAAAAAACCTATAACGCAGAAGAGTGCAGCCCTTGCTTCTTTTCAAGTTAGGTTGCGCTGATACAAAGTGTTCTCCTGTCGGAGGTTGGGGGTAAGGGAAGCAAAAAAAAGATAAATGATAGAAAAGAAGAGAAAAGAAAAAAGAAAAGGGGGATGCAAAGTAAAAGTAGTGCTACACTGCTCCTACTTTGCATCCCCCCTTTTCTTCTTTTTTTTCCCCTTGTTTTCTTTTTTCACCGTTTTTGTTACATTTGCATTGTCCCATGTAGTGCATGAATCAATGACACATGGCTTTGCTATAGCAAAGATGCCTATGTGGTGTTGGATTGAACAGTGCATCGTACTTCATTCAGTTAATTACAGACTGATCAGTCTTGCAATAAGTGCTTCCTGTCTATCATCACACATGTTCAAATGAAATGTTTGTGCTTGGCTCTTAGTATGCTGGTATATATAGCTTGTGTCTTGGACTACTCAAAATGAATGTTGTTTTGCTGCTGTTTATGGTGATGAATTTATCCAACATGAAAATATCTTGCCTTGCGAACTTTGTCGGACCTGCCTTTCTTTTTCTTTCCTATGCAGGTATTGTATGTGAGGGAGGCAGTAACAGAGAGGTGATAGCTTGAGCTTCGGAAGAATAAATGCTGGCAGTGAAGCAATTACACATCAAACATCCCAGCCATTTTGCCAACCGTACTAAATGTGTTTTGAAAAAAAATATTGTGCTCGGTTACTGTATTGAAAACAGCAAAATGCTAAAATATATCGCAGAGAACAAAATATTAGGCCACGTTGGTGCCTTCTGGACTTCCCAGGATGTCGTCTGGGTGTTGTTTGTAAAAAGTAAAAAGTGTTTCAAAAATACTGCCTCTTTTACACCAAATTCGGTCTAGGTATTAAGTAAAGGTGATTGTGTGTAGTGCATGAAGCTCAGTAATATTAGTGCAATTTTTTTGCCACATCAAAAGCAAGGAAGCAGTTCTCTTTATATGGCAAGGTATATGATTACACTTTGTCTTAAAGTAAAAATGAATTTTTGAAGTTTTCTTATGATGGCTGTTTTCTGCATTTGATATACGACAACTTCCGTTCCGAAGTTCTCCATGGCCCTCAATAGGAGACTTCAAAAATCATTTTACTCATTTAAACAAAAATTGTAATGATAACACTTGCCATATAACAAGAACTGTTTATTTGCTTTCAACCTACACATAAAAGTAATTTTCAATTAGACAAACACACAGCTCAAGTTTCATCTCAATGTGGACAAAAACGATTATATAGTGATATTTGTAATCTGGACCTAACATTATTTTTTTTTCGTGAAATATAACTTCTGTGCAGTGAGTATTTGTGGCTCAAATATTCATACAAAGTGCAGTATTTCCATACAAGAAATGCAAACTATAAACAGTTTGGCTGAATTCTTCAAAGCCTATGTAGCGGAAAAATTGCACTAATGTTACTCAGCTTCAAAATACTTTAAGAAGCACCTTTACTTAATATGTAGATCAAATTTGATATGGCAAGAAAAAGCGGTACTTTGAAATTTTTCTCACAAATAACACCCGCACAACATTCTGCGAAATTCTGATGGTACCCACGTGACCACTACTTTTTTCTCGTCAAAACATTTCTGCAAATAGCTATTTTCAGAAGAGTAAATTACTATCATTTTTTAAACTATACATCTGTGATGGTCGCCAGGCAGTATGGTTTGTATGTTTGGTGTAAAATAGCCCAGTGCGAAAAACAACAAATGTCTGAGCATCCTTTGACACTCGGGCAATTTCGAAAGCATTTGTTTGTTAGCAGCAATTCAGTTAAGCCCTTGTCTTTATGCTTAGGCCCAGAAACAAAACACAAGTAACCAAAGTAGTCCTTAGAGTCATGCAGTCTCGCTGTTCCAAGGCTTGTGGAGCCTAATTTAGTGCAAGCTTCACCATTTTTTAAAAATTCAGATTCAACCAACATGTTTTGGAGGCACAGTGCATTTTCAGCTAACTTGTTTCTCACCAGTTACTTTGATAAAAAGCAGGAAGTAGAGGTAAAAATACCATTTTAAAGGCATTGTAGATAATAACAAAAAGGACTGCTTTCTTTTTTTGTGCGGTGCTTTGCCTGAACGCTGTGCTTTTTGTGGTATAGTTCATTGTCTAGTGAACAGAGGCCTTAAAAACTAACATTAGCCATGTTGAGGTCGATTTCTTGGTTATAGTCATAGTAGCCATATTAAAAATATATGACTTCAAACTTGATTGTTCTTTTGAAGATGTTTTCTTGCATAATGATATTTCAGAGTCTTAGTCAATTTTGTTATAAGAAAACGTGATGTCATAATAGGGTCACTTTTTGTAGGGTCGTTCAGCAGTTCTACCTTACCTTTTATATTCCTAATAGAGCAGTTATTTTCAATATTGGTATTTAAAATGGAATGAGCATGCTGCATGTAGCAAGGTGTAAGCACTTACAGATAGCACATGCACCCAACTTTTCTGTTGGCAGTTTATTTCTGTTATTCTTGATTTATATGTGGGGTTTCACGTTTGAAAACCACGCGATGATTATGAGAGACGCCGTAGTGGAGGGCACTGGAAACTTCGACCACTTGGGGTTCTTTACCGTACACCCAAATCAGCACACGTGCCTACAGCATTTCAGCCTCCATCGGAAATGGAGCCGGGATTTGATACCGCGATCTGCGGGTCAGCAGCCGAATTTCTGGTACTCTTGCTCCCCTATATGTGTGCAGTTCGGTTATAGTTATCTGGCTTGCACAGATTTTTAATGGCACCCGCCTTGTCCTGCTTGCTTTCATGGTGATTTTAACCTTCATAAGTTACATAGGTTTAACTCTCAAAATTGTTCAAGATGCCAATTTTGTGCACAAACTGTATAGTATAAAGGCAGCAGATATACATGCACACACTATTAAATGTACATTGAGAGCTTTCACTTGCAGTTTCTAAAGTTTTACTGTGCAGGAAGCATTTAAATCATAATTTCATAAGGACATATTAATCGATTATCTCTACCATTGAAAAGCGTGACAACCTAGTTATTTTCACTGTGATAAGCATGCTGTTTTCTTTGGTGTGGCAGAACTAATTTATACACTCATTCCTTCTATTATTCACATATGCATAACATGAGGGATTGTGTGCCTTACATTTTCAGTTTCAATCTGTGTGTTATATTTCTTGTGCATGTGAACTAATGTGCTAAGATGTGTCTCTGACATTATTTGTGCCAATTATTTTCATTTCCAGGTGCCTATGAAGGACACATAAGTTCTATGGCAGTGACCTTCCAAATTTACAGTGGTGCCGGAGCCTCAAGCAGTATTTCGCCGATCTCCACAAGGCGTTCATGATACAAACACAGCGCCACACTTTCACAGTGCTATGATTATTATTTTTGTTTGAACATTTCGTTCTGAAATTGCTGTTACATTGTGTTTTGTGCCACCATCCTGTGGCTTAGGTGGAGCTCGTGAAATTACAGTGTAGTCACCTCATTTGTGTACCATCAACACTGCAATGTCACCATTCACAGCTGGAGCATACAGACAAATAAAAAAATATATTGATTGTAGCAGGGCTGGTGTGTATAATAATGCTTTTCTATTGATAATAATAACTTTAAAAGTTCTTTAGGTCTTGCATAGAACACTGCATTAATGTGTTGCAATGTAACCACCATTTATAATCACTAGCATGTTAATTTAGTAGTTTTGTAATGTATTTTATTTGAAAGGTAATTTTGCTTCCGCATCACGACAATTACAAAGATGCCGATGATTCAATCCCTCATTAAGTAGCTTCTTAACACATTTGTTTCTTTCAAGCCTTTGTTTACTCATCAAGGCTGTTTCAGATAGCAAACATATTTCACTTTCATGCAACATATTAAGAATGAAATATTCATATATATTTCTACACAGTGCTTGCTTTTGCAAACAACGTGAATGGCCAATTGCTTTTACTCGAGATCTAGGGTGTCCATTTGATCTTTGCAAGATGCAGCAGATAGCTGCATAGTTTCTGTATTATGCTAATTTCCGTAAGCTGCTTATCGAGTAATTTAGCATGATATGGCACTTTCCGTAAGCTGCGGATGTCCGCAACTTTCTGCATGATATGGCGCTTTCCGTAAGCTGCAGATGTCCGCATCTTTTCGCATGATATGGCGCTTTCCGTAAGCTGCGGATGTTCGCATCTTTCCGCATGATGCGGCTTTCCGTAGTCCAATAATTGCGTATGTACGGATCCGTATATGCGGAACGTTTCAGTAGGGGTATATCAGCTTTCCGTAGCGTTGTAAAAGATTTCAAGATGCCGAAACAGTCTATACCTTTGGAATGACGTTCGAATTCAGATGCATGGTAATTTCCGGTGGTGTCTTGATCTTTTTGAATTTTTTATACATGAAGAGGCGTTTTGACTTCACGGTTGCAGGAGGTATTTTTTCGATTAAGATTCACCCTTGAACCAGTTGAACCATATATTTATTACTTTCTTTAGTACTGCTTCAATGCGGCCTTCTGATCTTTTTCTCAAGCAGATAGTAAAACTTGATACTGAGTAGAGACGAATAAAGACACGAAATTCTCATTAAACGAGCAGACAAGTATTCAAAGTCCCTTTTATTCCAGCGTAGGCTCTTTCGAACTTCTTCATTTCAGCAATATGTGTGCTTTTGTCGCGCCATGCACAGTCTTGTGTGACTTACAGCATACATCTGGCGTTTCGTGCACGATCTTCAGTAGCCTTTCAATCAGCATGCATCTTTTACTCCGTTTTTTAGGGGCGAAGCTTCTTATAGCGGCACCCGCTCATCCCTCGTAGCCTTTGTAGTATGTAACAAATATGAAATTTTGACCTCCAAGGTGGTGCCGGTGAAAGATTTCTTCTATGCGTTGTTGAACAATAAAAAATAATGGTCATAGTACATGCCAATGGCTGCTAATAGAGAATGAGAAACAGGAGCATTCAGATTTTAGTTAACGTGCACGCTACAATCTGTATTAGCAGCCATTCGCATGCACATTGAGCACTATCTGACAGGTAAGGTTGCTACGTTATACTCGCTGGGCGAAACCTCCTTGGTTTTAGAAAGGTTTAGCGATCGTTGAGCCACAGTGCCACGAATACAGTGAACTAGTATATACCATGAACTCGAGGTGGTTAAATGTGGGAGGTAGACCCGTACCGCAAGCCGTAAGAAAGTGTGCGTTTGCCGCCTCTCTTTTAGTTCTTGGAATGTCCGCTGGAAGGCGGTGTTTCTATATGGGGAGTAGTTCAGTTCGGGCTGTCACGGCTGGACGTGTTTTTTTTAACGCTCCGGATAGACTGCGCAGATAAGTGTTTTTGCATGTTTTGAGCTTGTCTTTATAAGTATAAGGCAGTGGTTGAAATGTTCGTAGCACTTATTTTATGGTACGGCTTTTTCGTAGGCCTGTCACCAGGTATTTATTAGTTAGTGCGGGTGTGTGTGTTTGAATTTTTCGTTGTTTTTTTTGCCACCCCGTGGGGGAGGTGCGCGTACATTGAACGCGCAAATATTTGTAGTAGAGCTTACACTTTCATTTTTTTTCGTAGTGCAGGGCTAGAGTTTAGTAATTATCGGGTATAGAGACAATTGGTGTCAGAAAGACATGGTTAAAAAGACTGTAAAGTGTCCAGGATGTACAGTGGGTTTGAAAGTGGACCCAAGCGTAGAAGTGGATGAAGAAGAGGCTGACGCGAAGTGTAGGCAATGTGAGGTCGAGGAAAAAATGGAGAATATTATGGTTGCCCAGAGTAAACTGCTGATGAGAATCGCCGAGCTCGAGACTGCGTTGGCGAAAGAGCAAGAGAAAACGAGGGCAATGGGAAAAAGACTGAAGTCCGCTGAGGAAGCACTAGCGAAGCTGAAAAAAGAAGCGGCCTACGGAGAGAACAGTAGGGAACCGGCAACCAGAACGGTGGAGAAGGAAGAGCAAGCAAGTGTGGAAAAAACAGGTTTAGCCGGTTCAATTGTCACAAGGCCCAGCTTCAGCGAGGTAGTGGGGGGGGGGGGGGGGCTGGGAGCAGACAAAGCAGCCGGCCTCACAGGTGCAAGTAGCTCCCAGGTGCAGGCCGCTCAAGCTGAAAAGTCACAGCATGTGATGATCGCCGGGGACTCTAATTTAAATCGATGCACAGAAGCCATCAAAGAGGGGGTAAGAGGTGAAAAGAGGGTTGCAGTAGGGGCATTTCCAGGACGCAAGCTTGAAGCAGTCGTGAGGCAACCGAGCGCAAAACTCAAAACTACAGCTGATAGGCGAAACCTCGTGATAATTTCAGGCGGTTTAAACGATGTCTTAATTGAAGATACAGCAGGACTAGCAACCACACTGGCGAAAGGCGTCGATGACATGCGCGCCACTTCTCCTGAGGTACAGGTAGTGATATGCACAATACCGGAGGTACCGGTGCGTGATAGCAACCTGCAAAAAGCGGTTGTCAACGCAAACCAAGAGATATGGCGGATGAGTCGAGAGAAAGGCTTTGAGGTGGTGGAAATAAACGGAGAGGTGCATGGGTGGGGTGGTTTTCAACGAGACAAAATTCAGTTCGATGGGCGGCTAGGTCATGAGGTGGGTTGGCGACTCGCAGGACGCGCAGTAGCTTTTTTGGGGGGCAAACGAGCCCTTCGGGGTGCAGGATAGCTAGTAACGAGGAAAATAACCAGGGAGACTCTTCGACAGGTGGTATGGACAGACACGATTCGAAAGTGGCACCAATATCTAAGATAGGTATTGTCCGGGGGATAAATAGACGTAGCCACGAGCGCCGAGCCAATTCAGACATATGTTATATTAACATGCAGGGTTGTAGGAACAGGCTGAAGTCAGAAGAGATAGAAGAACAGCTAAGGGAAGAGAGGCCAATGGTATACGGTTTTGTAGAAACACATCTCAGGGACATGGAACAACCTCCGAACAATCCGGTCTACGCGTGGGAATATTGTAATAGAACAGAAGGCAGCAGAAAGGGGGGTGGTATTAGGGCATTCATTCATAAAAGTACAGACTGGCAAAGGATCAAGCAGGAGTGCAAGGAACATTTATGGTTAAAAGGGAAAGTGGCAGGTCAAATGACACTCCTTGGTTTCGTGTACTTGTGGACGGGAGCAAAGGCCAGAGAGGAAAACCAGGCAATGGTAGAGTGTATATCAAAGGACATTCAGGAGTTAGGAAGAGAGTGCGAGATAATTATACTAAAAGACATGAATGCGCACATAGAAGATATCGATGGGTATACCGAACCGAGAGGCAAAATGATCATGGATATGTGTGAAAGGCTTGATTTGATCATTTGCAACAGTACCGAGAAGTGTGAAGGGCAAATAACATGGGAGGTAGGAAGGCTGCAGTCGACGATAGATCATGCACTGATGTCACATAGGATGCATGATAAGCTCAGGGGAATGCACATAGATGAAGGTGGCTTCAGGGGTCGGGGTAGTGATCACAAACGTATCAAGCTGAGTTTTCGAAGAGCAGTGAAAGTGGGAAGCAGACAAGATGAGCAACTACAAGAAACGTTTTATCCAGAAAGGCAAATTGAAATAGCCACTAAGCAAATTGAGAAAGTAATCACGGAGGATAATAAGACAGTGTTGACATACAGGAATATAATTAGACTCTTTGAGCTAGAGCTTGCTAAGACACGTGACACGTCACCCCGGAAAAGAAGACACAAACACAAAAGTTGCTGGGATGAGGAAGGTAAGAGAGCCATAGCAAAGCCTCAGGAAGCCTCTAGAGAACACAGACATGCTAAGCAGCGGGGTGAACCAACAGATGATGTTGAAAGAAAATGGAAAACCTTTCTAAGCTGTAGACGGGATGCATCCTTTCTGATCAATGAAAAGATTAGAAGAAATAAAGCTCAGTGGCTGGCAGGATTACATAAAAAAGATAGAAAGGCAGCTGCGAACTTTTGGAACCATCTAAACTTCCTAAGAAATGAGACGAGCCTAGACCAGAGTTTTATAACTACAGCCCAAGGTGCTAGGCTAGAAGGGGACGAAGCTATTCAATATATAAGAACAAGGGTGACAAAAAAATTTCAACAAAGAAGCACTTTTAGCACCACAATAGACAGGGATAAGTCAAGTGGTGCAATGGCTCCATTTTCACAACGAGAGTCGGAAAGGGCTGGCAAAAGGGTTTCTAGTAGTACATCAAAAGGCCCAGATGGCATTCCAATTATGCTGATAAAGACATTAGGTTCGAAGTCTAAGCAGGCTTTGAAAGAGGCAGTGAGCAAAGTAATAATCGATAGTGAAGTTCCCGATGGATGGAAACTTAGCAGGATGAGCATGATCTATAAAGGAAAGGGGGACAAAGCTGACATAAACAACTACCGTCCTACAACAGTGACATCAGTGGTCTACAGGCTGGCGATGCAGATTACGAAGGAAAGACTGAAGGCATAAATAGAAGATGAGGGGCTGCTGGGGGAACTGCAGAATGGGTTTCGGAAACACAGGAGGTTGGAAGACAATCTGTTCTCACTGACGCAGTGCATCGAAATAGCAGAAAAGGAACACAGGCCCCTGTCGCTAGCATTTTTGGATATCAAGGGAGCATACGATAGCGTGGTTCAAGAGGAATTGTGGGGAATACTGGGCACACTAGGCATGGAACACGTAGTCAATTATCTTTTAAAGGGTATGTATAAAGGTAACAAGGTAGTTATAAATTGGGAAAAACAGGTATCCGAACCTGCAGAGGTAAAATAGGGGCTTAGGCACAGGTGTCCCCTGTCACCCTCATTATTCATGATGTACCTACAAGGATTAGAGGCCAAATTAGAGGGCAGTGGGCTGGGCTTCAACCTCTCTTTAGTCAAACAAAGAAAACTTATTGATCAAGCACTACCAGCATTAATGTACGCAGATGATATCGTGCTTATGGCCAACAACAAGGAAGATTTGCAGAGATTCATGGACATCTGCGGTAATGAGGGAGATAGGTTAGATTTTAGATTCAGTAAGAAAAAATCAGCAGTCATGATTTTTAATGACAACGAAGGTAGTGAGCTTAGAATACAGGAAGTCACGCTAGAGATAACAGATAACTACAAATATCTGGGCGTATGGATAAGCAATGGGACTGAGTACCTGAGGGAACACGAAATATACGTGACGACTAAAGGTAACAGGAATGCAGCAGTGATAAAAAATAGGGCACTGTGGAATTACAATAGGTATGATGTTGTGAGAGGAATATGGAAAGGGGTCATAGTTCCTGGTCAGACGTTCGGCAATGCGGTCTTGTGCATGAGATCAGAAGTTCAAGCAAGATTAGAAATTAAGCAACGTGGAATAGGTAGGCTTGCTTCAGGAGCTCACGGAAATGCACCAAATCAGGGAGTACAAGGTGATATGTGATGGACATCATTTGAGGGCAGGGAAGCTAGCAGCGAGATAACATTTGAGAAGCGATTGAGAGATATGGGGAGGAGCGTTGGGCTAGGAAGGTTTTCAGCTACTTGTAAATGAAGAATGTCGATACAAAATGGAGGAAGCGAACCAGGAAATTGACTGGTAAATACTTAGAAACCAGCAGGTGGTCAAACCAAAAAGAACTATCGGTTAAGAAGAAAGTGAAGGAAACGGAGACTGACTTGTTGAGAATGGGCATGACTAAGAAGTCCTCATTAGAAATATATCAAACTTTTAAGCAGGAAATTGCGAAGAAAAAGATCTATGATAATACTCGGGGTAGTTCTCTACTGTTTAAGGCCAGGACGGGTACTACAAACCAAGACATATCGGACCAAATACGAAGGGGTAGACACAGTATGCAGTGCATGTGGAGAGGAAGAAGAAACTGCCGAACACTTGATAATGTTCGGTAAAGGGCTTCAACCTATAGTTCAGGATGATGGTGCAAAGTTTTTTAAAGCACTGTGGTTTAGGGACCGGGAGGGCAAAATAGACTTTAAACGGGTAGACTTAACTAGAAGGAGGTTATCTGATTGGTGGCTAAAGTCAAGACACGAGTGAAAATAAACTCTTCACTGCAAAGTACGAATCCTCAAACTCACCTTAAAAAAATAAATCTAGTTTTTGGTTCATTAGGTATTACGGCTTGGTGGCGCTAGCCACCGCCCGATCTAAAGGGTACAGCCATATTCATCCATCCATCCATCCATCCATCCATCCATCCATCCATCCATCCATCCATCCATCCATCCATCCATCCATCTATCCTTCATTATATGATGAAAAGATGCGAGATGGTGGTACTTGGAGTGTTGAATAGATGGACGAACTGACACACGGACAGATGCATGGATGAACGCATGACCGGACGCAGGGGCGGATGCATGGACGAACGCAGGGACGGACGCACTAACAGACGCACGCACGGACTGGCGAATGCACGCATGAACGGTCACACAGACGGATGCATGAACGGACGGAAGCAAGAACGAATGGACGGACGAATGCTTCGCCCCACTGTCCATCATTCACTCCGTGGATATGCTGCCATTTTTTGTGGATTTAACTAGAAACACCTACTCTGGTATACGAGGCACACTAGTTCTAGATTATTTGGAGAAATCTGCCTTTTTTAATACACGTGGGGTCTGTCATGATTGCCCATTTTCTTCTGCTATATTAGTCCTCAGCCTTGAGCCAATTTGTATGCTCTAGAAGCAGATTCGCGAGTCCGGGGTCTCGTGCTTCCGGGAAGCAGTGCCGTGAAAGTCACAGTTTTTGCTGACGACATAATCCTGTACCTGTCAAACGAAGACAGTCTTTCACATAGCCTGCGTTTATTCTTTCAGTATTGTGGCATTTCAGGTGCCGCGCTAAACTTCTCTGAATCCCGGTATTCGTTCATCAACTGTCCGAATTTTGGACTTAGCTCCGCATCTCTTCTACAGCCAGCTGCGTCTCTTCGAATGTAAAGATTTCGGTACAACCGCTACGGCGTTTGTAACTCCATTTGGTCAAACACCCCGGATGAAGTAAAAGGAAAAATTGAGAACGCATGTGATTTTGACTTCCCGCTTCTTCAGCGGAGGTACCTTGCGCACTCTGTGTTTTGCGGTCGCATTTGGTACCTTTCTCAAGTGAAGCGCTGCTTTTACGCATCGTGAGGTCATTACAGTCTGCTTTGTGTTCCTCCTTTTGGTGCGGTGGCACTGAGTTGGTTTTTCGTGCGGCATTGGACAACAGTGTTCCCAGGGAGGTTTTGCTTTCCCTTCGGTATCAATACGCTGCCGGCTACTGGCTCCGCGTTTCCTGTTGCGCCTTGTACAAGGAGAAAAATCCCCCGCGCGAACTCTGGCATAATATTCTCTAAGCACTCACGTTTGGTATTTATTGTCTAATGTGCACGTTAATGAGGGCCCTCCTTCGTTTTATGCAACAGCTGTTGCATTTTTTTGTCATATCCAGTCGACTTGACCTGAGGTAGTTGTGTCTGTTTTTTCTGTTGCCATGTGATTTAACGATGCTAATTTATGTACAAATCTTTCACGCACAGACACAACTTGAGCAGTCTCACATGTTTGCATAACGAGTTGTTTAGTTGTTTGCACCGGGTCAACGATGTCAACAGGAACATGAGTATTAGCAACACGAGAAGTGACAAGCTCATATGAAGTGCTGGTGCTCGCAAGGATTGCAGCTCTGGACACTGCTACATATATCAACTTAAGCGGATGGCACCTAACAACAATTGACGTTAGACCGACCTTACAGCTGTTCCAAGGGAGTGCACACATCATGTGTATGAAATTGCATAGCCAGCACTGCAAACAGTATTGACTTTTCACAATGATTGTGGTCTATTTGAAAAGCGCTTGTCCCTGTCTTTCCGTCCTCGTCTAAGTAGTGCGCTCTTATTTCAAAACAGTCATTTATTACCAACTCGCTCAATCAACCATATTAACTTTTTGAAAAAAAATTGGTGAATCTGCACCCAAACGCACAGTGCCAAAATTTATCGTCCGCGCTTCTCACTAACCACTCGTAGTCTCCATTAAAACGGCTTTCGTTGCCGCCATATTTAGCTCATAACTTTACCGCTACTTTACCCTCCGAGATGGTGCGATGGCACTGGTGCTCGAGTGGTGACTTGAAGGCGATCGAATGCTGGCCGCGGTGATTTCGATTGACGCGATATACTAGATGTTCATCTACGTAGACTTGAATGTACATTCACACAACTAGGTAATCAAAATTTCCACAGCCTTCCAGTGGAATTCCTCGTAACCATATCTTGGTTTCGATATATAAAACCACGAATATTCATTTTTTTTCTTTTTCAAATTTAGTAGTTTTGTATCTAGGACAAATAAACAAACAGTGCTGCAGTGGACGTTTACCATCCCATTGGCTTCGTGCACTCGACGCTTTATTGCCTTACCATTATTACACGTTACGAGGCTCAAAGATAACAAAACATTCTCATATCTCTAACGAAAAATGCTCTATGCATCAATGATTGAACTTCCAATCTCTGTTTCTCGCGTAAGTTATAGAACAAGCTTGACTGCTCTTGTGCAGCGTGTAATCGGAAGAGAAAAGTTTATAACAATCGTGAAACCGGCCAAATATTCTGGTGATGTTTGCACCGAGTGGCGCCTAAACTTTTCTGGTCTCCTTTTCTAGAGGTGCACTGAGGTACGGGATAGAGCCACTTTTATTTTTGCTATTGTTAGACGTTCATCACTTCCAGTTTTTTTTTCTACGTGGAGCAGCTTCACCTTTTGATTATGATGGTGATTGTCGAAATGCATGGCTCAAACCTACTCCGCGGATTGGCCATGAAACAAATTATTTATAAGAGAAAGCGACCCTATAACAAACAACAGGCCAGGCAGCTGCAGCTGCTGCCTCACGCAAGGTTGTTGATGCCGCTGCGGCGCTGGGCATTCCTCTTCACCACAGCGTGTTTAGTTCTCTATGCCACACGTCTGCATGAGGTAGATAATTCAGTTACCCTCCGTTACCACTCTACTAATAACCTTATTCAGTTACCCTCAGTTACGACTCTAATAATATACCTAATTACCATGAGCTGGAGATAGTCGTTAAGGTATACTATCGTTAGACACATCGAACCATGAAACAACAGAACAAGAAGAACTGGTGTTTTGGTTTAGTGAAGGCATGTAGAAATGAGAGAAGGACAATGACTTTAACCATTATAGAAGCTTCCGCTTTGCAGTCGCTGTATAGAGGAAGCAATACCAAGAAAACGAAAAGAGAAAAGCCACACGGGAAACTCGACAGGGCGTCATTGAAGCTTGAGCGAGGTAATGACTGATTGAAGAAATCATAACTTTCACATTCCTTGAATCTTTAAGAAACATGTGTAGGAATGGGATGATTACTAACAAAGCTACCATGTCGATATGACGATGAGAATATGTGACATTGCTAGTGATGGCACAATAAAACCTTAACACTACGTGCTGACATGATGCTTTTGTTCATCCATGGCGTTGCCGCCACAGCCACAGGTTTCGCTTTGGAAACCTACAGTCTGTCATTGTCTATGTTGGAATAATTTTTATGCATCCGTAAAGAATTGTTACACAATAAAATTTGCAAGTCTGTTCTAGGTCACCACATAATTAGGAATATTGAAGACCTCTAATTAACGTCACCAGAAGAAGAGCATGTGATGATTCTAATGATTTTGTACCAAGAAAATAAAGACGCGATTACTGCGCTGTATGCTGAAATCAAGTACATTAGCGCATGCAGCACTGGTTTTCTGGAACCTTCAAAACTACTCAGGAATAGGTCATTAGGCAACCCTGGGGCATTAGTCTCAGAGTTTTCTCATGACACAACCTATGAAACTCGCATTTTTTGGACTAAAGACTTTGGTAATAATATTTGAGCTAGACTTCGCAGTCCTACGCACACGCAGGTGCTTACTACCGCCACACAAAGCATTCATTTCAAGTTTTATTGATGTACCAATACCCGTCCTCACTTGCTCAGCAGCGGCCGGTAGCCGCCCTATAAAGTATAACTGCAAACAGCAGGTGATTGGCCAACAGTCGACATAATTCAGGAGTGGCGTTTGAACCAGGCGCCCTTCTTATCAAAGGGGGCTGTCAGATACCGACACTAAGCTCTGCTTTCTGCTGGCATTACAAAAAAAACCCACACTCGGGCGTTTAGTAATCCCAGTAGGATTAGGTGATCGCGTTTCGTCATCCGCGATCAAGCTCACGACGCGCTGTTACGAAACTTTTCTCTCCCGCGTCTCCATCCCCGCATAGCTTCCATCGTGGTTTATCGCAACCAGAAAAAAAGTAAGAGCACTTTATGTGCACAGCAGACCTCAGCAACTCCACTCCTGCGTATCAAATTAGAACAAAGTGGTTGCATCGATCAATGTTTCAGGTAACCGAATCATTCGATACTAAATTCAGTTACCACGCACACACACACGCTCGCACACACACCACGATACCATGATAACACGCACACACACACACACACATACAAACGCACACACACATACACACACACGCACACACACGACGCACACACACACAAACGCACACAAACACGCACACACACACACACACGCACACACGCAAACGCACACACACGTGCGCGCACGCACCCCCCCGCACACACACACGCACACGCACAAACGAAAAAACTGGTCCAATAAACTATTGTACTTACACAGTGAGTTTTCCATGATATCATCATCTTCAAGGTAATGCCCTTCCGCATCAACACACTTCTACATTCGATACTGTTATTTTTGGGAACAATTATTGAATGAAGCTTTGGTAGGTCCTTCCCGAAATTCTCTGGTTTCGCCAGAACCTCTGGAATAAACGGAACATAGACTTCCTTTACCAAGAAATAACATTAGGTAAGAAAAAAAAGTTTCACGAACTTATACCAGGTAAAGAAAAAGAATTCACCACCTCGGTAATGTTTTTGTTGGTCGAGACAACTTCATAGAAAAGGCTATGTGAGCACGTACATTTCTCTGGGGCGACAAACTTGGAGCACGCTGAAACTGTGGCCTTTTTAGAGTAAGTCTTTCTCGAAGTCATTTTACTACTTCAATGTAGTCACGTTTATTAACAAAAAGAGCCCTCGGAAGCCACCTAATTGTTACAGTTTAAGATGGGTAACATTCCCTTGAATTTTCATACTTGCTTTTCTTGAAAAGAAGCACGAATTCTCATTTGTGCTATTTTGGGTCTTGGTGAATCTGCCAACTTCCACTGCATCGACCAGCACTCACTTTCTGCGTCGTAGGTGAACGTCCACGTCTCAACACATGCTACTTCAGATTAAAAGGAGTTTGGCTACTTTTCTGTGCGCCGTAACATGTCCGCACAAACGCCTTTACGGAACCATTTTTTTTGTCATCGAACAAAACTGTTGAAACAATCTTCGCGCAGGTCTTCCTCACGTAGCATTTTTTAGTTAAGGTGCGTCGAACAGCTTCCCTATTAAAGATAAGCAACTCCGTCACTGCATTGAGGCCTAATCTTTGGTCACCATGACTCACGTCACGAGCTTTGGAAATGATCTGTAATTGCTGACCTCAAGTGCCCAGTACGTTTTGTCATCCTCTACACTGCTTCTTTTTGCTGAATACCACTCACGTAATTAAAACACACGCGCTCGCGACAGTGCTTCATCTCCGTAAACCAGAGTTATTATTTGAAATATTGCCGTGGCTGAATTTCAGGCTATGCCATAAAACATGATGTATATTTTTTGCGGTTTTTAACATTAGCCATTTTTATAGTAGCATGCAGTTGTACTTGTTAACTCAGTGACGCAGCTCTTTCAACTGGCACGATTGGTGTGGAGCCGAAGCTAGCCACACGAAGAGAAGAGGCATGTGGGATGATGTCGGCAAAACTGTTGTTGCCAGCTCCACTCTTTTTCCAAAGCCTCAAGTTTTGTATTTTTTTCTTGGTGTGTGTAATACACATCGTAGAACGTATATTTTAAGTATCAGAATAAGTACCAAATGTTTTCCTTAGGCACGATTTCTTGGCTGCACAAGTATATACGCGGCCACCATCATTCCTAGCTCGCTGACGTCATGATTGACAGCCCTACGTGGGATGGCTTCGTGGAATACTTGGACCACTTAGACCACTAATAACAAAACACACTTAAGTGCAATGAACTTTGTCTATTCAAAACTTGTTGTCCCTGTGTTCTTTGTCCAATTCTTCGAGGTGCCAGTCCCAATCCGATCAAACCATTTGTCAGGACACTGCTATTAACGGAGGCTGTATACGTGGATGGTCTCCGCAGAGTCTTCCTCTCATGCTGGGTCATGTTACTAGTAGAACTAGATTTGTTGTTTAAAAGTGGTATCATTATTATCTTTGCTCAGTCAAGCGCGAGAACAGTTGACCTAAATTGTGTGTGCTGACATGGCTCAGAATGGTGCTCACCTTTAAGGGCTTCTTTGTGTTTGTGTAGCGTGCGTGTACAGCTACACAAATGGAGGTTCATGCAAATAACGAGCACGGTTCATGTGCATTACGTGCTCATAGTGATACATAATCATTTCATTATCAAAAATATTATCACCATCACCAGCCTGACTACGCCCTCTGCAGGAGAAATGCCTCTCTCGTGTTCAGCCAGTGAACTCGATCCTGTGCATGCTGCTGCCACCTTATAACCGTGAATTTCCTAATCTCGTCTGCCCACCTAACTTTATGTCTCCCCCTCAACCACTTGCCTCCTCTAGAAATCCAATCAGTGACCCTAATTACAAGGGGTTATATTGCGTACAGGCTACGTGCCCGTCCCATGTCCATTTCTTCTTGATTTCAACTATGATACATTTAACCCTGGTTTGTTCCCCAACGCACTCTGCTCTCTTCTTGTCTTCTAAGTCTGCACCTCTCATTTTCTTTTCCATCGCTCACTGCGTCTTCGTCAATTTAGGCTGAACACTCTTTGAATGCTTCCAGGTTTCTGCTCCTTGTATGAGTACCGGCAAGATTCTGCTGTTATATACTTTCTACAAGACATATAGTAGTACTATGCCAGTTATGATTTGTAAATACTCGCCCAACGTGCTCCGCCACATTCCTATTCTTCTAGTTACTTTAATCTCATGGTTCGGCTCTGCGGTCACTACCTGTCCGAAGTAGAAGTACTTTTTTTACAACTTCAAGTGCACTGCTACCCATCTCAAAGCGCTGTTCTCTTCAGATGTTTATGTACATTACTTTCGTTTTCTGCACATTAGTTGCAAGCGTTCGATTTTTGGCTACCTTGTCTGGTTTCGTAATCAAGAATTCCAACTCGTCCCTTGATTTACTTAGCAATGCAATATAATCGACAAAGCGCAGGTCACTAAGGTACTCTCCAATAACTCTTACCTCCAACTCTTCCCATTCTAGGCCTCTGAAAACCTGCTGTAAGCACGCAGTGAAGAGCATTGGGGAGGTCATTTACTCTTCTATTACAAAAGTTGTTATTCGTATTCTTTCGCTTTCTTTAGCGCTATGGCCGCAGTTTATCTTCTGTAGATTCCTTCCAGGATGTTTATATATGTTTTCTCGACGCCCCAATTTCGCAGTCTCTGCATGACTGTTGATATTTCTAATGAATTAATGCGTAATGCATTCCCGTATTCTATTCTATGAAGGCTATGTATAGTTGTTGGGTGTATTCTGAGCTCTTCTCGATCACCTCATTGCAACAGAAGGTGACAAAAGCACCGTTGAAATATCTACGCGACACGCACTTGAACAAGTGGCTGTAACAGCAATCTCACAAACTGCGAAACACAACACTGGACTATGACTGAGTGTGCGCACGTGGGCTGTCAAATGTGCTGTGTTTATCTCTCTTCCCTCTCTGCTCTCTATCTTTCATATCCCGATCCCCCTCCCATGCGCAGGATAGCAAACCGGATGCCTATATGGCTAACCTCCCTGCCGTTCTTTTCCTCCTATTTTTCTTCCTTCCTTCTCGATCACCTAGTTGATAGTATGAATGTGATCGATTGTTGAGTAGCCTGTTCAAAACCTGAAACCTGCTTGTTCCTTTGGTTAATTTCATTCTAACGTTTCCTTATTTCTATTAGAAAAAAACTTTGTCAACACCTTATATACGAAGTAGAGCAAGCTGATCAGCCTTTAGTTTTTTAAATCCTTGATTCTTTGTCATCCGCTTTATATGGGTTGAGATGATGTTAGTATTCTCCAAGGATTCACGTACCCTCTCCGTCAGGAGACACTTCGTAAACAGGGTGGCTAGTATGTCAAACACAATCTGTCCTCCCTCTTTCAGCAGATCTGATATTACCGGATCCTCACCGGCAGCTCTGACTTCTAGCATTCCTTCCTAGGCTTTCCTGACTTCTTCTGTCAATCCTGGTGGGATGCCATTAGGGTTACAGCTATTTCTTACTTCATTGTCAGGCCTGTCCCGCCTACTGTACAGATCTCTGTAAGACTCTTCCGCTACTTTAACTATCCTATCACATTGGTAGTTACTTCACCTTCCTTGTTTCTTAGTGCATGTATCTGGCTTTCGCCTATACCAAGTTTCTTCTTCACCACCATGACGCTTCCTTTGTTTTTTAGAGCATGTTCAAGTTCCTCCATTTTATACCTTGTTACATCGGATACCTTACGCTTCTTAATCAACTTCGAAAGCTGCGCTAGTTCAACTTTTCTGTTGTGCTTGAGGCTTTCATGCTTTGACGTTTCTGAATGAGGTTCTCCATGTCCAGCGGGGACACGTTGCTAGTGTCCTGTCTACCTACTGTACCTCCAACTTCTATTGCCCACTCTGTAATGATACTCATGAGATTTCCATTCATTGCGTTAACGCTAAGGCTGGTTTCCTTGATAAGAGCCGAGTATCTGTTCGAAGCAGGCCTCTTAATTCAGGTACTTTCCCTCTCAGTGCTACCTCCCTGATTGGCTTCTTGCGCATCAATTTTTGTCGTTACTTCTTCAAGTTTAGGCGAATTCGAGACCTTACCATTTTATAGTCATTGCATCAAACCTTCACAACCACTTCAACATCCTGCACGATGTCTGGGTGTGCACGTAGTATAAAACCTATTCTGTTCTTATTTTACCCTTTTACCCATTAGGGCTCCTTCATGTCAACTTACGGTTAACTCTTTTTTGGTAGGAGGTAATCAAGATGCGTAAACTATCGTGTTCTGCAAATTCTACTAATAGCTACCCTTTGGCTTTTCTAGTCCCTATGCCATAATCCCCCGCTGCCTGGTATTCAGCCTGCTTCTTTCCTACTTTGACATTGAAGATATCCATCAGTATAATGTCATAATAATACATACTACGAAGATATTTTGGAGGCAGCCATGGCCAAAAGTTGTGGGCTTTGCCAGCAAAAGATTTCAGAGCCTCGTAATTTAATCAAGTGACACTTTGAAGAAATAACTAGCTGAAGTTTGTATGTTGTGAACTAAGATACCACAAGCGAAAGATACGTACGCTCCATAGTCGTTCTCCTCGTATGGTCATGGCGAGAAGGAGCTATCGGGAAGATGCAGGGGCAAGCTGATGAATGCAGCGTAGTGAAAAAAAGAGCAATGCAAGCAAGGGCGATGTTTTCATTATCTAACACGTGTACATCCACTAGTGTTCGCTGTAGGCTTGTGTACAACAGCTAATGTGTGACCTCTGAATGTTTTATGGCCCTTTAAGCCTTCATGTGGTCATATGGCTTCGCGGTGGCGAAGCTTTGAGTGAGCGCATCTGCGATGTCTAACCTTGGTGCATCACGTCCTCTGAAGTTACGCCTGTAATACTTGCGTTGTGGTGGCTTATCCTCCCAAGGCCTGAAGTGATTGAGGTGTAGTTGGTTACCTTGGTAGACATGAAGTAGTAGAGATTCCACTCGAAAACTGCATACCTAAAAAGCCATTATTATTCGTGTGTTCTTTCCAGCATCGTCACCAATTAGAACTCAGCATCTCAGCATCTCTGGTCTCGTCGCTACTTCACAAGGGAAGGTGGCGGAAGTGCTTCTCGTTGGCCACATTTGCTGAGGCTTCGGTATATACATAGCGTGTGATAAATGATGATAGCCAAAGTTCAGTTCATTCAGCATGCGGCCACCACAATCAGAGCTGGTATCAAGCCCTCGATGTTTAGGGCTGCGCTTATTGCTATGGCAGGTACGTAGAAGGTGGTTTACTTACGAATACTACTTACGCTAGGTGGTCAACTCATTATAATTGCTGTTTACGATTGGTTCAGCCTTATGTTCACAAAGTAATCCTAAATTATTTGTCCTGAAATACAGAAATATTGAGCGTTCCCACTTCGGAAGCTGCAGATGCGGGCTTTAAAAAGCTTCATAAATACTTAGGTTAAGTAGAGGTAATAATATATACACTTCGCATTCTAAAAAGTGTATTTTGAATAAGGTCTTCTTCGTTTCCGTCTTTAACTTGTAGATTTCTCGTACATTGCGAGCGTTTGTTACCCACTTTTTCCTCATTCCTACACTGATCATCACACTCTTGTCTCCCGCTTCACATCATATCTCCGGGTCTCGTCACTGGTGTATCATGCTCTGCCACTGGCTGTCTGTTCGCGGCCGTGTCCTTGGGTCGAATAAACGTCGTCTCAACCGAGACCTTAAAGCGCGAGCGCACACACGCACACACACACACACACACACACACACACACATATATAAATATATATATATCTATATATATATATAAAAAGAGAGAGATTTATAGAAAAAAAGAGAGAGATAAAAAGTAGAGATATATAGAAAGAAATAGAGATAGAGAGATAGAAAGAAAGAAAGAGAGATTTATAGATAGAAAAAAAGAAAGAGAGATATATAGAAACAGAGATAGAAAGAAAGAGAGATAGATAGAAAGAAAGAAAGATAGATAGAGAGAAAGAGAGATAGATAGAGAGATAGATAGAAATAGATAGAGAGATTGATAGAGATATAGAGAGATAGATAGAGATAGAGAGATAAAGAGAGATAGAGAGAAAGATAGATAGAGATAGATAGATAGATAGATAGAGACAGATAGATAGATAGATAGATAGATAGATAGATAGATAGATAGATAGATAGATAGATAGATAGATAGATAGATAGATAGATAGATAGATAGATAGATAGATAGATAGATAGATAGATAGAGATAAAAATACCAAGGTGCATTCCCCATCCCCTAATTTCTCTAGTGTAGGGTAGCATGCCAGTCCTAGCCTGGTTAGCATTCCTGCCTTTCCTTTTTCTCCTGTTCCTTTCTTTCTTTCTTCCCGTTTTATTCATCTACTCGCAGTGATCCAACTTGTACGTAATTTAAAATTTGTTGTACATATAATCAAATGTAAAGTTCCGAGCACTGCCATATGTTACGCGTGTTTGTATACAGAAAAGAAGTGCCGATTTAAAGGAATCGTTTTGCATTGTTAGACTCAATATTGATGTATCGTAATGACTAATTGTATGCTAATATGTGTGTCAGCATCATGTACACTCCGTACCTATTTGTCCAAACTAAACCTTAATCTGTAGACTGCATTAAGAAAGGTCTCCACTCTTGCTTTTCAAGCTCTTGTTGTATGCGAATCGAATTGATTCCGCGCTTGTGGCTTTTGCGTTGAGGGCCCACGGGTACCCGCAGGTCGCGGGTTTGAATCCCGGCTGCGACGGCTGCATTTCCGATTGAGGCGGAAATGTGGTAGGCCCGTGGGCTCAGATATGGGTGCTCGTTAAAGAACCCCAGGTGGTCGAAATTTCCGGAGCCCTCCACTACGGCGTCTCCCATAAATATTTGGTGGTTTTGGGACGTTAAACCCCACATATCAATGAATGGGGGCCGACGGGACGGCTTAACGCTCTATCATATGAGACCACCTCCTACCATACTACCGGCTCATTCGTTAACAACTTTTTCTAAACACACAATCTGACAATAAACGTAGTTTGCTCGAGTCCACATCTAGAACTATTGCAAGCTCAAATGATCTGGTATACAAAGATAAATAACAAAAAACCAGCAAAAATGGTTTTGTGAACAGTGGATAAGGTCTATTAAAAACTGGAACGGAGGTAGGCTGGCTTAAACAAGAAGCTATGTGAGGTCCAGTTAGGCAAGTGCACTGGCGCATTATTCCCCTCCAATTATTAAATTGCTATGAAATCGCTTAGAGAAAAGTAGGCAGAGAAAGCCAGCTAAACAGCTTGCATCTGTCCCACGAATCGTGAACATGTGAGTAGGACTAAACGCAGATAGTTTGGCAAGCACTGAGAGCGTCAAGTAAAAGTAAACGAGCAAAAAATGTGAACTACTCCAAAAAGCATTACGAGCGTGGCATAATCGAATATGGGCTACAATTAATGGGAGCTGCTCATGATGTGAGCTTGTCCACTGCGGTGCCCACGGTCGTTTCGCTTCCCTTACCTACTTAGTTCTGCATGTGTGAGGACTCTCGTGGGCAGTACACGTTCAACACTTTGGCTGCCGGTGTGTAACCACAGCGGGAGCTGGCATTGTGATTTGGTATTCTCAAAGGGTGTTTGAAGTTAGTGTGGTAAACATCTATTCATCAAGAACAGCTAACGTTAGACGCCTAAAAGTTGCGAAGACACTGTTGTCGGGTTGCACGTGATTTTTACGCCAGCCGAATGCAGATCGTTTGTCCCCTCTTTGAAGGGCAATTGTTTTTGGCAGGTCAGTTGTATGAGTTGCTGCGGAGAATGTTGATGAAGTAAGTGCAAGAGTATGTGTTACTGCAACAAAAGAACACTTATGGGCCAAAATAATCTTACCGCAACAAGCTCCTTATTTTAAAGAGCTCAATAGTTTTACCGACTAAAATTGTGTAATTCTTTGAACATTGAGAATCATGAAACAGTTTCTCTTTGATCTCCCAAATAGCCACGGTCTCGTTGAACATATCGCTTTATCGGTTGTAGAAACATGTGTCGGTAGGGAAATGAAGTCCTACTGTACAATGTCACTGAAAAAAAAATTCGCTGAAATGAAAGTGGAATGTTGTTTTTGCTTACTTACAAAGTGAAGTAGCAGCAAGAGAATTCGTGTTAGCTACTGGATATTGAGGTACTGTGAAAATAGGTAAATGGTTTTTAAATGCTGCACGGGGTGAAGCAGCTGAGAAGAGAGCGCCAAACACACAAGAAATCAATTGAACATGAGCAAAATTCAATCATTTATTTATTTATTTATTTATTTATTTATTTATTTATTATATTTATTCGCGACAACAAAAACTGTCCGGGGAGACCCTGGGGAAAAGCCGATCAATGAGCTTGAAGGCGCCTTGGTCACCCTGCGCGCATGTCAGGAAGAACAGGGGTTGCAAACTGAGTATATCGATTGAAAGTTACGCGTAAATGTACAATCAATAAATACTGACACAAAGCTTTGAAGGGGAGATAAATTATAGGATAGGTTTTTGTGCGCACAGAAGCATCATTCACTAAATTTCAACCAGTAACGTATTTAAAATCAAATTCAAAGTGTTTTTCGCAGCACCGCACGCGAAACGCTCCTGCAGTTTTCTTTTAAACAATCATCCACCACTTTCGTCGGGCGTTTGGGTTGGCTGCCGTGATCCTTACAAGTACTATCTCTGATAGCTGACGTTTTCAATGGAAAGATGAAACAGTCTTGAGCGGGAATACATAGCCTGGTGCAATGCATTTTCAAGGTGTCGACTCGAAAATGCTAACATGCGGGATCAGGCATAATGTGAATATTCGTGATCCCAACGTCATTAATTGTGAACATGCGTTATCACGCATATTAGCAATGTCTTGAAGTAAGCCTTTGTTAAAAAGAGAGATCAACACCTTGCTCACAGTTTTTTTACTCACGTAGGCGGTTATATTTTACACGGAACTTGTGCTTAGTCCCGTCTCACTCAGCGACAAATAAATCGAAACAGCGACTATGCGGTTTCATTTCTGTTTTTATTATATCTCGGGTTCGACGTAATAGTAATGAGAGACACCGAAGTGGAGGACCACGATATGATAAGAAGAGACGTCGTAGTAGAGGACTCGGGATATTTCGACCATCTGGTCTTCTTTAACGTGCACCTAAATCTACGTACAAGAGCCTGAAACATGTTCGCCTCCATCGGAAATGCAGCCGCCGCAGCCTAGATTCGTTCCTGCGACCTTCGGGTTAGCAGCAGAGTGCCATAAGCACTAGACCAACGCGGTGGGGCTGGGTGGCATAAAGCCTTTTCTAATTAAAAGAACTGTAACGTGATAGGGCAAACAAACTTTCCGTTTATGATAACTGTATCGGTAGCGACTGAGTTCAACAGAACAAAAAAAATGATTGCAAACTTTTTGTGTTAGTGCTGCTTTAAGTGAAGTATTTATTTGGTCGAGAAAAACATAGAGTATGTTTCTCAAAGAACAGCTAGATATTGAATAATAAAACTAGTGGCGTAACACTTTAAAATAAAGTTTGATTACATTCAGTTTATTGTACTTCTCTGCTTCATAGCAAGTGTGAGGCAACAAATACTGCTTCTGCGTTGCAAGAGAGCGAAACTTGTGCCATCATAAGCACAGGGTAATAAAATTATAAAAGCCCACAGGAAGGAAAAGAGCAACAGTAATGACCAGCTCAAACTCGGCTGAATGCAGCAGCAATAGATGTCCCTTGACAAGTCAAATCGTAATCTGTCTTCCCGAAAATAATCAATACTACACCGGAACAAACGATGCACGCTCGATAAGGGAAACTCATCTTCAAGCTGTAGGCGCATGCTCGCTAACAGGTGGTCACTCAGTTCTGGTGCGAGACAGGACATGATATTGACTCATTTTCCCCCTTATCACTACATCGTTGGTAAAGAAAAGGCTGGACCGAACGTAGCACTGCCGAAGCTACGGGAAACAGTCGGGGCTTATTCCCAGCAAGATCCGAAAATGCACGTTTTCTGCTTCTTCAGTAGCACGCTTTGCAACTCGGCCGTAATCGGCTCAGGATAGGAACTAGAAAAAAGTATTTGATATTTTTGTGCAACCTGTGAGATCTGTGTGTGTGTGTGTGTGTGTGTGTGTGTGTGTGTGTGTGTGTGTGTGTGTGTGTGTGTGTGTGTGTGTGTGTGTGTGTGTGTGTGTGTGTGTGTGTGTGTGTGTGTGTGTGTGTGTGTGTGTGTGTGTGTGTGTGTGTGTGTGTGTGTGTGTGTGTTTACCGGAGGTGGTCCGTGACGATTTTGTTACAGTGGAGCAAGAAAGGGTCACCGATGGTGACTGTGTGTAGGACTCTTACGAGGAACTTTCGGAGAAAAGCGGCCAAGTACCTCACACAAAAACAATTGACCTAAGTGGACGTGCGCCTTTATACTTTTTGACGATGAAAAAAATCACAGCATATCCACGGAGTGAATGATGATTGGTGGGTCCAAGCATTCACCAATACGTCCGAGCTTTTGTCCGCCCATTCGTTTTTGCTTCTGTCCGTCCATGCGTTCATCCGTGCATCCGTCCGTGCGTCTGTTCATGGAGCCGTTCCTCTGTCCGTCTGTTCGTCCTTCCACGTATCCGTCCGTCCATGCGTCCGCCCCCTGTCTGTCCATGTATCCGTCAGTCCATCCGTCTATTTGTATGTTCATTCATCCGTTTGTCCGTCTATCTAGCGAACACTCCAAGTACAACCATCTCACATCTTTTCATCGTGTATTCGACATATACAACAATTCGCTTCTCGCAAATAGCCTCTGCTTTATCTCGAAAATCATCTGTTGCAGGTCTTTGCAAAATTTTTCTGGGATGGCTTCCTTGGTACTCCACTGATACTGTCCTTTCGTGAAGATGGCAAAACCTCTCTGCTTGTCTGAAACATCGCGATGAGCCTATGCTTGTGTGGCTAGAATCGTCGGCCACCGTATAGCCAATATAGGTCTTTTCTCTCTCTCTATCTCTTTCCTTGCCAGGTAGTAGCAGCTTCAAGTCTCACTTCCACAATAATGAGACAACATACCTCTTTTAATGCGCGTCTCGTCATGAAAGCAAATGTCAGCATAAAGCCAGTGGTGGCCTGAACATAGCCCGTAACTGCCAGATGTTCAAGGCGCATTCGATGCAATCCCTTTATAGTGCAGTTTCTTGCGATGGCATCTAATTGCAGATTTTTTTTTCTTTCGTAGGAACGAAACCAGCGTTCTCCCATAGGAATTCAGTCCCTTGAGTGGTGGTTCGGCGGAATCCTACTAAATGGACGGCAGAACTTGGTTCAGCGGAACCCTTCTTGCGACGTTGTAAGTGCCGTTCGCAAGTAGGTGAGACACACGACTGAATTTTCAACTATGTAACTTAGCAATTTATTAAACACTTATACAGGAATATAAAAGTACCGTACAACAAATGCAAACGTCTGGAATGAATAACGGTATACAAATCTTGATCATCGCCCCGACTTTCAAAAAATATTAACTACAAAAAGGAGACGCAAAGGCCACACTGAAAGAGAGGTGGTTACCTTATGGGAACCTAATGAAATCTAGAAGGCGTGTTCTCAGCAATACTATCACTAGCCACTCGCTTTTCGTTTCTCCATGTCCTAGCGTGTGGGTGCTATAATAGTGATGAGAAGGTCGCTTGCAGCCTCAGGCAATTCAGTTGGTGCGCAAAAGAAAACAACAAAAAATACGTAAACAGCTACCCTGTGAGTATGCCTTGCTCCACTAATGAGCTTGGAGCAAAGATGCTGCCAAAGAAAAGGACGCCTTACCGTCGGCGGTTGTGGTTCGTTAGGAAGCACCCATCGCTTCCGGGGTCTGTGAAAAACAAAAGGAAAAGTTCGAGCTTCTACTTTCGCTTCTGGCGGTATCTTGGTACGACACATGGAGCAGTAAATGGCAATTATTGCACTTAAGCCTGTTTCGCGGTAGACCAGCGAAGACTTGTGAGAAGCTTAGGCGGTGGTGTCGCAATTGGCGATGTGGTCGTTGTCGACGAACCTCAGTTTAGAGGCACAGCAATACTCAGACATGTGGCATGCCAAGTAGACTGGAGTAATACCGAGCTCTGGCGTAAGTGGGTGACACATGACTCTAGCAGCTTCGTTTGATGTTTGTGTCGTTGTAGTAGTGGTCATTACAGTAGTATCAGTGGTAGACGTGGTAGTATCAGCAGTGATAGCTGTAGTTAGAAAAATAGTAGCCCCGCCGCGGTGGTCTAGTGGCTAAGGTACTCAGCTGCTGACCCGCAGGACGCGGGTTCAAATCCCGGTTGCGGCGGATGCATTTCAGATGGAGGCGGAAATGTCGTAGGCTCGTGTGCTCAGATTTGGGTGCACGTTGAAGAACCCCAGGTGGTCGAAATTTCCGGAGCCCTCCACTAGGGCGTCTCTCATAATCATATGGTGGTTTTGGGACGTTAAACCCCACAAATCAATCGAAAATATAGTAGTATTAGTAGCGGTAGTAGTATTGTGGCATTAGAGGTAGTTGTAGAGTTGAGGTAATATAGATAGTAGCAGTTGTCGTAGGGCCTCCATAGTTCTATATTATGTATACAACCACGCAAACTGCATTCTAAGAAAATGAGTGTCATTTACTGATCTCTTATACATAGGAGAGCCACAGTCGTAGCACTTTCCTTATGGAGTGACGCTGAATCTTTTTTTGTCCCACTCGTGCTTCGAAAGAGTGTCAATGTGACTATCTGAAAAGAGTGAACACGCCTCTCTAAATACAGTGACACTCACTCGTATAAAAGAAGAGCCAAAGTTCTGAGAGCGTACTTATGACGGAAAGCAAAGCCCCGTCAACGTTGTCGTTTATGGCAAACACCTTAGATGCCTGAACAAAAGCAAAAATTGACCGGCGTATCTCATTGCCTTCTCTGTCGGTGGTGTCAAAATGACTGATGCAAAACCGTATCATTGCGGGATGACTTCACCCTATGACGTGACCGGTCACCAAAAGTTTGCGAAGTCAAAGTAGCATCATCATAACATCATTACGTCAGTGTTATGTCAAACAACGTGACATCACATCGTCATGTCGTCACGTGGCGTCATTGCTTGGTCAAAATTGGAGCAATCCTGGAGGCCCTGCAGAAAGATTACAGTGATCGCGACCCCGAAGGCATTCCAAAAATGCGTTATCTGCTGAAAGCTTTCGCACAGGGCCACGGGAGGCTGCATATATTGACTTAAAAGAAAATGAAAGGATGGTTTTTGCTTACTAGTAGACTGAGGCGTATGCGTAAGGCACCCTGTGAGATGGTTTTCCGAGAGATGGTTCCTGAAGCACATGCAAGAAAATATAGGTGTCATACTTGTGAATGATGAGGTCAAACTGACGCGCTGCTGAAAAAAGGTAAACATGTGATTTTAACTCGTTCGTCTGTGTCTTACAGTCAGCTATGATATGGCGTTTTAAAAAGATGATCCACAGCAAAGCTATTCCATGTTACTCATGACAAACTACTGGCTAAGTACAGCGAACTCTCTCTTGAAAGAATTTCAGTAAACCTCGACTGACAGTTCACTAACCTCATAATGTTCACTACCATGGAGAAGAGCCTTGAGCACAGCGCAAGTGAAGTGAAATGTGTGAAATGCTCTTTCTTTTGAAAACAGTTATGCTTTTCGAATTCGTCTGGCGCCCTTAGAGCATAATAAAACACATAGCTGTCGACAGAGCCCACGTTCGTATGCATTGCCTCTGACAGGGCAATGAACGTGCACTGCATTTACGGTTTATAACTAATGACATCATTGAGCACCATTCCTAGAAATAGGCAAGCTGGTTTGCAATAGGGTGCAAGACAAGCCAACAGCTCAACTGTGTACTGTTAAAAAAAAGCGGCCACCCCCCCCCCCCCCGTGCTCTCTTTTTAATACGTGGGTTTCGTGGGCACATGTCATGTGAGCAGATTTACGTGGCTTTTTCGGAGCGTAACCATGTCTGCCGATTAAAATTTTTTTATCACCACGTAAATGGTCATTATAACGTCAACACTTCGAAATATTGTTTCCTCTCAACAGGTTATGAAACGAGGCAAAAGCGCGCTTTAACCATATGGTTCCCTTGACCACAAGGAGTAACTGTTTTAAATATTATTTTTCCCCGGAGTATAACGGACTGGAATAATCCTAATACCATTGTAGATTCTTTAGTTTTGTTTGAAGAACATCTGAATATGTTATGCATTTTCTTGTGTTATTTCATTTGTTCGTCACCGGCGTTTTTTTTTCTTTTAAAGGAGCATTTACATCAAATTTCAAGATCGAGATGGCCCATCATTCGATCGCTTGGTATGCATAGGTCTTCTTTGCCAAATTTGAATGGCTTCCGTCGCGTGCAAGTTATTTTAATTCGATGTCAAACAGCGTAGAAAAGCTAAGGAAAAAAAACGAAAAATATATTGCCCAGTGACATTCCCAAGTACATTATATCTTGGGTTCAGGAGTTTCTCTTTTAGAGACAACTCTTTTGTTGCCCAGAGGGAATTACTTCTGCCTCATATAAGCAAACAAGAGGTGTTCCGCAAGGATCAGTCCTGTCACCCCTTTTATTTAATATATTATTATCATCTATTCCCATTCATACAAATGTTCTTCTTTACGTCTACGCCGATGGTATTGCTTTTTTCTCGTCATCCCGAGATATCAATTGTTTGTATCAAACCTTACAGTCATATTTGAGTGTGATTGAGGTATGGCTTGGCAGGCTATCTTTTTCACTTAATGTTAGCAAATGTGCTGTGCTTGTATTCCCTCCATCCGTTCCCGTATTTTTTTCACTGCATTATCGAAATAATTCAATTCCGCAAGTAACAGCGCTAAAATATCTTGATATTGTTTACGTGGACAATTTAAATTGGCAGCAACAAATAAAGTCAAACACCCGTAAAGCAGAAAACGCCGTAGGATTGCTGCGCCGATTTGCAATAAGAAGTCAGGGATGCGCAGGGATACGTTACTTATGATATACCAACTGTACGTACGCCCAATTCAGAAGTTTGGCTGTGTTCTGTTTTCTGGAAGTGCTGAGTACAAATTAAGACCTCTTATAGTGCTAGAAAGGCAAGCTCTGCGGCTGTGTGTCGGGTACCTAGGTGTGTCGCGAATAGCGTGCTTTATTTGGAAGCTAGAATCATTCCACTTGATGCTAGATTTCGACAGCTTACTGTGCAAACACTTTTAAAACTTTACGATGCGCCCCTCTTCTGGTCACAGACAGTTTTCATCAAACACCCAGTTTTTTTCTTTCAGCGCCCGTGGTTTCGTTATTAAAGACCCCAAGTCATTTTCGTCCAGTCTCTGTTATCAAATCTTCACGTTTCCCTCCGCCATTTAACCCGCCAAACCCAATGCTCAGTGCCAGTTGACTTTATTTTGGATGACATTTTTCCGAAAAATTCCAAGTTACTTCCAAAGCCTGTTCTGGAGGGCCTCCTTCAAGACCATCGTGGTCATTTTCCTAAATACGTAGTAATTTCGACGGACACAACGCAAAATCTTCAGAAGGCTGGAGTAGGTATTTTTTCTCATCAGCTTAATTGGTCTTTTGTGCTCCAATTGCCTGACTTCACACCAACTTATCTCGCAGAATTCTTGGCTATTACATTGGCTCTTCGAAAACTAAATTATCAGCAATCAAAAGCTATTATTATTTCAGATGCTTTGTCTGTATGTACACATCTCACGTCCACAAAGAAGTCTCCTCTTCTCAGGATATTTTGGTCTCTCGTACCTCATAGCCTATCAGAAGTTCGGTATATTTGGGTCCCCGGGCATGCTGGAATTGAACTAAATGAAATTGCTGATTCGCTCGCTTCGGCATCTTCAAATTTCCCGGGGCTAGTATCTCCACAATTTCCTTTTATTACTGCCGAACGATTCAAACGCCTGTTAATCCTAAAAATCAACCAAACGTCGCTTCTACAATCTGAAGAATTTCGGCACTTGCAATTCACATGGAACACCGCAAAATGCCTTTCCCGTCAAGGTGAGGTGACCTTCACACGCTTTCGCTGTAGAGTTCCTCTGTTAAATTTTTATCTCAACAAATCGGGATTGTCAATAACTAACCTATGTGTAGTTCGCAATGAACCGGAAACAATGGATCACTTTCTTCTTACATGCCGCCGCTTCGCCTCACTGCGCCGAATAATTCTTGAAAGACCGATTGGTATGCTCGGATTGCCGGTCAATACATTCACCCTATTATCATTTGGAGCCAGTCAGTTGGGTGTGGGCCACAGTGCTATTCTGTCAGTGCTACATAAATTCATTCAGGCAACCGGAAAGATACGCTGCTAGTGGTACTGCCAAATATATCCAATTCTTTGTCCCCCTTCCTCATTTTTGGTAATTTGTTTTATATATTCTGGTTTATCGTATTCTTCTGCAATTTTTCACGGTTTTTTAAAGGAACATTATTATTGTTCCTATCTGATTTCTGTGTATTTTTTTAGCAAGCGTTGTAAGAAATGATCTATTATGAGGTACAGTGTGGCCAATCCCCCATGTGGGTATGAGCCAAGATCTCCTAGGAGACAAAACAAGACAAGACATCGACACTAGTGCTACGTGTTCATTGTGATTCATTCCACAGATACCATTCTGAGTGACGATGCCCTGGTAGCGATGACGTGCACGATCCGAGTGTTCTTATTGTAGCACCGACTGGCGCCGAAGTACAGAATCGCACTCGCTTGTCCATGGCCGGGCTAGGGCCGGGCTAGCGCGCCCTGGTGCAGCGTAGCCCGGCCGTAGCTCGTCGCGTCTGATCTTCATCGCACCGGTTTGAATGATTTCGTGAAATTATCAAGATAAAAACCACCTTTAAAAGAATGACGAAAAACAGAGCATGATTAAACGTGTGCTTGTTGGTCAGCATGTCGGGGCATTGTTGTGAGTTGCAGGTGAGTTGCGGTCGTCTAGTTCGAAGCACAAAAAAGCGCGATGAGGGTGTCTTTTCATATCACGTATGTGTTACACATCAACACGACCACAGGCTATCAAAAGTGGAAGAGCGTGTAGACAGATGTCATCACTAACAAGTAACATGCAGGTATCGTTGAATTTAAGTTCATCTGTAGACTTTGCGTCGGCGTAAAAGTGGTAATACCGTGTTAACCGCCAGAGTCTGGATAGGTGGGGCCATCTGGAGGCGCAAAAAAGAACCTGACAAGCAGGAAACATGTTCTAATTTTCCGCTGATGCTCATTCGTGATAACTATATTGCACTGACCCCTCTGCGTATACCTAAATGCTTTGCTTGACAAAACATACCAATACAGCTAACTGAGACACACGAGCGATCATGGATGAAGCGTGCATCCTCGGGCACCTCTGCAGTGCTGCTTGAAACGGCGTCCATTTCAGAATCACTGTTTTGCAAAAGGCCGATCGAAGCAAAAATAATTCGCGCCGTCGCGAATAGCCGGATTCCAAGCTCCAGATTATCGTATTGCCGAGTGGGCACTTTGTACGGCGACGACAGCAATGCAGGTGACAAGGCATGACTGAATGTGTCCAACTAGCAGACCAAATGTTTGCGGAGACGCTGAGCCTGACGTTCACTCTTTTCTGTGGAGAAGTGATCAGCTATGGCGTGATCTGGAGGTGACCGCGAGGTAGCGCCCCTGCTGGTGCTTCCTGCGCTAAAAATGGCAGGATTGCCGGCCGTTCTTGAATAGTGCTGGATCCCAGTAATATAAATCAATAAAAGTGATAGTTGTTCATTTTTCAGTTGCGTTTTAGGTCGCGAATCACTGCTACGAGGTCTATAGCTACTCGCTGACGCAAAAATCTTGGCATGAGTATATTTTATGTAAGTGCTCCTTTAAGTTTTTTCAAATGTTTCAAGAGAGTCTGCAAATTGTGTGCGTTAAATTGTTTGTATTTTATATGTATAGCCACTCTGCTAAGATCTCAGTATCTCTAAAAAATAAAAAAAAAACTTGTAAAGGGACCCGTGTTGCGTGCTTTTTATGAGAAATTGTCATGTAACCAACCTTCCGTGATGGTATGTCACGCGACCAGTGTCTCTTTTTGCTTCGTATATTCGTTATCTCGTCCATCAGGATTGTTATGTCTGACGCCAAAGAAATCGGCGCACGTGTTGTGAAAGCGACGCTGGAGATTAAGAAGGTGTTGAGGAGGAACAAGAGAGTGCGTGGCCATTTATGCTGATGACAATTTATATTTGCACAACTTTGCCGTAGAAAGATCTATAAGAGCTCCGCAGTTAAAAAATTTTTTCTATGTGGGCGATACTGTTCGCCTCCTTCAAAAAAGAAAAGTACTCCGCAGGAAATGCGCAAGAGTATAGCTCTTTGGGCGACTTGGTATAGAAGGACAATCTGAGTGTTTCGATCAACTCAGAGTGAAAGGCAACAAAGATAGCGGTACCAGGTCCGGCAAAACGGTTCTGCCAGCATTGCTTTGTCTTGTCCTGCCTGGTACGTCTACCTTTCTTTCCTTTTACTCTGAGCTGAGGCAACACTCTGAACACCCTCTAGAAAGCCCTCACAAACTTCAAAAAGACTCATGAAAAGATTAAAATGAAAAAAAACTATTTATTACGTACAATTGTATTGACTCAAATGTCTACCTTATATTAAAGTGATTTGAAAAAGCAGGAAGCGAATAAAAAAGATTGCCCGCAGCTTTCCTCGGGGGAACACTGAGGAGGATGCGGAGCATATAATTGGTTAACGGGGTGTTAAAGTGCGACTTACTTGGGTCGAAGGCTAAATTGGTTAACGTGGTTGTGAAATGGGGTGTTAAATTGCGACTTACTTGGGTCGATGGCCAAATTGGTTAACGTGGTTGTAGGAGGAGGTGTTAAATGAGTGAACACGTACACACGTATGCGAAAGGGCGGCGCTGGTCGAAGGGACGTCGATCATTGTGTTTGTGGATTCGTTGGCATTCATTTCACCGCGACCTTGGACGTCGACGCGCCGTACAAACCAACCGACGAGCGGCAACTGAGCGAGCGAGCGCCGACCTTGAGTATACATACAGCGCGACGGCGCATGCACTGTCAGCTGTTGAATGTTCTCGAAGCGCGGCGGCGCGTGCGCGTCCACTGGAGAATCAGGAGAATTGTAGAATGTTCTAGATGGGGAGAAGCGCGCGCGGCACAGATTGTGGGTGACGGTGCATGCGCGCGTCAGCTGTCAATTGTTCGAGAAGGGGGAGAAGCGCAACGGCGCATGCGCGCGCGTTAGCTGCCGATGTTCTCAAAGCGCGACGGCGCATGCGCGCGCGTCAGTTGCCGATGTTCTCGAAGCGTGACGGCGCATGCGCGCCACATTATACAGCTAGCGAATGTTCGTGAAGAGGAGAAGCGCACGTGGTGTGTAGAGGAGGAAGGGTGCACAGATGGTGGAGGAGTGAAGCGCGCGTGGTGTGTAGAGGAGGAAGGGATGCACAGATGGTGGAAGGAGGAGGAGGAAGCTTGCGGACGGCGCCGCACTACAAGCCTCGAGTATCAGATGCTCCGCATCTAAAATTCACCTTATCAGGAAATGCAGTGAACAGTTGTCCAGAGCATATTTATTTCATAACAGGAATACGATGATGTATCTAAAACCTTCTTGGTGCTGTTAGATAAAGGCAGAACCATTTATGCGTTTTATATGTGCCCATGATTTCAACACAGTCACGCGAAATCAGAGCATATGAGCAAAATCACATTAACTGTTTGTCTACTTTACAGCGAATTTTTCTAAATCGTCTTCTTCGTCTTGGTTTCTGTGCTAGTGTTCCCGTCATGAAATCATCTGAAATATTTTCTTAACACTATGTTCCCAGTGAGGCCATATTTTTTTGTTCGCACCAGCATGTTCGAACTCATTTACGCCGCCCAGCAACCCCATTTCCCCCGTTCACGTGACTACCTCCTGTCAACGGCTTACACGTCACACGCGCTTCGAAGTATGACAGAGAGGGGTGCATTAATCTCTAGGGTGCGGTCGTCACGAGCATTCAGCTGCGGTGACGCAGCCGTCATGATAGTCTCATCACGCCAGGCGCGGCGTGGTGTCTCGCCAAATCCCCGTGAGCACTGACGTTACGCGTAAGCGTGGAATTCTCTGCTTTCGTTGTGTTATAGTGCCCTTGTATGTGCCACATTCTTTTCGCTCGTCATGTGGAACCTAGGGACACCGTGCGTTTCTTGTTACGTTCCCGCTGCACGGACAAATTGCATTGGGCCCACGCCCCTGTCAGTCAGGGAGTCTGCCATTAAGCCGCGCTTCCCTCCCGAGTCCCTGGAGCAACAGAGCTTAGACTGGTGGCCCGTCGAATCGGGGGGCGCTGCGAGCGCTCGATGGTGACGGACGCATTCCACATCGCCTCCGTAGATTTTATGCTATTTCTGCGGACATCCACCTTGGTGCCCCTGAAACTTGGACTTATCGTCACCACCAAGTTCTCCGCTTCGCCTAGACAACACCTTCGTCTAGGTGGGTCCAGTTTTGACAACTTCAGGGACGTCCTTCACTCCCGGCTACAACGCCGCCTCGCTAATGGCTCTCAGCCCAGCGATGGCGGCCGCTAACGTGGTTACGGGCTATGATCCTACCTCAAGCCAAATGCTGTCCATGGAGATTTCATCCTCTGTAAACACTATGCCATCAGAAGATGAATACCTCGAAGACATGGTGAGACTGTGGCAACGCAAGCAAGCGAAATCGAAGTCTGCGTATCAACAACAACGAGACGCCACAGCGGGCCACCATTCCCTAGCCTTGCAAGGAACGCCGGCGCGCCATCCCTCCGGTGGTGTGCCTACCTCTGCTCCGTCCTCACAGTCAGCAAAGCAACGCAAGTGGCGTCCGCGTCAAACTCCTCGCCTCTCTCGCGACGACTGCATCGTAGTAGTGAAACCTCGCGTTCCCTGCGAGCTACGCACATTTGTCCCGGCCGATCGCGCGGGCGACGCCATCCGCAGCACCTCGGCAACCAGACTACCACGCAAATTCAAATGTGGCCAATCTGGGAACAGAAAATCTTGGTCTGTAGCACCACCATTTTACCTATGGCACAGCGACTCCTCGGGAACTTCCAGCTGCAAGTGGGGGATCAGCAGCTGCCCGTTCGAGGCCACGCCAAGGCACCAGGGGATACATGCAAGTGCGTCATCAACGTAAACCCTGCTGAAAGCCCGGAGAAGATAAAGTCTGAACTGTATTGGCCTCGAGGTACTATCCTTGCGGTCTGCAAACTTGGAGATTCCGCGGCGGCGGTGGTGACTTTCGAGGGCACGAAGTTACCCCACTTCCTCTTCTACCACTGCGTGGCGACGTATATCTGCGCCTACAAGAAAACGGTCCCTGTATGCACCAAGTGCGGTACCATCGGTCATCGACCACCTCAATGTCATCACGCCGCTTCAACCCAATGTGCCAAATGTGGAACCCCCGCACCTGCAGGTCTCAATGCCCACGACTGCCACCCCAAGTGCCTCCTCTGCCACGGCGCCCATGAGACTGGGACCAGTGGCTGCACGGCAAAATATCGAAAATATCGGAAACGCAAGCAGCCCTCAACATCTCCTCGAGGGACCACCTCATGTTCGTCACAGCCAGACAGCAGCACCAACCTGCATCATTCGGCTCCACCACTCCACGCCGACACTGAAGCATTCCCACCGCTCGAAGCACCAGCGGCGGTACCTCAGGTGAGCAGTTGGGCAGGGAAAGCTGTTTCTAAGCCTCTCTCACCCCCTTCTGTCGATCCTCCTTCTCCCGAACTTGCGGCCCTTCGCCAGCAATTCGCGGCACTTCAAAAGCAAAATTCTCTTTTAACTAAACAACTCGAACTCTTAAATAAGCGACTTCAACCCCAACAACACTGTACCATCCGGTATTGCCTCCTCTGTCCAGGCGGCTACGCCAGCTACGTCCAAGCTCAGTCCTCGCGCTAAGTCCACTCCCATTAAACCGCCGGTACAAGCAGCCATGTGTACTCCAGCACTCGGAACCAGTGCCACAACTACTCCAGAAGCTCTTGAGGCTCCTGGGACACCTCAGGTTCTCTTGCCCGCTAACCAAACTCTCCCTAGCAAAGAGCGCAGCCCGAGCGTAGAGGAACGCCTCACGTGCATCGAAGCTTCGAATAATCACCTCCTCCCCAGCTTCTCAATCCAACGCATAGCAGTAGAGGTTACCCAGGCTATTCAAGCCTGGGCAATCACCCAGTTTCAACCCAAGGCATCGCGTTCCCGCTCCTGCTCGGTGAGCAGTGAGGGTACAGCTCCACGGCGTCGTCGTAAGGTGGCTACCACCAACCCGCCGTCGCACAATCCGGCCTCTGTGCCCCTCCCTGCCTCTGAGGATTCCGAGCGGGACATGGAGGACCAAATATAAAACCTAAGACAGTCACGATGGCTACCAATCGTACGTCCCGTTCAAACACTGCGTCTAAATTCGAGATCATACAGTGAAACCCTGGAGGCTTCGGGAACAGGCGAAAGCGTTCACATCTTTCCCTTTTCCTCAGGTCACTTGGCTCTCAGCCGGCCGTCTTGGCCCTCCAAGAATCTGGCCCTGCTCCATCCCTTTCTGGATACTGCTCCTATGTAGGCGGCACCACCACATGCCTCCTCGTGCTTAAAGCTTACACGGCGATACAGATTGACCTCGATCTGGATCTTCCTTACGACTACTGCATGATATCAGTGCTGTCTCAGCGGAGGGGCCAACCCCCAATACATATCTTAAACGTGTACTGTCCCCCTCGCCTTGCGAGGGCTTCGTTTGCGCATCTTTCCCATCGGGCGCTGCGTATAGCGGCCCGACAACCACTGGTGATTGTCGGGGGCTTTAATGCAACCAGCCCTCACTGGGGTTACCACTACGAGAAGGCCCGGGGCAGAGAGCTCAAGGAGCTCATTTCCTCGCTGAGCCTGACGCTTCTTACTGATCCGGCACAACCACACGTTCCGGCAACTCGGTCACGCGAGACACATGCCCCGACCTCTCCCTCACCCGTCACATCCGCGATGCTACATGGAAAATTTAGGCGAAACCCTAGGCAGCGATCACTTTTTACTCCGCATTTCGTTCACACCGCGGCAGAAAATGCGCCAACACTGGGGCCAAGCCCGTCTCACCAATTGGACTCAGTTCTGAATCCAACCATTCCCCGCAGGCTTCTCCTCGACCGAATATGCAGCGTGGGAATCATACGCTCTTCATATGAAACAAGCAAACACTCGCACCCTTGCAACCTCTAATTTGACTCCTGCAATCAATCCACACCTCCCACATCTTTGGCACGCTCGCCGCGGGCTCATAAGGCACTGGAAACGCAACAAACTTAATCGGAAACTTCGCGCTCGCATTGAGGCGCTCACTGCAGAGGCAGCCGCATACTCCGCACAACTTTCCGATGCTAACTGGGCAGACACCTGTTCGAAGGCTGCAAACCAGATGGGCTCTAAGAGTGCGTGGTGACTCTTTAGAATCCTTCTCGATCCCTCCACCACCAAGGGAGAAACGCAACGCCAGCTCCACCGTGTTCTGCATGCCTTTCAGGGCACTACGGATGAACTCGCGCGAGAACTTTGTGACCACTACATCTGCCGCACAATTGATCCCGCAGGCCCAGCATATACGTATTCCGGCGCCCCCAACACTGACCTATACACGCCCCATACACGCTTTCTGATTTACGATTTGTACTCATGAAAATGCGACGGGGCATGGCCCCTGGACGCGACGGAATCACAGTATCGCTCCTGGAAAATCTTCCCCACCAAGCACACCTCTCACTACTCCAGCTTATAAATTCGATATGGGACGGTTCTCCGCTTCCAAAGGAATGGACCACATCGATCGTGACATTCATTCCCAAATCAGCAAAGTCCGTTAGTACTGAGGCACTGAGACCCATCTCACTTACGTCTTGCGCAGGCAAACTCATGGAAAACATGGTTCGCGAACGCCTTTCCGCCTACTTGGAGGCCAGGAGGACCTTTGCCGACACGATGTTTGGCTTTCGCCCGCCTCTGTCGGCGCAGGACGTCCTGGTCCAGCTTCAACACGATATCATATAGCCGACTACTATGCGCCATAACGATAAAGCCGTGCTCGCTCTCGATCTTCACGGGGCGTTCGACAACGTCAAACCAGCACTATACTCACTAACCTGTCTACCACAACCTGTGGGCAGAAGACTTTCAACTACATTCGCGCCTTTCTATTGCATCGCACCGCCTTCATTCACCTTAATTCTACTGAACACGGCCCGTACTTATTAGGCACGCGGGGTACACCTCAAGGGGCAGTCCTGTCTCCTCTGCTTTTTAACCTGGCGATGATGAACCTCCCCTCTCTTCTAAGCGAGGTCGAGGGAATACAACATGCACTATATGCGGACGATATCACAATCTGGACCAACACCGGTTCCTTAGTGCAAATTGAAGAACGCCTGCAAAAGGCTGCTCTTCTGGTGGACACCTACGCAGATTCATGCGGCCTGGAGTGCTCTCCAGCTAAATCGGCTCTTCTTTCAATCTCTCCGCTACCGCCGCCTCAAATTTTTCTTCCGTCCAGGCCCGTCCCGTCAGTGCAAAATATTCGGGTTGTTGGCCTTCACCTCACATCGTCCTTGGATCCAAAGGGCACAATAGCAGGCCTCAGACGCACCAGCGAACAGGTGAGCCGCATGATACGGCGAGTTTCTACCAAGCGCGGCGGCCTCCGCGGGTCTCAGTCCCTCCGATTGGCCCACGCGTTTATGACCAGTCGCGTCCTCTACGCCTTGCCTTACCTTCGCCTGCGTCGTCGACACGAGCACCAGCTGGACGTCCTTCTTCGTTCAGTATACAAACGCGCTCTGGACCTACCTATTGCAACTTCCAACAGCCGATTCACGGCTCTGGGGGTACACAACACCTTTGCAGAGATGCGCGAAGCTCATCGCGTTAACTAAATCAATCGACTGTCGCAGACGCCTTCAGGGTGCCGTCTTCTACACAGACTTGGCCTTAACCCGATATCTGACCAAGACCCTCTGCAGCTGGTACCAGAGCTCTGGCGTCAAAAGCTATGGGTGGAACCTCTACCCCGTAATATGAACCCCGACCTCCATCCTGGCCGTAGACTAGCACGCGCCGCGGCCCTTCATACGCGACACTCTGATCGTCCTGGTGTTTTCTACGTGGACGTCTCGGGTCCCTCCCCGTCGGGTCACTTCACGGCTGCCGTGATTGCAGAGGGCAAACACGTTGATGGCCTCTCCTTTCGAGCAGACACAGTAACGCACGCTGAAGAGGTTGCCATAGCTTTGGCTGCCTCTCACCCTGCCTCACGCACCATCCTGACGGACTCGCTCTCGGCCTGTTCTCAGTTCCTTCAGGGTTCCATTGCCCCGCTGGCGGCTAGCCTACTACAGGCAGCCTCTTGGCGCTTTAACCCTCATCCCATTCGTATAGTGTGGACCCCAGGCCACTCGGGCATGCCCGGCAACGAGGCGGCAAATGCCGTTGCCCGCGCATCTCCTGTCTGGGCCGTTGCCCCTCCATGTCCCGAAACGGAATCTGGCAATACCAACCTGACGCGCTTTCGCAAAATTTTGGCTTATTACCGGGCTTCGCGCCGCCTCTACCCGGACCCCGCACGCGGTATAAAGAAAGCGGACGAACGACTGCTACGCCGCCTGCAGACGAACACCTTTATCAGTCCGGCGGTCGCCAGGCACTTTTTGCCGGAAATCAATGGCACCTGCTCGACCTGTCATGTCCTCGCCGACACATATCACGTCGTAGCATCGTGCCCAGTTAATGCCGTCCCTTTCTTATCCCCTTTTCCTATCCCAACTAGAGAGGCTTGGGAGGAGCACCTGCTCGGCTGTTCTACCTTGGCTGCACAACGCTCCTTGGTGGAGCACGCACGGGCAGCTTCCAGCTCCACTGGCGTCCCGGAATAGGGTCTTGCCACTCGAGCACGCCGATGAGCCACGTCGGCACTCTCTAGTAGACTTTTTCTGAAATAAATGTTTTTTACCACCACCACCACCACCGTCATACCTTTTTTATTTATTTTTGGTGGCATACCTTTTTTATTTATTTTTGGAAGTAGAACAACTATGCAGTCAAAGCAACGACTTATGACAGAACTATTACATGCCTAGAAGACAGTGCACGTAAGAAAGAAATCAAGCACAATAGAATAAAGAAGAAAGTTATTCAGACTAATCCAGACTAAAGTTTACGGGAAAATGAAAAAAACGCTACAATCTCCAGGCTCTCGCCGGGATGAGGAATTTGATAGTCATAACAAGGCTAATTGTTTGTTACAGCGTGACAGCAGAATAATTACAGGCTCCTGACTACAGACAAGTTAAACTTTCTGTTTGAGGGAGCTCCGAAAACAACAAGCCGGCGAGTGCAAACACCACCAGCCTTTACTGACTGTTGTGCTACCTACCAATGCGAATAAAGTGAAAGGAGCACGTGCTTTTTTGTATTTTTCATTTAGGCCAGGTAAGAGTAAGCACCGTGACATGGTGGCGCAAAGACGAATGATCCGAAACAAAAGAGCTGATAAAAGTAGGTCCCCCGCCACGTGATACTCGGACGGACCCATGGTGGCTGAAGGGCTATCGCAAGGTACATGGCATCCATGTGGTCTGGCACGACGCAGTCGTGACTTCAGTGGTAACAAAACATGTTGTCATCGTGGCATCACAAACAAAGCTTTGTGGCGTCGTGGTGACGTCACATGTCGGTGCACCACAAGGTGTATGACGTACCACAACACCAGTGGCTCGACCAAAGGCGGGCCGACCATATTCGCCAAAGACCAGTAGTGTACTCTAGGATCAGAGGGCAGTATACCACTTGATACTCTGTATACTTGACAGAAATATGTCACGTAAGCATTTTTACAGTCAACTGGGCTACACAGTAACTATAGCTGATTAAATATAGGGACATACAAGTCTCACACATGTTCGACAGATGTCTCTGTAAGTACTATATTTAAGCATTCACCATTCATTTCCTTCTGCTTTCTAAGAAGTGCGACCACTTGCCAGTGAAAGCAAGGTAGAATGCCAGATTCCTCCTTTTTTCATGATCGCTTTGCCGGCCACCCAATTTCGGAACCACTTGACGAGCAACCGCAGAGCGCAGAAATAACGGCGCCAATTTCCCCCCTTCTTTTTTTTTGTTCTCCGTGACTGTGGTTGGTGGCAGACGATACCACATGGTGGACACTTATCTAGAAAAAACCATCGACCGGCGCTCACCCAAGTGGGGGACGACGGAACAATCGTGGAGGCATCCAGGTTAAAGAAAAAAAATAAGTCAGGGTGGAGCGTGTTGTCCTTCCTCCCATCCGCACTCCGCGAAAGGAAAGGGCTATCTCCGCAGAGAGTCCGCTGCCCTTAGCGATCTCCTGGGAAACAACGAGTCCCCGACTTACATCACCCCTTTGGTTTCGACGCGTCCAGCACCAAGAAGACTGCACAGGAACGTCCGGTAGAATACCCCTCAATTATGCCACCTTTCTGGCTTGACCTTTGAATTTCTGGCGCATTTTTTTTGTTCCAGTTGGTCGTGGCATGGCTGTTGGACGTTTGCATGTTTTTTCCCGCCGTTTCAGAAGAAACACAAGAAAGCAATGGGATGGGGCAGAGTGGAGCGAGGAGACCCGTTCCACAATCGCTGAAGTACTTGACGTGCCACCTGCGAACAATTTATGGTGCTTTCAGGCGTCGCTATGTTTGTCGTGGTGACAGGCTTTCTAAGTCCGCGCAAGTCACAAGGAACAATGTGCTCATTTTTGTTCTTTCTTGTGTACCATACGTGCAGAGCCTCTAAAGCACTAACGAGAACTCTGAAGAATCGTGGTGAGGCCGTTTTCAATCGTTCCCAGCTTCGTGTAGGGCTGTTTTGTATCGGAGTGCGTCTTACTTGTGAACGGGTAAAAGAATTAGTGGCACAATAAGTCACCATACTTGGATGCAACCCAATATGTCAGGGGAGGCCTCGCTCAGACGACCGAAGCGCAATAACCGATCACCTCAGCGACTAAAGAAGTAGTCCCGCTCTTTATCTTGGAGACATTGTCTGCTGGCAGGGTCAACGGCTGTCCAGCTCATGACGACGATCGGGAAAACGCGCCCTTTTGTGCAGGCTTGTGTGCATCGGCCTTTGAGGAGAAACAACCGCTTACTTTTAAAGCTGTAACTGACTGAAGTCGCTTATTGATCGAATCAGAAAGATGGAGGCAGAGTTGTTGCGTGAATAGTGGCCGAAAAGAAAAATAAAAACAATCCTTCTCATGCGTTGCTTCTTGGCACGCATGAGGTAATCACTCACTCACTTGTCTCAATTTTTGTGAAGTAACTGTCAAAGTATAAGTATAGTACTGAGGCTAATGAGAGCCGTTTTTCTTCTGTTTATATTCTTATTATTCATGGTAGCATGTTGTCAAGCCTGAAGAGCTCAGCGAACTGCACTTTCTTCGCAAGCTTCTGCCTCTTAATTTTCACATGAACGGCTTTCCACTCTCCCACAGCAAAGTACAAAGTACTCTAAATTGTTAAAAAATGTTCTAAACATACATATCCCTCAGTTACTCATTTCAATAATAATTTTTCACACAACTTTCTTGGTCTAGTAAAAATATATGCTGCTCGCTGTTAGCCGTAAGTCCCAAGCATTTCCCCGAGGGTGAACATGGTTAAGTGCGAATGCACGGGGTGATGCTATGAGGGGGAGTAAAGTTAAAATACGTTGGCATTCGCCAGTGAGTTAACCAACACATCAACCGTTTCGCTTCGGAAAGGGACGTATAGCAGGATATTTTCCCGCATATACGACTCCACATGATTACCGGGGTTGTATCCGCGGTAGCGTATCACAGTCGGCCATACCCTGAGCACGTAACGGCAATCACCCTTCGCCGGCCGGTACTTGCTGGCGAAGTCGGCGAGGCATACGTCGTTGAGGGTAGGTGGTCTGGCATCGTACTTTTGCACGAGGTTCGCTTTCCAGACGTTAGTGGAGCCCGGAGGGAGCGCCTCCAACTCGGCACGTGTTTTGCGTACGCACAGCCGTTCTTCGGGGTAGCGCGTGGGGACGTACACCACCTCCCGGCTCTTGTGCGACATGTCCTGTTTTAGCAGAAACCAGGCCGCCTCCTGTGCCGACATTTCAATTCCTTTAAGGATGTCCACACGAAGCTTGCGGATCACGGCTTCGATGTCGTCGTTAGGATTCGTTTTGAGGATCTCGGCAATGGTGCGTTTGAGGTTGGACATTCCGCGGTTAGACCTATTAACGTAGTCCACCACGTAGAAAGACCACGCGTAGTGATCGAGTATTATCTGCATATCCATATTCGAATCCAAGACCCGGCTTATCCACGCGTTGAATGCATTCACAAACTTCTCCGCCGGGGTCCTTCGATGGAGGACGCAGGGTCGCGAAAGGCCGGCGCGCAGGACATTCATATACTCCTTCTCGAAGTGCAGGCCGAAAGCGCGTAGGAACGAGGCGAGATCCTCAATGTCACCAGACTCGAGGCCCTCGTGCATTTAATCATACTTCTTCTTGAGGGCCTTCAGACGCTGGCGTTCCCGCTCACTCTCCGCATCGTCTCCCTCCGGCGCAGGTGTAAACGGCACCACGATCCTCGTTTCATCACTGGGCATGAAGGGCGCCCCGAACCGGCACTTGGTGCGGCCGCGCTAGTAGCACGTGTGGGTGTGCTGATGCGTCTGCGTGTGCGGCCGCCTGAGGAGCGTAGTGTCGAGCGTGAGGAGTTGGGCCACCATCTCGAGGGTCTTGGGCATGGCACCTTCCTCACCGGTGAGCTCCTCGTCGGGCGCCTCTTCGAGCCACAGGATCACGTGCACGTGCGCGCTTCCTCTCTGCTGGAACTCCACCCGCTTGAAGTAATCCCGGATCACGTACGGGCTGAACGGCGAGCAGTTTCGGTCGGCGATCACGTTCATGATGACGTCGAAGATCCTGTTGATGTACATCGCGCAAGCAACGGGGTCTCCGTTCACGAGCTTCACGCGCTTCCAGGCCATCATCTCGGACGCGAGCCGAGGCGTGCCGTCGGGCCCAACCCGCAGCCGCCCCAGGGTCTCGAGCAGGCGCTCCCAGTGGATCTCGGACGCGGACATGGTCAGGAACGCGTGCGGCTTGCCCAACTGGCGGATCATTGCGAAGAGTTCACTCCTGCGATCCTGCCAGTACTGTACCGTATTCGGAACGCCCCGCATGAATGCGAGGTCGTGGTCCAGCACCTCCTCCAGGAACTTCTTACCGCCACTCTCGAGCTGCTCGCGCCTGATGGAACCAGTGGTCTCGTTGGTGCGAAACATCATGTTGCTTTGCGCAACGTTGTACCGCATCACCTTCGCGGCCATGTACAAGACGTGCTCCGGCATTGCTCCACGCCGGTCGGTGCGCTGTATCTCGCTGCTGGCCATGGCGAATGGCGTGGAACGCGGACCGATGATCTTGCGAGGCACGCGCATGTATATCGTGGGGGAGGCGAGCTCTTCCGCATACGCATCCATGAAGAGCGCCAGTGGGACGCGGTTCTCACCCGGAGCGAGGTGCAGGCTATGCGACTAATCGATCAGCTTGTCAGCGGTAGCGGCATCGTCCAGTTCACCGCTTCGCTCCCCATCATCTCTCATCAAGAGAGCGCGCGGTCATTGCTCACCCTCCTCATTAAAGAAGATCGTCTTTGACATGGCGTTGAGGGCAATGGCTAGTTGCACAGGGTCGTCCAAATCTATGTTCTCGGGGACAGTCTCGATGTCATCCGCGTCGTCTCCCCCCTGGGCGCGTTCACCCTCACAAACGGCCGCATCATCGTCATCGAAGGCACCCAGCCGACTCCAGTCGATGCGCACTCCGCTAGCGACATACAACGGCGCATGCTCCAGGTGTTTCAACCACGCCAAGATGTTACCGCGCTTCGCCAGACCGCGCCTGTACGTAGCCGGACTCACCAGCCTCCGCTTCATGTGCACGTCTACCGCAACGTCCTCGGGAACCAGCCGCGGAAGACACTCCACCACGCTCGGAACGTCGATGGGCACGTTCACGATCTGTCCCTTAATGCCGTACTGACCGTTGCCTTGCGTGTGCCGCCTGATGCTCATGAAGGGGAGTCGAGGCGAGATGAGGCGCTCTTCTACCGGGTTTAGATCGGGGAGGTCCACGGGACGAGGCGGGTACGCGTAGCCGTGGCTCTTGCTCAAGGGCGGAACCCGCCCGGCCAGCAGGGACTCTCAGCAAGACGCACACACCCGGAACGCACCGAAGGGAGCCAGCCGCGGGTCTTGCGCATCCATGTCTTCACATCGGTGTTCGCCCGACCGTCTTCCGAACTCGTTCCAAAGAACCCGCAACGCGTTCAACCTGTTGGTCTCATCCCTCACGCCGGAAATGCAGGTCAGGTTGTTATCGAACCACAACCGGTCACACACGGCGCTGCTTTGACCGAAGCTGCGATCCACAAAGTCGCGTTTGAAACGCGCGTCCGGACGAGCAAAGTCCAGGGCTTGCACCCTCTCCCACGTGGCACGTTCACTGGCTCGAACGGCTTCAGGAACGTCCACTCGCCGTTGACGATTGCGAGCGGCCTCTTGACGCCGGCTTTCATCGCCCTTCTCCGCCTGACGCTTGCGTTGTCGTTCCGCTTCTTGGGCCGCGTTCACGGCTCGATGCTGACGCCTCATCTCGGCCTCGCGAGCGCGCAGTTCGGCATCCGCTGCACGCTTCGCCCGCTTGCACTCGGCCTCGCGAGCACGCAGTTCGGCATCCGCTGCACGCTTCGCCCGCTTACGTTCGGTCTCACGAGCCCTTCGCAGCGCCGCCTTGTCTTCCGACGTCGGAAAAACCACCGCGGTACCATCACCTCCAACGACGGGTGCAGTGCTGGCATTCAGTTGTACTGCATTCGTTGTTGATGGTAGCGTTGCCTCCGGGACATTCATCGCATGACCCGCTCTCGACGGGAGACTGAGAGAGAAGACGGGCGCGCGCGAGAGAGGGTTGCGTACGAAGCTGCAGCGAGCGAGGAGAGCGGAGGAGAGAGCGAAGGGGGACGCGCGCAGCGGCGTTAAAGATATAAGGCGCGTTACTGACACCGATATCAGCGTCGCGTCCGTGGCGTATTCGCTAGAGCGTCGCGCTGCGGCCCGAGAAGTCCTCTTTCTTTTAAAGATAGAGAGAAGACTGCGGACGCTGCCGATGGCGGTGGATGGTTTGGGGTCGCTTATAAAGTGTATTCACACTTAAAACAGTCAGTGCTCCAAACTCGTTTCAGCTTACCTTTATCAGTTTGTTACTTGGGAGATATGCAGCAACCACTATTTGCTTGGCATTGCCGCAAAACATCAAGAAGATGACGTAGCCAAAAAAAAAATGGTATACGCGAGGAGCGTACGTCGCGTCATATTAGGGAGTTTTAGAATACCGTTTGCAAGCACTGCGGGCGTTGCGGGCGTAGCGGGCGCCATATGAGTTTTAGTATAGCGTTTGCCGCACGCAATAATTTCTGCACGTAGGAAAATTATTGACGCACGCAATAATTTCTGTACGTAGGGAAAGATGGCGGTGCCTGTTGGGGAAAGAGCCGTCCATTCGAATCTTTGTAGTCGTTAACCTGCGCTGTTAAAACCCTTCAGTTCCAAGTAAATACTTCTCGAATTTGATTTAGATTATAGTAACGAGGCTTCGCCAGATGTATACTGCCGATAAAATAGCTGCGTTTTTGAAATTCACAGTCTATATGGGTTGCAGAACGCTTCATAAAACTTTTCTACAATGTTCGCTCATGTTTTAGGTAGCCGCACAGAAATAGCGAGCCGTATTATTCGCTTGTTTCCAAGTTCAGTTGAATTCGGCCAGAATTAAAGCTGAGCCAGGCAATAAGAGTAGATACTGAGGAATAGTCGATCATGGAACATGTCGAACGAAAACGATGAGTTTCGGGCCGTGAAACCCACACTGAACCCAACGCGAGTCGGAGACGCAGCAATGGTGACTTCTGCTCAACTCGATTTAGTGGCGCGCTTGATGTTTCTACAGCGCATATATTGCTTTTATAAGTAGATGGCTCCGGAGGTACTTGCGTTGAGTTTGTGCCAATGTCTTTCGCTGTATACTAAAAGCGTGCCAGTTGGCTTGCCACGCGTTACGTCTGAGCGTTAGAGCTGAGATGCATGCTAACGCTAACGTAAGCGTCTTTTGATGTGCTCAAACTCTGTAATAACAGTCGAAGAAAAGAATGACACGAAGATATTTCTCTTAGTGTTATTCTTATGTGCACTTCTGCAGATGATCTAACGGTGCTCTGCTTGCGTTCTCGCTATGTCAAATTCGTGGGGAATGGCAGACGCCATAAGGATGATAAACTGGGCTCAAAAAGAAGTTAACTGTAGCCGCAAGAACACTTGCAGAATGCCGGCGCATACAGGTTTTATCATTACCACCCTCGCCCCACCCCCGCCCTAAATTTAAAATAAATTTTATATGTCTTTTCACTTACTTTCTTGATTAATATTGCACTCGCCTCAGATGGCGAAGCTGACTAAATAAATGACCGTGCTTACGCAGTTTGCGCCCGACTACAAAACCAGCGCCTCTTTCAATGCAAAAAGTAACACATGATAAAACAGAAACAAAAAAATAACAGTGCGTGCCTTTTTCGGGGGCGTGACTCTTGCTGCCTTTGCTCTGAGCAGGGAGAGATGAAGCAGCGAACAATATAGTGTCAGCCCTTCCCTGTCCTCACACCAGAAAGCATGGACGAGCGTCGACCGTTTTCCCTTGCCTCGCTCGTCACGTTCTACTCACCGCTCCACACACGCACACGCTGGCACGAACGAGCCAGTTCGTGCTCAGCCCGTGAAGGGCCCCTTTCAGAATGATAGAGTACTGGGCTTTATGCCAGTTGCCTACAGCGTGAAGCTCACCTGATGTTTCGGGGTGGCAGTTTAGCGGTCGATATTCGTGCGTTTACCACACTTATATTTCATCAGCACTGACAACCCTTATTAATAATATCTGAGGTTTATACGTCGCAAAACTACCATATGATTATGAGAGCCGCCGCAGTGGAGAGCCAAAAAAAAACTTTTTTTTCGATATCCAGGTCCGGGTCTGAGCTCTAGGGTGAAGCTTTACTAGCCTGCCCCAAGAAGGTACGTATATGGTCAAGGAGGACTGTCCACGATGAGAACTCCAGTAATTTTCACCACCTGGTCTTTAACACGCACTGGCGTCACACAGTACACGGTGCTGTACTATTTCACCTCCTTCTATTGAAATGCGACCGCCGGAATTGAACCCATGGCCTTCGGGTCAGCAGCCGAGCTCAGACAACCTCTCATCAGTTATATTGCCTAATGGTGCTTGGTTGGGCTTGCTGCATATAACCAAAGCAATGAGAATGGGAGGGCGCTGAACGGAAAGTATAAAAATTATGTGACGTGTGGTACAAGTGAGTGAGTCGTGAGTGTCAACGCTTCTTGAATGTAAACAATTAGAACTTATCTCTATTTGTCATACATTAAACAAAAATGAAGCAAACGTTTTCTCTTATAAAGGTCCCTTCGTTCACAGCGGAAGTCCTGATAATTGACTATATAATACCTTACGTTATTCATTGCTTGTTAATTTTAGTATCCTAGATGCAAGCCTGAAATTGCGCCGTTTTTTGATGAATGCCCAATTATCTTTTCCCCACAACTTCGAATTCTTGCATCTGTTTCGTTCAAGATGAAACTGGCATTAAATAATGGGAACATACTAAGCGCGTCAAGTAATGCGGAAACGTGCAGCAGTAATAGGTCGATCAAATCATACGTCATAGATAAAAAAAAAAGCTTCATAGTGACTGTTAGCAGTCTTAATGAAGATGCTCCAAGAAACGCTCTTTATAATTTTTCTTCTGATGTGACATGAGATGGCAAAGGATTTCAATGAGAACTTTGCAAGAAAAAAATGATTTTTTCGAAATATTAGTCCTAGAGTTGTATGAACAGGTGTTCTGTATATGACGACGCTGGGACATGCGAGCAGAATATGGCTGAATGTATGACGTGTGCTTCTTTTTGCAGCTGGCACATCTTACGTGTATATGCTTGTTTGGTGTTCAGGCCAACTTGCGGTCTGCGGTGCTAAATCCCTCGAAGAATGACATGGTGTTAAGGGTGCCGAGATTAACGCACGACCGACAAAGCTGTACCACCTGGCTCATTGTAGTTGGGCCCTATCGCACAAATACAAGCAATAAAGCAACGATTCGGGTTATTTTTTTGGGGGGGGGATTTCGTTCTTCAAGCAAACGTCTGTCGTTAGTCGCGTCTCTCTCTTTCCTAAAGGTAAAAACAGCAGTGTCCATGGCAAGGTAAAATATTTAGCGAGAGTGCTTTATTGCAAGAGTCTGCAAATGCTATTTTCTTTGGCAATTTGGCATTTATAAGTACTGTGCAGTAAATATTCGTTTCAAGCTGCTGAGTGATGAGTGTATAGAGAACGCCTGAAAATGCGCCTTCACTTTTCAGTGCACACATTTAGAGTGTATAAGTTGTCGAGCGAAATTGATGTGTCCCGTCAGTTTTGGAGTTAAACGTAAGAAAAAATTAAAATAAACTGTTTATGTGCAGCAGCTGGTGTGTTTCTTAACAAAAAAAGAGGGCGTGAGTGTCCACGTGTTGTGTGGGACACGATGCAGCGTCCCTAGAGGGAAGAAGGCACTGATTTCGACAGTTTTGTCTAGATTGAAGAGTTCCGGTTTTGCCGTGATGTTTCCCACTCTCATCCTTTCGGTTTGCGTGTATTTTCGTTCAGCATCACGATCTAACTCGGCAAAAGATTTACTTCAAGAGTGCGCATCATTATAAAGCGACCTTTATTCTTCATGTTTCAACCCAAGGCGCACGCAGTCCATAGTAGGTGCACCTAACGCCGCTGGGTGGGGACGCCGGCAGTTTTATTCTGCGGCCGTGGTATAGGATGTTGAAAGTACTGAAACGAAATTAAAAACTTTTCAGTGCGGTTAAAATAGGCATAATATTGGTTTTGTTTATTGAGTATATCTTACTCATAAAATGGCTCTCGAAGTACTATTTAGTCGCAAGTAGTTTTTAGAATGAAAGCTGTTATAGGATCACAACACGATCACACGCAACGCCATAGTTGTCCACTGCCGCCACCGCCGGTGTCCATAACCACTATCGCATGAGCTAAGAAAAAAACTCAAGCTAAAAAACAACAAAGACATGTGTTGACATGATGAGATTCAAACCAGGATCCACTGCGTGTCAGCCGAGCATTCTTCCACTGAGCCACGCTTATTTTTTCTTTGAGACATGAAATCATTACCAGTTATTGTGAACTACGCACAACATACTTCATCAGAAGTTACGCAAACACACACAAGCGTCTAGAAGGGAAAGCGCCTCCGGAGCGGGGTCAAAAGTCTCAACAACACTGCGCACTCGAGCAGCTGCTTCTCGGATGACGGATCTCGTCGACGGTGGTGGCTCGGCGTGTCTATTAATCATGCGACTTTTCCATAGTGAATAAAGTCCCAACAACATAAACAGGTCATATGGAGTGTTGTCAGTCAGGCTATTTTTTCTTTACTCTAGTGCTTCAACGATTTTCAACCTCTACCTTATACTTTTTGCCTAACAGCTCATGCAATTGAAAGAACACAGCGCACAGATTTTGAAGGGGTGCACATCGTACACCAGAAGTGCAGCTGACTTCGAATTCACTTCCCAACGGAAGCCTCGTTCTGTGTAGACACGACTGCGAAAAGTCATAAACCGAATGGATATCCACCGTATAACGGTTTAACAACTTGCTCTGCAAAAATTTGTGCGTTCGGGTTCTACAGAAGTTTTTCTTATTTTATTGTTTCTCTACAACTTATCGGACGTAAATGACAAAATTCTAACGAACAGGTCGGCAGTGTCCCGGGATAAGGAAAACAAAGAGAAAAGAGAACAACCGAATCGATTAGGGGAAACTAATTTGGACGCGCAGATTAAGGGGGAAGAAGGGAGGGCGGAACTCGGAAGTGCTTGTAGGTCAAGCCTTCAATATGAACCACGTCGTCGTTTATAACGAGTGCCCGGGGATTAATCGATATCGCCGGTGCTTACATCTACACCATCGCAGGTGCCCCCAACCCCCATCTTCCTTGCCTCCTTACCCGCCACTCGAAGGAGCGGGAGGCTCTTCAGCGTCGAGAGTCTGGACTCGCAAGAAAGACTAAAGATGCTAGCATGAAACAACAATCCTGCTTTCGCTACGACGTTTGTGAGTGTGATGGACATCAGAAGAAGTAACGAGAATGATTGATCTATACGATAGTAAAACAAGAAATAAAATTGAAGCATGAAATGAAGTAGGCTTGCCGTTGTAGTTTGAGCGTGTCTTTTGGGTGAAAGATAGATACGGCCCTCTGAACTTTTGCGCGTAACTTCGATATAAAGAACAAACTCTCTAAGTGCAGGGAATGACACTAAGTGGTTAACAGCATCAGGAAAATAAAGGTTACATTAACATTTTTTATCAAGGCTGTCCTAAATGGCTTTGTATTTCTAAGCATTTTGATTAGAGTGCTGCATAATAGTTAATAAACAAAAAAAACTTGAAGATGACTATTTATCAACTTGTGTACTTTCGTCTTGAAAATACAGTAGTTCGCTTTATTCTTCATCTTTTTGGGCTTGTTGAGAAAATATTTTTGGCTCCGCATGACAGATTATTTTTAGCACTGCTTGTCTAAGCTTCGAGATAATGGGCATGGAAATAAAAAAATGAAGTTAACAATGGGAAAAAACAGTGATTTTGCTTGTTCCTTAAAATTTGCTGCCAGTTTTGCCGGGATTTTTAGAGTTTTTTTAGAGTGGTTAGTTACATATGGTGTGCAGGGCAGTGCTTAGGAATGATTCTGTGGTATGTGTACGTGCGGCTCCAGGCATGCAGTCACCAATACTTCTCCAAAAAGATACAGCCACAATGTCACAGCGCCACAATAGCAGTGTCTGCGCCTAGATTTTCAACATACAAGAAAGTGCTTGATACCTTGGCTACCAGAAAAACAAGGTTACATTTTACTCAGTTCGACTCCCTTCTGGAGCACTCTTGTGCATTAGAGTGCGCCTGTATGCCCATTTACATTGTTCCCTCTAATGATTCGTTCTGTGACACAAAAATATATACAGTATTAGTGTTGAAGCGGACACGCAGAAAAAAAAAGAACGAAAACAACATAAACACCAAAATTGGCTCCTATCATCAGCGACTAACTGTTTTTTAGTGTGTGTGTTTAATAACGATCACGGTGAGTCACCACTTGCATTTGCGAGCCCCATTCTTTTGAGTGAGGATTTGGCGCATTCGGAGTCCCTGCTGCTCTAAATGTCCCATGAGAGGAGGACATAGCGTTCGGCTACAGGAACAGTCAGAAGCCGTGTTACTTGCGGGGTCTGGCGTCGGATGAGAGGTCGTGAATTATACTATAAAAAACATCTGGGGGCACGGCATCGCATCAAGAGTGGGGCGTTCACCGATGCTCTTGTTACAGGTGACGCTACATCTTGCCTTCAGTTCCTGTCCTTTCGTATCCTGGCCAGCCGTTTCCACGATACGCCAGCTTTGCCGTCATCAGACATGCTTCGGCCCGCCAGGTTTGGAAGAAAAAGAGCACATAATCTGGCAGCAAGCGACGTCTTCATCTGCCATCTGCGCACCGACGAGCCTATATAAACGCCCACCGGACCGCTCTTCACTTGGGCACGGCATCGCATCAAGAATGGGGCGTTCACCGATGCTCTTGTTACAGGTCAGTTACCTGAATAGTAGCGCTGGTGTTAAAACCAGCAATTACTGTCTGCTAGCGGTGTCATGCTCCCCTGATTTATGTGAAACAGTGAAGCGATACCTCTCTGTGCCGTCGCTCATTTGTGACAGTGTCATTAACCTGCTGCTACTCTGTTGGGGGACGTTGAGCTAAACCCGGGACCCAATGATAAGATTCTAGCGGACATCCTGGAAAGCGTGCGTGGGCTGAAAATGGGACAGGCGACAATATTGACTGAGCTCAAAGGAGTTAAGGAAAAGCAGGCCGAAACTGACGCTCAAATTAAACAACTGAATGATAGAGTTGCATCCTTGGAAGCGTCTATTGCATCCCGCAGTCCGGGTGAAACCAGCCTGCCCGAGAATAGCTTACAGTGTGTAAATGACCAACTGCAGCACATTACATCCCGATGCGGTAGTGCAGAAAATAGGATGCGCCGCTCGAATCTTCTGTTTTTCGGTATCGAAGATGACGTTATTAAAGATCGGGAAGCTTCAGAGAAAAAACTAATTGAATTTTGCGAAGAAAATCTTCAAATCACCCTTACAAGCCAGCAGTCTGAACGCGTCCACCACCTTGGCCGGTTTTCTCCAGATAAGTGCCGACCAATAATTGCTAAATTCGTTCTGTTTAAAGACAAACAAATCGTACAAGCATTATCAAGAAAACCTAAAGGTACAGACTACTCTATTAGTCAGGATTTTTCTGTTGCAACCCGCGAAGCGCGGAAAAAGTTGATCGAGTTTGCGAAACCAAGGAAGCAGACATTTAAACTGCGAGTAGACAGGTTAGACGTGAATGGCAAGACGTACGTTTATGACAGCTCTACAAAATCGGTTGTTCTTTCTCAAAGGTAGCTAAATAAGAAAGCAGTCAAAAATAAACTTCCTAAGCAACAATGGTCACGTTCCTCGACCTTGGTACGACCACTAACAGTGACGTTGACTAACATGCGTAGCCTGCGGCTAAAACGTGAAAATATCTCTTCGATCTTGAACGATAGCAACACGGACATTGCTGTCTTAACTGAGACATGGCTTCACCCAAATATTCTTGATGCAGAACTCTTTTTGGGCGTGAATATTTTCAGTATTATTAGGTGTGACCGTTCTGAACGAAAGGGGGGTGGTGTTTTGATCGCGATAAAGAATACACTGTCGTCGTTTCTGATTGATACTCACTCACCCCTCGAAATAGTTTGGGCTGCCTGCTTTTACGCTTCATCAAAAAAAACTGATAGGCGCTTGCTACCGGCCACCCGACGCAGGTCCTTCATTTAGCGATGAACTCAGAAAGAGTATAGCGGCCGCTGTGCAAAGCTATCAGTGTGAAAACGTTTACCTCCTCGGCGACTTTAACTTTCCCGATGTTGATTGGCCGTCTCTCTTTTCACCTAGTCGTGCTTCTGTAGAATTTATAAATTTAACTTTGGATTTTAACTTCTTCCAAACTGTTGACGCACCTACACGTGGATCTAATTTATTAGATCTAATTTTAAGTAATGCGCCTGAATCTATCGGGCCAATCACTTATCGGGACGGTCTAAGTGACCACAAGTTACTCCATTTTTCTATAAATGTGCCATTTAGCCACACAGGTAAAGATAGAAAGATTATACGAGATTATAACAAGGCCGATTACACAGCAATTAACTCAGACCTTGAAGTATTCCTTGTTGAAGGGATGATGCCCTTGTTCGATACTCGCACCGTCAACGAAAACTGGTGTATCTTCCGGGACGAGCTTTGCGGGCTAGTCGATAAGTTTGTTCCCATAGTTACCATAACCAATGACAGGTTGAACCCGTGGTTCACAAAGTCACTCCGTCGGCTCAGAAACAAAAAAAAAAGCGGTTGTACAAAAACGCCAAAAATGGGCAAACTGACGCTGCATAGAAAAAGTTCGACGAGTGTGCGGCGAGCTACTGCTCTGCAATTAAGGATGCGAAAGACAAATATTTTCCCCATGATCTCCTATTTTTTTTAAATCAAACCCTCGGAAGTTTTGCCAGTCGTTAACCCCAGGAACCAACCGCCAGCATATCTCGTTACGTGGTGATGATGACAAACCGCTCTCCGATAGTGACTGTTCATTCGCATTTAACAGGTTCTTTTCTTCAGTATACACAAGAGAAGACCATTCCAACATACCATTCATCGCAGATTGCGACTTGGCGTTTATGCAGCCAATAGCTCTTACAGTCGAAGGTATTGCTTCCCTCATCGACCAACTTAAACTATCTACTTCATCGGGGCCCGACGACATTAACACAAAAATACTGGAATTCGCATCTTCAAAAAAGCTGGAATTTGCATCTTCAGTCTGGTCCCCTTTCCAAGATTACCTAACCACATTGCTAGAGCCCATACAAAACAGAGCAGCCTGGTTTATATCTCGCAATTATAGCACTCATTGCAGCGTAACCATATTAAAACAAGAACATTCTATTTCGCCATTGCACGTTCGTCGCTCTGTTGCACTGTTATGTTTGCTGTATAAATATATTCACAGCACAAGACGTTCTACGCTACCCCTAACAGCACCATTGCGCATGTCCAGACGCCTGAAATCACCTTAGTTTCACTCGCATTTACGGCAAAACGGAGGCATTCAACTTATCAGCGCTTCCTAAAGCCATATCCTTATGGAACGACCTTCCCGACTGCATCGCCTCCATCACCGATCCAGACTCTTTTTGCGAACATGTGTGTAATCATTTTTCTTCGCACTAATCGGTCCAACTTCACTTATGTTTGTAGCTGCAGCTGTGCCACTCACCTAGTTTCACACTTCTCTTTAGTTCTCTTTCATTTTTGCTTTACCCACCGTTGTCTTGCAATTTATATTGGTGAACGCCTTCGTACGGCTAGCAGTATGTGTGTTTGGAAAATGCGTGTGTATGTTGCTTTTTTATTGCCATTGTTCTCCCAGTTCTTGTTATTCTCCCAGTTTTTGTTGCTAATTTGCACCACCGTTGCTGCTCACTTGAATTCTATACCTACGCCTTCCGAATTTCTTTATTGTGTTTCGTTTATGTACCTTGAATTTCTTGTTATTCAAGCTTTCTGCATATAGGTAAACATTCGCGTATTTCATTTGTTTGAGTGTCAGTGACTAGACACGCTTTGTCACGATGTTGTGTTATTTTCTGTGCATTCCATGTTATTGATGATCGCCCTATTACTCTTTGAAGTTTGTACCCCCCTTACTCAATGCTCTCATTGAGCTTGTAAGGTATCATAAATAAATAAATAAACAAATAAAAAGAAAGAAAGAAGGGTGCCAAAGAGATGCGGCAGACATCAGCTGCAGGGGGTCGTAATTCTTAGAAAAAAAAAAGAAGGTGGCTTCTTGTCAAAAGGTGTCTCTTCAAGTACTCACGTTACGCGAACTGGAACGATATCCGAAAAAAAACGTAACTGCCTAAAAGAAAGAGTGTGAAAGAAAGCTCTAAAGCATAGGTGTGGAGGTTGTGTTCTTTAGCAGGTAGGCCAAACTGAAAAGGCGGAAGTAACGAGGTGAATTCGTCCCTCGTTAAGCAAGCTTTGCTGCATTCATCGTAATGTAGATAGCTAACTAAACTGGTCACGCGTGTACTTCATCGCTTTTACAGTATCATAAAACCGGGCACGTAGCGCGTAGGCAGGATAACAGTTAGTCATTAAGGGTAACTAACTGGATTCCCAGTGAAGACAAGCGGATGACGGGGAGAAAGAAAGTTAGGTGGACAGATGAGATTAGGAAGCTTTCGGGCATCTGCAACCTTCCTAATATCTAGTGGCAGCAGCAAGGTGGAAGCAGCAAGCACAGGACTGAGTTGACTGGCGGAACATGGGAGAGGCCTTTGCCTGGCAGTGGACGTAGTCAGACTGATGATGATGATGATAATGATGATGATGACAACCAATAATAATGCAATTCGGTGCGAAATAACGGACTTCCGAGGGCTTCCCGTAATCTAAATGTCCTGCGATTCTCGTCTGCACTTAAACTGAAACTTCTTATGGATTGTACCCGCAGTTCACTTTAATATGTTTCCTAGTTTTGTTAGGCGTGGAACAAAGGAAGAAGCTTTGCAGGCTGATTTTCGTGAAACCATGCCTGTATGCAAACAAAAGAGGGTGTACAAGGTGGGGTATATACTGTGGCGGTGGGTTCTATAAACATTCGCTTGCGGATGGCTCTTGGCAATACCGTGTTCACATGAAGATTGAGACGAGAGCGTTGGTGGTGGTTTTTTTTTTTTCGCTGTGTGGCCTGCGCAGGAATTGACGTCTACAAGCTTGACTTTTCCTCTCCCAGGAAATCATAATTGGTGATTTAATATTAGGCGCCTCAAAATATTTAATTATGTGCCTTAATAAAATTTTATTATTAATAATATTATCTGGTGTTCGATACGTTTATGAGACACACGGTTGAGGAGCGCCTTCTTGTATGCATTAACGGTAACTGACATCACAAGGTACATGGGAACAGGGTAATGATTTCGTCAGAGGCTTTTTATTATGTATTGTTGTACCATAGGGATGGACATCAGTATATAATCCTACAGTTTGTGTGACGAATGATTAGATAAAATCTTTACACATCGCTTTAAACGTGACGAGCTAAACGGTGCACATAGTGTTGCATAAAATAATCAGAAGAACTACACTGTAATGAAAGTCGACCATTGATGTGCACCGTGCCACGAGTTCTGGCACCACGTTAGCCAACACGACGTGCGGCGCTCCACCACAACGTGCTCCTTCAATGAACGGTGAAAGCACATATGATTGGTGATTTTGAAAATGACGCGGCGCGCGCAATTTTCATCGTGGCTGCTATTTCGCGCACGTGCAAAACGTCGTGAATGGCGTAGCTTCAGACGGCAGCTGCTAATCACCGCAGCTGCTTGGTTAAAAGTAGTCACCTGAACGGATAGCAGTACAATGATTAGCGCTAACGGCAAAAAGCACCATGTGTAATGGTTTTCATAACAAGATGGTATTGAAAGTAGCCTCTGAGCACTACTAGCCTCCGCATGCACCTACCGGTACAGAGGTTGCATCGAGTATGTCTGCAGACGGTAAAACCAAGGCATTGATTAGTTTTTCCATGACTGCCAGTGCTTTTGAGCCATATGGAAACAGGCTTAGAGCAAGGACCATGATTGCGAGTCCTTCCGAAAAAATTCGCCACTATTAGGAGAAGAAGCAGAAAAAAATAGCATCTGTGAATAATCTACTTCATTTTGATTCCTCAAAGCTTTCTCAAAAGAGCTTTGTTAGTCAAACGAACCAAAATTCTGCACAATACTTGAAAAGCCACAGCGTTTTGTCACGGTACTGAAGCGTATCCTAAGGGGCGCGTAGAAAAAAGCAAGTGATTGGGATCCGCTGCGCGAAGTGTCACAGAGATTGAAAATGTTCACAAGAAAACGGTGTGCTCTTTCAATGAAGCCACCGTATTACTTTTCAATACTTATGCTGATATATAAGAAGCCATCTTAGACTAAGTTGTGCTCTGGTATAAATAACTCTTGAAACAGAAGAATGAATTTTGTAGCGCTTTAATTTTTTCCAGAAAATATTTCTGAATATTAGGACAACGAGAAGTAACTTCTTGCCCGGAAGTGCGTAGAAGAGAAACGAAAGCGTCACTCCGTGGTCGTGCCAGTAGAAACCAAAGGATCCTTGAGCTTCGCCTTTAGTAGTTGAACGAGATAGTGGTATCTTGTTTCTATATAGTGAGTACTTCAAGCACTTAATAGATACACTCTAAGTGTACAAGGTTACTCGAGTAGCTCAAATTGTGGACTACTACAATCTAGTAGATAAAGTTGAATGTGGGTAGTGTCAGTGTACATTCACATATGTTTGTCACATATGTGTATTAGGTAGCATGCTTTTGAAAAAAAACTGTGCGATTGAAATGTTTTAGAATTAGCTGTGTATCCCCTACATAGTCTTAACTGAATATTTGCAGTAACATGTGTGCTTATCGTAATCAGTGGCTGGCTTTAAACCATGAAGACTTTTTGACAACCTGATGCTCTAACGCCCGATGACAATGTATGCTCGTACCACGCAACATTACTGCAATATTACGTGATGAATTGCGAAGCCTGTATACAGGGCGTGTGTGTTCGTAAAGCATGAAAGCATGTTAAGCGTTTTCAGGCAGAGTCAAATATTTTGACTGTGTTTCCATGCAGAGGCGTGGCTGTGTGGTAGAACATCTACTTACCACGCGATTAACCTGATTTCGATCTTCACTTGGACTCAGAAATAGTTATTATTTATTCTATTTGCATCTTTCTCGACCTTTCGGTCACGGACAAGATTATGCTTTTCGCTCACACGAAATAACATCTACGCCTACGCTGACGTCAACACCACCAAGGCCGACACCGATGCTGAGCCGACGCCGGAATTTCAGCAAAACGAGCTCTTTAATAACACTTTAGAGTGAAAGCTTTGATAAGATCACAACAGGAGTCACGTGCACCGTTGTTGTTCGCCGCAGCCACCGGTGCCCGAAACCACTATCGCTCGAAATAAGGAAAAATCATTCTTAGCGTTTAAAAAACGCCAAGGGCACAATTATTTTCGTACATGGGTCCCCTGTGTGCCAGTCCAGTGTTCTACCACAGAGCCACGCCACTGCTTGATGCTCTGTAGAAAACTGGCAGGCTTGATGTGGGGAAAATAATCGCAATAATATTATAATAACGCGTTTTGAAAAGAAAAGGAGCAACCAGGTATCACACAATGCGAATTGCGCTATAGAGTGGGTCACGAAATGCTCTAAACCTTTACAAAAGTTTGTACTTGTTCACCTGTTAACTGTGGCGCTTACCCACTGTGAGGTATTGTGGAGATCGATTTGATAGATATGCGGGCTTTAACGTCGCGAAACCACCATATGATTATGAGAGACGCCGTAGAGGAGGGCTCCGGAAGTTTTGACCACCTGGGGTTCTTTAACGTGCGTCCAAATCTGAGCACACGGGCCTACAAGATTTCCGCCTCCATCGGAAATGCAGCCACCACAGCCTGGATTTGATACCGCGAACTGCGGGTCAGTAGCCGAGTACCTTAGCCACTAGACCACCGCGGCGGGGCAAGAACTGACATCGAATACGTCTTACAAAAAAAAAGAAAGTGGAAGCGGCCACATAGTTTCGCAAAAGGGCGCACTAAAAAGGCGCAGGTGTCTTCACAGCGTCGGCCCTGTAATTATTTCAAGGAATAATGGCATCTTGGTATAAACATTTACACTCTATTTAGGCAGTGACGGCTCTAGCATTCAACTAAAGAAACACTGGTCTATAATATCACCATGACAATTTATATTTGCAATAAGAAAACAATCTCATACATTTGCCACACGTGTACGCGGTGCGCGGCCCGAGATGGTCGCTGAAAGAAATGTCTCATAGACGCATCGAGATGGTACGTTGTTACCAAAAGCTCTCGTGCTGATCGACGGCCAAGTAAAGTGGAGTTCATTGCCTGCGTCAGCTCTGTCGGATGGAATAGCGACCCTTTTTAACTCCCTCATGTTGTTCTGCGGTCGACATTACGCGTTATTGTTATTCAAGGTGGTATTTCGAAATTTCAGAAGCTATCGATCGTGCGCAACCACCATCGCGACGACATCTAGCCATTGCCAAAGCAAGTTCTCAACACATTCTGAACTTCTTCACTTTCTCAGATAGAACGACAAATCAACGTTGTTGGCAATTTATTCCTACACGTACAGACTCATCTGAGTCTATGGGCTCTCTGCATTGTGTTTTTTATACTCGCCGAGAAATGCCACTACTCGTAGAGACGTACCGTAGAGTAATGTCTGTGACAAAATGTGTAAGAGTTCCTTTCCACGTGGGTGGCCTACACACTTACGCAAGCAATGCAATCGGAAACTCTATTTTCTACCAGGGGCAAATTGGTACATCTCGCTTCACATCGATCAGGCAGCGGCGCTCTGGAGGAGCCACGAAAGAGAGCGCAGCAGTGACTGTTGTTTTCGTTCTCCTTTTCTTGATAAGTTTAGGCGCGTCCGCGATTGTTTTTCATACTTTGACTTTTGTTTTATCGCGTGTGCCGTACATAGGCGTGCTGCATATTTACTTTTTAAAGTTGTATAGCGGCGTCATGATATTTCAATACTCGTAGAAAAACACTAAAGCTGCGGCCCCGACCTACTCGCCATCTTTTCCCGTGCGCGCTCATTGTGCTGTTGCTAGCGCTTTGTGTTCAGCAAAGAGGAATCGCGACTCGTCATATAGTGAAATACGAATGGTTTTTCGTTTTTTCCCAAAACCACGAGGACCTATGATCACCTTTTATACCATTTTTGACTTGTGGGCTGAAAGGAGTCACGGGGATCCTGTATAACGCTACGCGAAGACGAACGCCACCTTTTTTTTTGCTCCCAACAGCGTCACAACTAAAACTTCTGCACCTAAAGTAATTTAGCACTGCCCCCGAGATCGGCCCACGTCACAGCAAGCAACGACGCCATGTAATAGTTACATCACAAGCTTTAACAATCTGCGCCATGGTTACGTCGTAGGGTGACGTCCTCGCGTGATAAACAGTTTTTCTCGTAATTCGTGTTCACACCCACATCGCCAATTAGACGCTGACGGCTCATTTTCGCGTCTGATTATGCGTTTTAGGCTTTAAAGGGCATGTATACCTCATCGCAGTACTATTTTTACGCGTGTTGCGCAACATTATGCATGGCTGTCACTAAGAAGTGTCGGGAAACAACAAAACGGTTAATCGTTAATTTTTTCAGAGAAGCCATCCCGTTGAAAGAGTGGCAGTTCTTAGTCTACGCACAATTTACACCTCATAAACCATGCACCTGCGCCGAACAGCATTCAACCCACCAAGGCCCTTCATCTAGTCACCGAGACTTTACCAAAGCACCAAGACCCTTCATCACAACCTGAACATGACAATTAATTCTTCACCTGCAATAGTTTCATTTCGAGAAGCACGTATTTGTTTAGTACATATATTCCTGCTACTCTTGGGTGAATAAGAGTCTTTGTTTTTCACGAAATCAACAAGGTGATTGCAGTTTTAATTCAATAACAGTAAACAAACCAGCCAAACTCGAAAAAACGATGAAATGTATTATATCACGCTATTTTCTTGTCTTTTATTTTCCTCTCTAGACGATATTTCTCCTATGCTTCAGGCTATGTATTCTACAAGGAAGCTTTCCAGAATTTTCTAAGATGGACAACCCTGCGTCCCTCTCGCCGAGTCGCATAACCAGGTGACCACCTTGATGAAATAGGAGCGAGAATAGGTTTACAATATCACGTATTGTGCGGTTCGAATGTGAGAGCTATAAAGATTTTGATGTATTAACTGTACTGACGGCTCCACAGCTGTATTTTTAATAGTAAATTATTTGAGATACTCATCCCTCATCCACGCTTTGCGCTTGGACAGAACATAGTGGTAGTTCCTTAGGATAGGCAATCTACAGTTCCTATCAATTGCTTCAGGTGGTGAACACAAAAGAAACTCTTACTTTTTAGAAGAATCTCCAAATATGGAGAAGTTGTTCTGTGAAGAACCTAGAAAGGAACGACAGTACATTAATATCAAGGTTAGAACTAAAACATGCAAATAATTCGTGTTTTGTGCCCATTGGAAATCTCGTATAGGTATCTTGATTTTCGGAAGAGATGAGCAACTGGAGAGAAGTCGTAAAGATTAAGATGGTATTTAGAAGGAAAGTATTTATATATTGGGTGGAGGGGTTAGTATGGGAATCTAGAAAACAAACAACAAGATTACTAATTTTCTAACCATATAAAAGAGAGCTTTCACGCATATATTTTCTGTTTATTGTCCACAACCCGTACAAGAAAAGTGAGTTTTCTAAAAAGACAAACTTCAAAAAAAATTGCACAGAAAAAAGACGGTGAATGAAATTAAGGTTAGGTTGTTGCAAGCTGCTACAGAATTACCTCTAATAACCCTTACTTTTCACTGATTCATGTTAACTACGGAGTAGCTCGTACGGCTCTTCTGGCGTATTTATGTATAAGCAGTGTTTGGGTAATAGACATATTATCATTTTTGATCACTTACTGAAAAGAATGCCATTTTAGAAATAAAAATGCCCTTTGATTGGCCTTTTAATCATATTTAACACATTGCTGAATTCCTTTCGAGGCAACAATAGAGCACGTTCACGGATCTACGCATAGGAAAAATTTGTGGCACGGTTAATCCCAACAACAATCTCCTAAAAGCGTGTCACCAGCCCCTTAGCCTGTTATTTTTATATTTTTTTCATGACAGGCTGCTCGTTTACAGCTACTTATGTGCCTTCAACGCATCGCTCCTGTTATGTCCCCTCACCCTGTCATGCGATTGGCAATTGGGTAGTATACCTCTCGTCACGTCATCACTTGACCCCAGGAATCTGGCTACTCTGACAGTATTCACCTGCCTTTTGGCTCTCGGCAGGCGGGCTGTGAACACATCAAACGAGAAAGACAACGTGAGTTGCTATTACGTTTCCTAGCTGCCGTCCTGCAAGAACTATCAAATAAGCCATCATCTGCTAGTTGCTAGCCCAGCATTATAGCACTGAGCTACGTCAGCGCTTGTCAAATAAGCCATTATCTCGCAGTTGTTTTCAGTTTTTTTTTGTTTGTTCTGTGAGAACGCTACCTTTGGGTTTTGGTCACAGTGATCTATAAGGTTGGGCATAAGCCTAAACCTGGCTCTGTGTTTCAACCACCGAAAACCTTAATATTTACCTATGTCTTGGCAAGCTCAGTCAGTGCATTAAAGGTTTGAATATTTAAACCACCATATGGCTTGGCTCTACGGGATTGGTACTATAAGGGTACCAGTAACACAAATTTAATTCTCGCTCAACAGCATTTTTACATACAGGTTGTAAACAGAGCACACACTGGTATACAGGTGGAGCAGCTTGTCATCAAGGCAAAACAATATTGAAGATGTGTTGCTGTCAGCAAACATCCACAAAGATGCAAACTTTTGCGTGCCTTTGTTTCTCCTGTTATTTGCCGTCTGCCATGAAGCACACAAAACTTCTTGCATTCGAAGTTTTAAGTTTTCATATTGTTAAAATATTGTGAATTGAAGAATAAATATCACTTAAGGCATATTATTATACTTACAAAAACCGTCCAGCTTAAAGTGAGGATGACGCAGTGAGTGATGGAAAGAAAAGTTATAGGGGTGACCTTAAGAGACAAGAAGAGAAAAAAGTGAATAAGGAAAAAAAACCGGGGTTAAGGATTTTATAGTTGATATCAAGAAGAACAAATGGACAATGACCGGACATGTAGCGCGTAGACAGGATAAGCGCTTGTCATTAAAGGAACTAACTGGATTCCCAGAGAAGGCAAGCGGGTTACGGGGAGACAGAAAATTAGGTGGGCAGATGAGATTAGGAAGTTTGCGTGTATAAAGTGGCAGCAGCAAGCACAGAACCAAGAAGGCTGGCGGAACATGGGAGAGGCTATTGTCCTGCAGTGGGTGTTGACACGCTGATGATTATGATAGTGATAAATATGCTTTTGAGTATTCTAAGTTAGGAGGTAAATGCGATATGATGGTTTGCTGGCACGAAATTGAACCTAGAACTAGAAGTACTCATCGTAAACGATGGTAATGTGTGAAAACACGAAAACAGCGTAATAGAACAAGACAACTGAAACAACGTCCAGCATTCACATGTGGTATTTGTGTTTGCACGCATTAGATTGTTTTATGATCGGCCCTTACGCATTAGCTCGACTCTCTGTCCCTACTGCCTCCGTGTTCGCGCCTGCAGGCGAAACTTCAAGTAGTCGAGCACCGTACGCGAGACTCATATTAAAAGTGGTAGGCGAGGTAGAACCAATAATTTTGAAGTGACTTGGTCCCTTCTTAATGAGAACTAACGTGCGATACCTTTTTGGGCATCGCATGAAGACGTCGAGTGAATCTACAGTGCACTGCTGTCACAACAATGTCGAGCGACTGGACGGGCCTTCGTTAGGACTACTTGTGCCACTGCTGTTGACTTTGCTGCCTTTCCTACCAGCTTCCAATCTCTTCGTGATCGTGGGCTTCGTGGTAGCCGAGGGAGTTCTTTACATTCCCAGGTAGGCAACAGTTGCGTGCAAAGAGGCATGCATCATTTAAATTTGACTGAGAGTGTTCGAATGTACGTTAACGTTTGCGGAAAACTAAAGGTGTTCAACAAGTGCAATGACTTGATCGAATTGGTTTAGTAAAAATAACTGTTAATAGGTCATACGACCCGTAAATTACTTCTTTTTAGAATAAAAATGCCGAAACTTGAATAACGCACATAGCTTCCAGTTAGGGTAAGTACACGACATGAATTTCGGAATTCTAGAGACAAAATCTCGCGCCGACCCAATGCAATCGCACCTCAGATAGTGTCGTAGGCCTTCAATCACTTTAGAATCTTCTCGTAGCCGCCGTTTCCTTGTACGTTCAATATTTTCTTGTTGTAAGTACCCGGGTAATCAACTCGGCCTCGTCGTCATTCATTGCGTAAATTGTTCACTTCATCATTTTTAGTTTCAAGTGCTGAATAAAGTGATACGTACATCTAATCTGTGTTACCATACCTGTTTATGATGATGATATTTTTCTGTGATCTTCTCATAAAGAGCAGTTTTCCAAACAGCTTTGCTGTTACAAAATGACGAGAATGTTTCAATACAGTAGACCTAATTTTTTACGTGGTTTCATGTCTTAAACTTAAAATTTTGGTATTACGTACGTTAAACAGACACCTTCATTCTAACACTCAAAAAAGGACATGATGACAGACAGGATAAACACTTGATGCAAATCTCCCATGTTTGCATCGTTTTTGCGCCAAAGTGAAGATGTCTTGAGCTTTTGAACATTGCCCCCTGCAGGTAGTTTTTTCAAGTAGTTAATAATTGATTGATTTGTGGGGTTTAACGTCCCAAACCACCATTTGATTATGAGAGACGCCAAGTAGTTAAGAAGGCCTTTCATAATTAATAGTTATATAAATACCTCTTAGAGAAAAAAACAAACTTACTAAAATCTACGAAACATGGTTGCGAGTTTTTGTCTTTCCTGTATTTCCAAAACAAAAAATTGGCCCCGTATCCGAATGTAATCTGCAAATTTCGTCGAAAGATGTTAGTCTTGCGTGTGGAGAGAGTGAAAAAAACATTTATTTGATGGTCTGCGCAGGAAATTCGGTGAGTAGTATTCCGGGGGCGCTGCGTTAGAGTGCCTCGAGTGTGCAGCGGAGGCGAACGAGCGCATCAAGTCACGTCATACATGAGGCATGAGCGCCATCTGGCAGTTTCTTTTGGAAAACAAAGTGCGTGGCCATGCGTGCCCGTCTCAGAGGTGATAAGGTGTAGAACGCGAGGCAACGGGTAGGTGCCACCACCATCTCGTCTTAGCAAAGCGTTGGAAACACTCCCCGTACCGTGCAAGCGTTGCATGGTAAGCGCAGCGTGATAAGCGCTACGGTCCCTAAAATTACTTATGAATGTGTTTTATTCTAAGAGATGCATATGCAGAATATATGCGTGTTGTTATGGTGCCCCAGACATGCGCCATAATTGGTTTTTAATTGACAATTGCACAAGCATGAACGCTCAACCTTGAGCAACATTGGTGGTCGCTGTGGATAGGGTCGGCCGTTTCAAGTACCCGATGCCGGTAAGAGTGGACAAACAGAGAATTGTACAGACAGACAGACAGACAGACAGACAGACAGACAGACAGACAGACAGACAGACAGACAGACAGACAGACAGACAGACAGACAGAAAGACAGACAGACAGACAAAAATTTTTGCGTCGAAGGTCCCCAAGAAAGACTAACGTCTTTGAAATACCTTCTTGTGAAGTAGATGGCTTTGCCGCAATAACGATCACTGCTGAGCAGAGCACCCTTTACAGGCAACGCTGCCATGTTTACAATGTTCCAGAAAGGTGGTGTACACAAAAGCGTTAACTCTGCATTGTGATATCACACTCCACGCGAGAGCTAGTTAGCAAGGCAGCATGGCTTGCTAGTTCATAAAAAAAGAAGTAACATGGGGTAAGTGAGGCTCATAAGAGAAGGTAACATCTGAAAGGTCGCTATAGGCAACCGATAACAGAACGACACTCATATTGATTCATTATTTTCACGGATTGCTTTCAATATTGGCACCTCGCGTTTGGGGCGAAATTGTGACATGATGGTGTGCTGTCGTTGCTGGCATGGTGACATTGCCTAGCCGGGAAGTTATAGGTCATAATTTCGTACCCGGAGCGAGTTCTTGAATTGGCTTGAACGAAAATGAAGAATGCATTAACTCTTATGCGTTCTCGTGCTGATTTGTCTGGTTATTTATTAGTTATTACGTTCTTTTTATGTTTCAAATGTTTCAGGCATTGCACAACATATTGAATGATCTAGAGCAGTGTGATGTTGATGACCTTCATTGTGCAAACATACACAGTATTCACGGTGGCATGCTGAAGGACCTTGGTGACATAACCTCATCGGCACAGGTAGGTACATTTAATGTGGTAGTTTTTAATGAAACAACGAATGGAGGTTTTCATACTTCAACGTATTTTGCACGAATCTCTGACGTTTAGAAAATCAAATAAAAGCTCATCCATTCCTATGAGGTCACATTATTGGTTCTGTCTAGTTTCTCGAAACGATGGTTTTCTTTTGTCGTGATTTGAGATCTGGACGTCCAAGTCACATAGGTAAGAGCCTTCCGCAAGAAAGTCATAAAATTCATGCATTCATTCCAATTTACTATACGGCGTTTTTGAAGGACTCGGACTGACTTAACGAAAAGGGGGGGGGGGGGCAGGCAAAGTCAAGTAATAAGATGCCGTATTGTGCTCAATAACTACATCAGTCGGCAGAAATTTTTACTGTTATATACATAGAGTAATTTTTACTAAAATAGAAACCTTGTAAACGTGGTTTTATGGACAGTAGAATTAGCTTGGTTTTATGTTTATCATGTTCATATGTGTTGCGTAGTTAAAGCTGCAAATACTACCGAAATATTTCTCCGTATACGTGTCAAGTAAAAACGGAAATGAGAAAATAACGCCAATCATTCCCTGGGCCATACACCCCATGTTTGTACCAAAGAGCGTGCCTCAAATCATATAGTTATCACTCTACGCGTGTGCTATCTTTCATATTTTAGAGTGCATAAAAAATAGGAAAATGTCTGAAGGTGCCACTTTGTTTGTTTTTTTTTGTTTGTTTCAGAGTTACGAAGCAGCTATCCGGCTCTATCCTCATCTCGCTCATGCTCATCTGGACCTTGCTGTGATCAGGCACTTGAAGGTGAGCTGTGACTTCATGGGCTTTAGGACGGCATTGATATATCATAACCACAAGGAAAAGCGCAATCGTAGTTTTCTAGCTAAGTGTTCTTGTGCGAATTTAGGAACATTATAGACAGGACGTTATCCCGCAGGTGGGATTGGTTAAGTATTTATGAGCGACTTATACAGTAAATCTAAAGTGGAGTCCGCACATAGAAAATATGGCAGCTGAAGGAGCATGGGCAGTAGGGATGCTTTGTAGAGGTAGCAGTACAGGCATGGTTTGCGTCATCATGGCTCGTCACGATACATTCTTTGGTACTCACCCGATAGTACAGTTTTGCTGCGTCTTGTTTTCGGGAGCACCCGCCTACAAACTTCGACCACTATTCTAGAACACGAAGCATTACGATTATGACCTGGACTCCCTATGTTTGCCGCAAACAATATTTTATATAAAAAAGCACGCTTGCCTTCAACTCTTAAAAGTTTCCAAACACTAACAGTGCGTATTTTTTCAAAATTTATGAATCCCCACAGTGAAGGTCACAGTAGGTTTTTCATATTGAGTCGACAGCCTTTTTCAACCAACAGTGGTCTACATTAGGCTGCCCAGAAGTAATAGTCGTTGAGAATCTCTTAGAAACATTACAAGTAAACCTTCATGAAGTACTGTTGCTAAGGAGACTTATTCAAACAATAAAATAAAATTCGGGAATATATTTCCTAAGTATTGCAGAAATGTTTCCAGCAGGTACTCAAATTTTTTTGTGAAAGACCACCTGGCAAGATTAATTTTAAAGATTGTACTACCAACTGATGCTTCAGTTTCTGAAGAAAAGGCAGAAATGGCAATTTCATCTTCATTGTTTAATTGGTCTTTTTCATTTCGTTTACCCGATTTTTCACCTATATACAAAGCGAAATTACTTGCAACTGTCTTATAATCATAGAAATAGCTTCTATCTATAACAGATGCTCTCATTCTCACAGGCTGCCTGTTTGTCTGCACTTCAATAACTGCACCGAATATGTGGAATGTTGGGAAGAAGTGTTTTATGCCCTTGCCCCAAGATATGAACGTCTCATTCGATTGGTATGAGCACTAGGTCGTAAAGGTAATGCCCTCCATGAATTTTCAGATGCACTTGAAGTGGCTTCACATAATGGTCATATATTCGCTATATTACTGACGATAGCATTTTACACCGTGGCATGGTTTGAAAATTTTGCCACAGCGGATAAGATTCAAATGTCATGCTTCGCAGAAGCGGAGTTTTCTCTTCCTAAGTAGACTTCGAAAAACCTATGGTGTTCTTCTAGAAGGGCAGAAATATCAATTACGAGAGTACGATGCTTAGTCTACCTACTGAATTTTTACCTACACAGGTCTGGTCTGCTAAAGTCACCCTTATGCGCTCACTGCAACGAGATAAGATTTCTGCATTTTTTCTTACCATGCAGCGTATTTTCAAATAAAAGACTGGTGCTAGATGAACCTCTTCATATGTAGGCTTTAAATTTATACCTACCAGCAGTCTTTTCCTTTGGACCGACCGGAAAGAGCTTTAGCCACAAGAATGTTTGCGAAGCTATATGCGATTTTCTAAGAAAAACAAAACGAATTGAGTGTACAGCATAAGCATAATATCACTTTTATTATTCTATATTTCTTAAAAGTCTTAACTATTTTTTCGTATAAAAAACTTCTTTATCTAAGCTTAATAGGCTGGCAAAACAGTCTTATTTCTAAAATAACGTACCCTATGTTTTAAGGCCAATCCCCTGGGCTGGTTGCGCCAGGCGTCTAAGAGCCAACCAACTACCCAACTATTTGATCATGCGCCAGTAATTACAGGCCTTCTGGAAACACACTGTAGTTTATGCTTATTTCTTTTTTAACACTTCCTTTGGCTGCACTTAACCTTAAAATACCACTTTTTCTATGCAAGAATGTTTGTGTACAATCAGTAATGTTCACATATTATGCTACACGTTTTTTCCCAGAGTGAATACCCAGGTGCCTTTCGACACTACCAAGTGGCCCTGTCGCTGGACCCAAAGAACCAACTCATCATAGACAACATGGCGAAGTTGAGGCGACGAATCACCTGGTCACTCACTCCGTTCCACGACTGTGATTACGGCTGATACAACGTGCCAGAATGCGGTTACTGCACTGTTTTGCTTTGAATTGGCATTGGCGCCCTGACGGCACCTCTTTAGTTGGATGCACAGTGTACCAATTTTTACGCACAGTGTACCAATGTTTACGTGTGAGAGAGCCGGCACATGTTCAGGTGTGGAACAAGGTTGTCAGAACTGGTAATCATGAACTCAAACGTTATAGATATATGTGTAATGTCGATTGGGCTTTGTAATATCTCCTCCTATTCCACATTTTTTGTAAAGCCATCCACAAACAGACTGTGAATTGTTCCCTTCAGAGTAAGAACGTATTTGTTACGCACCGTGAAACTTTGCTGACTTCTCTTTAAAAGCACGCGTGCTGCATTAACTTTAGCATATCCAGTGTCACCCGTGTATTTTCCTGTGTTGTTATAATGCTGTCATAATATCACAATGTTGCGCAATGACATCCCCATAGTGCCAGGCCTTCATTGCGTCACACCATGTACCTGTGCAACGTCGGCATGTATCATATTGATTTTATATTGAACTCCTAAGGTTTTGTCTCATATTGTTCCTTGTTGTTGCTAGCGTGCGCGAAAAATACTATTCCGCGATTGCTTCAACCACCCATTGCCGATTGCATGAAGTCCTTTAGGTAGACAATATGGGTTTTTAAATTCATTGTGAACAAAAGTCAGTTGTGACGATGTTCTTCATTTAACCATATGGTGTAGTAGCGCAATTTTCACGGGGACGAAGGGGACAAGAACACACGACACTCGCTACTAGTGTCGTAGCGAGTGTCGTGTGTTCTTGTCCTCTTCGTCCCCGTGAAAATTGCGCTACTACACCATATGGTTAAATGATGTCTCACCAACTAGCCCAGCTCTCAACCCTACTGAAGTAGCGAGTGTCGTGTGTTCTTGTCCTCTTCGTTCCCGTGAAAATTGCGCTACTACACCATATGGTTAAATGATGTCTCACCAACTAGCCCAGCTCTCAACCCGACGATGTTCTTGTCATATAGGCCTGTAATTGCAACATTCAAGAAGAGAAATACATCTAACAATCTTTGTTACTTATTATGCGATATGTGTTAAACCATACATGTTCCCTTTCCTTACGATGACCGCTGTAGTTGGCTGTGGTAGAAAGTACCGCGACTACGAGCTGTGGCATAAGACAATGCAACAACGTACCTGGATTTCTGACTCTAAGTTATTTTATCGAGTGCTCCGATTGCAACATAACTCTCTCAAAGTTTGAAATTTTCGCTAAGAAGTGGTAGCTGGGAGTGGATTGTGGTGTGTGTTGGCTTACGGAAGCTTATGAATGAAGCGTAGTTGTAATGTCATTACAGAACGATACATCAAAATTTCGCGAAGTAAAATGTCTGATGCAATCATCGTGATGTCGCGCGTACGAGTGTTAAGTGTGGTTGTGTAGCCTACAACGTGTTTTCAAAGCCAGTCCATGTTACCTTTTTTCGAGGTGTGGTGAAAAAATGAGTTTTTAGCTGCTGAATGACATGTCTACTAGAGTAAAGTGTAATTCAATCTCTTGAATGAGAGGGGGGAGAGGGATGCGGCAGTATTGTACTTATAACGACAAGGAGTTGGCCTAGTGGGTGTGGATTCATGATAAATGAAAATAGGCATGTATACACGAACACAAGAAGAGAAACGAAGACAATCCAAAAGGCCATGCTTTTGTAATTTTGATCTATTCTCTTTTACCCGTATCTGCACTTAGACATCTTTTTTTTTATCAGTGTGTTATCGCCCCGTGAAAAATTTTCATGTGTTGACTATAGATTTTCTTGTGATTTCTTGTTGTTTTCACAAATGAACAATGGAAGAACTATCTGTGTACATACAGTGTTTCTTGGTCAGGGAAAGTGGATGGTACAGAAGCAAGCCTGCATGAAAAAGCCTCAAACTAAGATATCCGTGTTTCTTCGATTTTGCGATACGGACACTGATCCCAGCCATGCTGAAGACCATTGCTCTTTGGGCAGTTATGGCCCTTGCACCACAAAACCTCACTGAATGTCGAAGACCATTCCTACCACTTCAAGAGATCACAAGGTCATCTTAAGCAGTGACACTCACGCATGAAAGTTGACACAACTTGGGTTTCAATAGCAGCCTGTAGTTCTGCGACTGTGTGACAGCAACCGTATTACCAGGCGCACTCATGTATCACAGAGGAACGACTATATCGTATGTCAAACGAAGCTATTGGAGAATGTGAGCAGTTGTAGAATTGAATCAATGCTCAAATTTATACTTGTGACACGAAGGAGCAAGAAGGTCTGCTTAGCGAGTAATTTCTGGCCGGCCGATTGAGTCAATACCACCACATTAACAATGCCATTGCTTGAACCTACTCTTATTCAAGAACATTGTACGTACGTGTTGTTTTCAGAAATATATAGGCGGCTATTGATGACAGTTCAGCTTTCAGAAGCTCTCACGCAGGTAACTTCGCAATAACGAAAGCTCGATCATGGCTATCGTGAACCGTAAGTGTTTATATAATAATGATTGTTGTTGTTTGATGTCGCGAAACCACGATATGAAAGACGTCGTAGTTGTGGCCGTGGAAACTATGGTGCCAAGGGGTTCTCAGTGTGCACTTAAACCTAGGCACATAGGCTTCCAGAATGTTCGCATCTACTAAAATGCTTCCATCTGACCGGAATTAGATCCCGCTACCTGCGGGTCAGCAGTTGAACACCATAGCCTATAGACTACCATGGCGGGTGTCCTAAGTGTTTATTTATCCGAAACATTTCATGCACTTAGTATGTTGCCTGCCTTCTACTATAGCCACTTAGCAGCGTATTCATTGTAGGAAGAACTTGCAAAAGTCGTTATTTACGTCGGCATAATTCACCAGAGCCTAGCGGTGGCAGATTTCCTAGCAGGCCGCTTCACCTTGTGGATCATTTTAAATGCGAAGCATTTCTTAGTGAACTTCGGCGACATTGGGCGTATCTATCTATCTATCTATCTATCTATCTATCTATCTATCTATCTATCTATCTATCTATCTATCTATCTATCTATCTATCTATCTATCTATCTATCTATCTATCTAGCCGCTTACGTTTGGGTACTCTTGTGGTCACCCCCTTAACTTGGCGTGAATGAAAATTATCATGGAAAGGTAAGGTGGTTTGATGAATATGATGCGCTAACTAAGACATAGATATTGTCACAATTCTGTCGCGTACGTCATCAAACATTTCCCGTCACACAGTGGCACACACCCACAGGTGCGTATGTGCCGCTGGTATTTTGGTATAGGCCACAGGTTATTGACACTTATTATTTACCCAAGAACGACGAGAACACACATGGGCAATCATAAAGCGCAAGCGTTCAGAAATACCTGACATCGGTAGCGTCGACCCAACGAATGCAAAGAATAAATGTCAGGGTCAGCTAAAATCAAACCCAAGCATTCTGCATGGCAATCCAGCATTTTCCTACATAGCTACGCCAGATCTCGGAACTAATTTTCAAAGAGGTGCTAATCTTCTTGGAACGCCAATAGTGGTTGTATTACTGCCTACCAATTTTTATAAACATTACATATGTACTCCTTTCATACAGCCGTCACATCAGGTTAACGTCAATTGTGGTTAGTTGCCATGCGCTTGAGTTGATTTATGCAGCAGTGTCCAGGGCCAGCCTACTCGCGAGCTGGTTATATAAACATCCCCAAGTGTTCAAAATGTTTTGCGTGCAACATTTGTACATATACTTGGCGTCATTGGATGACGTGTCGCTCAAAAAAATGCAACACGGTAACTTTCCCTCCGCATGCGTCGCGTAATGCCGATTCTGAGGTACGTGGGGTCTGCCAATTATTTTTTCAATGATCGCGAAACGTATGTGTTCTCGTACTATATTGCTGGCCGACGCAGAATCATATCAGTGGATGTCGTGTTTCTATAGCCCTCGAGAAATTATGTCATCAAACTGTAAGAGTTGTGTATAGCTTTCAGTCTACGGAAAACGTCACCGCTTTTGTAACCGTCGAATTACCCAATCTCCGTTTTCATAGAGTTTGTTTCATTATAGTTCAATGAATTGAAATGGGTCGTGTCTTCATCCCTTATGAAATCTTGTCTGCCGCAGCACGTTCCTGTGTGCCATTGTTGGTGTTTTCATTTTATATGTGTATGGATGAGTGTAGTGTGTGCGTACACAATTTGAAGACGATGACATGCTGTCGTGTCGTCTCACATACCCTTCCAATTAAAAGTGATGCCTTAGAGAATCTTGTCATGTTCTCAATCACGTATTTATAGTATGCTGCTTTTGTTTATAGGTATAGTGTGAGTCCACACCTTTAGTATGCGGCCAAGTATCGTTCTCGAGCAGTATTTTTTTCCCACAAGCTCTTCTGCCTAATATGCTGAAAAACACTTCTTTATCATATTTCACAACCATCTATAATTTAGAGTAATGCTGGCAAGCGCATTGAGAACAATAAACATATATGAAGACATGAGAGTAAGGCTATCTTAGAAAAATACTTAAAATGTATACTTGGAAAAGAGTCTGTCTTACCCACTTACTGTACAAACTGTACGTGGTAAATAAACTAAACTCAAACTCAAACTCAAACACCACTCAGTGAAAATCGGTTTCAGCGAAGGTGGCGAGAGTGAAACGTAATTTGGAAGTTGTTTGTTGGTGAAGTTAATTGGTGGTTTTGCAGTGGCCGAAAAACACTGCACTGAAGCACTCCACTTTGCGGAGTGCTCGAGTGCTCCGGATGGAGCAGAAAAAGTGCTACCGAAATTCTTGCGAACATACAAATGGATGAAGCCATCAAGAGTGCACTAGTGCAGGGCTTTGCAGTAATCTATGGCCCCTACAGAATCAGTGTTTTCCGAAAGCATTGATATCATGGATTATTTCTAGCGATCTTCAGCATCCAGAACGGCCCCGTGATGGACCCAGAGGTCAAGATTTAGTTGTGGTGTCACAATTACCCATTCTTCAACAACGATCACATTACTTTGGAAATTTTCGGAACTGGTTTCATAACGATAGAGTTACGTGGGTTTCATGATACTAAAGACGCCCTTGTTCGATTGGCCGATTCCTTCGCTATGCTTTATCTGTAGGCTTGTATCTCCCGGCCGAGCACTCAGCTCACTATGCGAAAAAGAAGAGCAGCTAGCCAGCATATCTGGGAGTGGATAAACAGGTATTGTGGATGACGATTGCATGACATCTTGTCGTCAAGTCGAATGCTGACGGCATGGCGAATTCCAGAGCCACGAAGATAAATATTGTTTCTGAGAATTTGTTGGGAGCCCGCAACTCGTAGTGCAAGTAACTATTATAGAAAGCGCATTTTAGCATCACCTTACCTGTATACACATTTAGAGGCCTATCAAAATCATTGAGCCCTTTTTTTATTTTACTGAAACTAAAGTAGATGCAGAGAGCCAACGGTTCTTGCGCTTCAATACAGATTTAAAAAATACGAGAACTACGATACGACCAAAAGATCCACCCAAACAAAAAAAACGATTTTTTTTAAAGACGACAGTCTTTCTTGGGGACCTTGGACGCAAAAATTTTGGTCTGTCTGTCTGTCTGTCTGTCTGTCGGTCTGTCTGTACATTTGTCTGTTTGTCCATTCTTAACGGCATCGGGTACTTGAAACGCCTGACCCCATACGCTGCGCCCAACAATGTTGCTCAAGCTTCAGCGTTCAAGCTTGTGCAATAGTCGATTAAAAGCAATTATTGCGCATGTCTGCCCTATCGGAAAAAAACGAATGGTGGGCATGGTGGAAACCACCACCCACCATTATAGTGGATTAATGTAGTCGGTGAATGGTGGGAAACGCCCACCGTGGCGCATGGTGGGTACGGTGGGTGCTTAAGTGCCGGCAACACTTGAGCGCGAAATGACGTCAGAATCACCGTGACGAGCTGCCACAAAAAATTAAAAACAATTCTATAAAAACGGTATGAAAAGCACCCATCCCGTAAAAAAAAAACTAGGTGCCACGGAGGATCCAACGTGCAACCTGCGGATTCCCATTCGAAGACGCTAACCACTGCGCCACATCAACGTGACGTCGATTGTGTGTTAAATACTCAGTTGGCATGCAAACCTACGGTTCAAATTTAAGTTATCTTTGTCGTGCACACAACATAGACAAGATCTACACCTGCTACTAAAAATTGCACATTTATTTAACACAAGCAGCTGCAGCCTGTAACAATTGCCACTATGTTAATGGCACTAGTGCTATTTTTTTTTACAATTCACAACTTCAAGAAAAAAAACCAAGTGGACTGGGGAGCAGCAACAGTTTACCGGCGGGGTCTGCCAAGTTTAATATCCGTTTCGCGCTCGTTCTAAAGGATGACATCTGCTCACGCTTTATGACGCTTCTAGGCTCATTCCATAGATACGCCCGCCTAATTTATTTGATTGAGTATTGGGATGCTTTTCGCGCAATGTAGAGGGCGGTCGCGCCAGCGCAATGCTGTAGCTCTTTCGCTAAAGCAACAACTACATAACGGCTTGGCCAAAACGAATGCAGTGTGCCGGAAACATTACGCTATCATATTGGTTCACCAAGCATACGAATTGCCACGTCTGAGTTTTCGTACAAAAGCTAGAGAAGTGCCGGCGAGCGCGACCGTCGGCTGTCGGTGAGAAGACACTTAATTACGTTCTCTGGGAGTGCTTTAATCGCGTCGCATCGATGTTTGTTGCTTCTTGAGCGGACACCATACACAATGAAAAAATGCTTCATTTAGGAAAATAATGCCTTGGCTGCGCTGTATTGCCATACTTAATCGTCGAAATTGTGTATCCTGAAACCCGGAAGCACGGATAACACAATTGTACGGGCTCGGTCGGTAGGCCTAACCTTTGGTGGAAATTATGGTGGTAGAACATGTAGTGTACAGATCCCAGCTTGGTAATCTATATAAATTGCCCGCCATTATAAGCCCATCCATCATTTGCTTACTGCTTCCCAGCATTATCGCGATGGTGGGCAGAGCTTCTCAGCTTGGTACACCATGTGGCCCACCATAACAAGCAGCACCCATCATCTGCTTAGTGCTTCCCAGCATTAACGCAATGGTGGGAAGAGTTTCTCAGCTTGGTACACCATGTAGCCCACCATAATAAGCACCACCCACCATATGCTTAGGGCTTCCCATCATTATCGCAATGGTGGGCAGAGTGTCCCATTATTGCCCACTATCTAGCCTCTGCTTTCCACCATCATTTCCACTTTACCCATCATCTGTACACCATACCACCCAGTATGTCCCGGCATAACCACCATAATTTCCACTACGTCCCACCATAGCCATCATAATTTCCACCATGCCCACTATTATTTCCACTACGCCCACCATGTTTTCCAGTATCCACCATAGCAATTTTTCCGATAGGGTGGGGCACAATAACAACACGTATACATTCTGCATGCGCGTATTTTACTAGAAAAGGCATACAAAGTATTTTAGGGACCGCAGCACTTATCACGCTGCGCTGACCATACAAATTTTGCACGAAAAGGCGAGTGTTTTTAACGCTTTGCTAAGACGAGACGGGGGTGACACCTACCCGTCGCCTTGCGTTCTACACCTCATCACCTCTGAGACGGGCGCGCACACACGTCTCAGAGCCACGAGCTTCGTTTTCCAAGAAAACTGGAAGATGGTGCTCATGTCTCAAGTGTAACATGACTTGATGCGTTCGTTCGCCTACGCTGCATGCTCGAGGCACTCCAACGCAGCGCATCCAGAATAAAATTCACCAATTTTCTTGCGCAGAACATCAAATAAATATTTTGTTCACTCTCTCCACATGCAAAAGTCTCGTCTTTTGACGACCTTTTCAGATTAACATGCAGATACGGGGCCATTTTTATTACCCTTTCTTTTCTCATCCCACGTGTTTCGTGACTTGAAAACTCTGAACTCTTCGCATAACCAAGTGACGCAGCCTCAACATGAACGCTCAGTGACGGAGAAATGTGTAGGCTTTACTCAGTGGCAAGTGTTCTGTGGGAGGACCACAGTTTAGTGAACATTACCATGAATGAGAACTAATATTGTTGCTAAGCTTGCCAATAAGGGGCACACGGGACATGCGCGTTTTTTGTGCACTCCTTGTCTTTCCCCTTGCATACTAACTCTTTTGCACAAACACACTTATGTTGGCCATATATACGCCAGTTTGCTTAACCACATATGCTCACTTACGTGCTATGTGTGCGAGAATGTGCGCTACTGCTGCAGAAGTACTGAACCGGTACCGAACGCGTATCATACTGAACCCGTACTGAATCGTCTGAGCAGTACCTCGTCTGAGCGGTATGTACTTATCAGTCAGCCATTGAACCTTGTTTTGAAATAAAGCCCAATTAACATTGAGCGGACGCTCCGAAAATTCAGGAAGGAAATAATCTATAAAAGAATCAAGTTCCCTATTTATGGCTTGGAAATCAACTTTAATGTAGTCTCTAATTTGTTTAAACTGTTTGGCGGGGCGCGAAGAGGATGACGGTATAGTGAAATGAGCAACTAAGTGGTCACTCAAAGCAGGCAAAAGCGTTAAAGATGAAACAGACTCGGGAACAGTGGTCAGTAAAAGGTCAAGGGTGCTGGAAGACGACTGGGTAATGCGAGTAGGTGCTTTAACAAGTTGGCTCAAGTTAAATATAGAGCAAACGTCAATAAAACTTGAGCATTCTTTAGAAGGACTGGTTGTTACAGGAAACGACTCGTTCCACGAAATGGCCGGAAAGTTAAAATCACCCAAAACAATCAAGGGGGCTTTAGGAAATTTAACCACGACTTGGTTGAGGCAATGGTGGAATTCATCGCAAAAAGTAGACGAGCTGTTCGGCGGACGGTAGCGAGCACAGAACAAGAAATCTGCGTAGTTTATCTGGATACAAACACAAAGAAATTCTAAATGTGATACAATGCTGACGTCATAAGACGCAATCTCATCGGATACCGCAAAAAGAATTCCACCTCCTTTCCGCTCAATTCTGTCGTGCCTGTATATGGTGTAATCTTTTTTGCAATTCAGCAGTTTTTTATTATCCACATGCATGCAGCCAAGTTTCGGCGAGCACAACAACATCAGCCGAGCACGCGTCAATCACAGACGATAACTCATCACGTTTAGGAATCAAACTTCTGATGTTGGTGAACAGAAAAGAATAGTCGCGTTTGGATTTCGCCCGCACGGCTGAGGGTTGCTAGGTAGTGGTTTGGTGCGGTAACAGAGAGTTGGCTGTATCACCAGTGGAAAGAGGGACACTGTACGTCCCAATTTCGCAGACACTATCGGTTACACTGCAATAAGCATAACATTGTTTGCCGACGTACAGCTTGTTATAGCGGAATCTGTACTGTTTGCCTGTAGCCTTGCCAAAATCGTGAAGCTTTTTGCGCGAGTAGCGAGTGGCCTTACAAAAGTCTTCCTGAATTGTGATACCGGTGCCCTTTAGTTTATCCCTTTGAGATAAAATTCGGTCTTTTGTTTTGAAAGACGCAAACTTGACAATTATAGGTCGGCACTTGTTCTCGACAAAGGAGCCTAATCTGTGTGCCCGAGCAATGCCATCAGCGGGCACTGGTTCAGAAAAGGTGGTGGACAAGAGCTTCTGTACTTTCTCTTCAGCTGGCGCCCATGTATCTGAATGGCTATCATCAAAACCGTAAAAAAGCAAGTTTTCCCGCCGAGCCCTATTTTCTAAATCATCAGAGATCAGTATTGGGGCCTCTTCTCTTCCTAATTTATAATAATGATCTTCCTGATACCATAACCTCATCAATACGTCTTTTCGCTGACGATTGTGTTATATATAGAAATATATGTGAACCTTCTGATCCCTCACAACTTCAAACCGACCTTAACACAATTTCAGCTTGGTGCAACACCTGGCTAATGAAACTAAACGTCGACAAGTGCAAATATATGAGGTTAACTCTAACAATCAAGCACACCACTGTAAACACGTATTTCCTGAATGGCTCCCCTCTATTATCGGTTACCACCTACAAATACCTGGGCGTTCAGATTTCAGATAACCTTTCATGGCACTCGCACATTGAATATGTTAGCAATAAGGCAAACCGCATGCTCGGCTTCCTTCGACGATATTTCTCTCGAGCTCCCACTTCATTAAAACTGCAGCTTTACAAA